>NC_090245.1:104773685-104836185 GCF_037325665.1 Littorina saxatilis
TCCAATACAACACCAACAACATTAAAGGTACGTTCATTTGGGCACAAGCAAATAAACCATGACCAACAATATTATAATTATGCATATTCATCCGAATTAGTCAACAAAACTGTAAAACTTTGCGAGCACAAACCTGCAGTATTACCTATAGCGTGTAAATCTATATACAGCTAAGATTATATATTTAAAATATAAATTTCTTTCAAAAAGAAAAAATCGACAGTCAAAACAAAAACATGTTTCGTAAACTTGAAATTCAAAACCCGCATGTTCAAGAAATGATACCAAAAAAAGATTAAAGGAACTTGAAGTTAACAACATACAAAATACAAAATAAATCTAGATTTCAATTTCAAAAGAGCGAATAAAAGGAAGTACGAATACTGAACAAGAGTATACACCATAAAATATTTATTTAAAGAGCCTTTTGAAAGTCGCCCTTAAAACGTTTAACCTTGCAACCTCTAAATATAATACTGCCTGAAAAAAGGCTTTCATGAAATTATGTTCCACTTCGTATCATATCAGAATTGCTTAATCTGTTCCCACACCCCCTGCATCCTAGCCGGTCAGTGAATTCAAGTATACATAGATCAATTAAAAAGCAGTGAGAACACCAAACAAACATACGCAGTTAACATGAAAATAAGAAAGGACCTTTTGAAAGCCCTACCGCGCTTCAAACATGTTTAACCAACCTTCCTCATGCTGACAAACAATCTTTCATGAATTAGTTTTCCGCTTCATGTCATTACAGAATTGCATAATCGTTTTCACTCCCCTTACATCCGAGTTAGCGACTCACGCCGTGTCTATGCCAATACGGTGGAGCTTCCTTTAAAGACCGCGTTAAAAGATAACTTAAGTTGGTTTAAGCGTGTTTTTATTAATTTCTTGTATACATGTTATATACAGTAACAACATTAAGAACGTTAACAAGCAGACTGCTTATGGACTTAAGTTCATATAATATCTTCTTCTTCACTGCAAGCCGCTGAACATTTTGGTCAAGATAAGTGTTGTCTAATTAGGGTTTGTCTGTGCACTGAACAGACCGCTGGGTCGATATATCTGTGAACGTAACGCTTTGTTTTGTCAATAATGAAACGTTCCAACAACATACCGTCTTTCTTGTTTTTTGATTGATATAATATCTGTATTTTTACCTCCATTTTTAGAGTCAGTTTTAAGACCTCGTTTTCTCCCATTTTTGGTGATTTGTTTGTTTGTTTGTTTGCTTGCTTAACGCCCAGCCGACCACGAAGAGCCATATCAGGGCGGTGCTGCTTTGACATTTAACGTGCGCCACACACAAGACAGAAGTCGCAGCACAGGCTTCATGTCTCACCCAGTCACATTATTCTGACACCGGACCCACCAGTCCTAGCACTAACCCCATAATGCCAGACGCCAGGCGGAGCAGCCACAAGATTGCCAATTTTAAAGTCTTAGGTATGACCCGGCCGGGGTTCGAACCCACGACCTTCCGATTACGGGGCGGACGCCTTACCACTAGGCCAACCGTGCCGGTTATTTTTGGTGATCATTAAACTAAAGGAGGGTATCACTGTACTGACGAGCTTCAATTTCTAATTTCAGCATTAAATAATCATCCGCCGAGTGAAGATGAAAACAAGCGAAGGCCTCGACAAAAGCGACACTGAGCGCCCCGACAAGCCTCCGTATACAAATTCTCTTTCTTCCTCTTTCTGCCGTTTTGAGTTATGGCCGCCTTTCACGACAAGCGCTGAGTGTTTATTTTGCTTCAGCCAAGGAGTTTTCAAAAGGCCAAAGGAAGTGTATTGAATAGGGGAAGCAGCCCCGTTAAAGCAGGTCAAACCATGTAACCGAAGCTCTGAACAGCTTTCACATGGAAATTGTCCTCCGCAAAAAGCGACAAAATCATGACGAACTGGTCTGGGGACATAGGAGACTCAGACAAGACCAAGGGGGAAGACATGTTTCGAAAGAAAGAGAGACATACACACACAGAGGGAGAGGGAGAGGGAGAGACAGAGAGAGAGAGAGGTAGAGAGACAGAGACAGAGAGGGAGAGACACAGAGAAACGGAGAGAAGGAGAGAGAGACACACAGAGAGACACACAGAGACATAGAGAGAGAGAGAGAGAGAGAGAGAGAGAGAGAGAGAGAGAGAGAGAGAGAGCTATATACAGACAGACACGGAACGATAGACTGCCAGAGACACAGAGACAGAAACAAGAGCGACAGAGAGTGTATTAAAACTCAATACGCAATGTATATATCAGTGTTGGCTGAACCCTTAACTTTTATTTGACACTCAATGTTGTAGGGGTTTTTGTCTGGGAGGACTTTATTTATTGGCTTGTCATAACACCAACCTGTCCGTTTACCTACAATGGCTTTCACTTCTCTTTTATCGCCACGCATTTTGTTGCGGAAAACGTCAAAGAAGTCGTGAACAAATATGTTCATTTCAATGCTTGTTATTCTCTTGGGTGCCAGGAGAAAGGGTTCCGTGCAACTCTCGCTTACTCTATTGTACATGTGTGCATTAAGAGCGATTTTCTTTTAATTTTTTTTTTAATTTTTTTTACTTCCCTTTGGTTATTTGATATCTTAACATCGCTCTGCCTCATTGAGATTTTAAATATGTTCTGTCGAAGGTCTGGGATCATTTGCACTGTTCTTTATTGCCCCTGGAACGAAGGCTTAGGGAAGAGTGAACTGTCTGTAATAGAGTTGTTTCACGAGCAGGTGTATTTCTTATAAGAATGTCTCTTTGATTCTTGTGCCATAGGCCGCCGTCTTCTGCGGGAACACTAAGGTATAGGTAGAGTATTTTTTATTTGCTTGGAAGTTAATTAAGCCTACTCGAGTAGCTGATAATTATTGTAAGATGACAGGATCTGCATCAATAAGCATTTCAGAAGGCGAGTCAGTATTTGGTGACACTGAACAAAGACTAACAAGAAGATAGTTAAACAAACACACACACACACGTACGCACGCACGCACGCACGCACGCACGCGCACACATACTCTCACACACACGCACGCACGCACATACGCACGCACGCACGCACACACGCGCACGCACGCACGCGCGCACACACACACACACACACACACACACACACACACACACACACACACAAACCATGTGCAAATGTTGTTCACATTTACTTCATCGATCAAGATGTGAAAACTCCTAAAGCTTGGTAGTGACAGAATGTATCACTTCCTCGTAAACTGATACATTAAAACATCGAATACTGCCACATCAAAAGCAATAAATCGCATTCATTTCTTTTGCAATATAAAGATAATGACGCATGCATACACCAGGTGTATGAATACAGAGAATACCAAACTGAACTTATAAATGCACGCTCGAGAGTCTAACAGTCTTGATACCATGAGTACACCCACATATAAATTTGAGACCGCTTGCTTTAAAAAAAACGGTTTGCTAAGTCGCAAAATGCATCTCACTGAAGACACCTGCGTGTCATTAATGTTCACAATATGCAACAGTTACATAAAATAATAATGAAAGAACAGACAGGCCGGTTTAAATGGGAACATCATTCATATCAGTTAAATCCTCCAAAATGTCAGAACAAAGAATGGGGTTTCTTTGAAACATTCTCCCCCCTCGAACAAAACCAACTTGAAGTTTGAAGAGTGCATAGCGGGTCAAGTGGAGTGTATACCCAGGCTACACAAATATCATCAACACCACTCTACAGCACACCGTACTACAATGGTAAAGTTTAATAGGCTAACGCAAAATCTCACCCTTGAAGGTTAACGCTCTTACGTCACACAGTCACTACGTCAGCTTTCTGGTGACGACACACTCACGTCTGAAGACGGCGAGAGAAGAGCGATGGCATGGGGAGAAGTAGGGGGTAGACCAAGAGAACCCCCTTCACCCTCTGAACCCTTTCCCTCGGGAAACTGTTGCAGGGTGGGGGAATGCTCCCTTGAAGACGAACCGTCTCTGACAAAGGCAGAAGAGTCTCTAGACACAGCATGGAGACTATCTCCATCAGAAGGAGACACGCTCCTCACACTGTTTTTGGATACAGCCGAAGATACTTGAAGAGTCTCTCGGCCGGGAGGTGACACGTTCATCGCAATGTCTCTGGGGGGAGCAGAACAAGAATGAAGAATGTCTCTGCCAGAGGGGGACATGTTCCTGACAAGGTCTCTATGTACAGCCGATGAGGCGTGGACATTTTCTCTACCCGGAGGAGATATGTTAGGAGACATGTTCCTCGCTAGGTCTCTAGATAACGCCGAAGAGGCCGCGGCACCATCCCTTGCCAACGCCGAAGCGACCATGCCTCTGGCCAGGTCCATGGACATAACGGAGGCCGCCCTGGCCTCTCTGGAGGCAGCAGCTGCCGCCGCTGCTGGACCTCCTTCGCTGAGTCGCGATACGAGCGCCGAGCACTCTGCCGGCGACAGGTTGGACATGGAGGCCAAGGACAGTGCCGCTGACCCAGCACCGGCCAGAGAGTTAGCCAGGCCAGGGGGCAAGCCCATACTGGCCAGAGCAGCAGGAGTAGGGCCCCCACCCATAGCCGCCAGAGGGTTGATGGGCGAGGGCTTGATGGGGACGCCGGCGGAGAGGCCGAGGACGTCGGGCTTGAGGAGCGCCATGTCTGCAGGGGAGAACCGGGACAGGGAGGAGGCCAGGGAGGCCGGCAGGTCCATAGCGGCGTAGGAGGCCATGAAGGCGGCGGAGGAGAGGCCGGCGGCCAGGTGACTGAAGGCGGGCAGAGGGGGCCTCATCATAGGAGGCTGGGACAGGAAACGGGGGGCTTGGGACTTGTAGTCCGGGGCCATGATGCTATCGATGGAGAAGGACGAGTGCTTGGATGGGGGTGAGGAAGAGATGTCGGTGGAGGTGGGGGTGGGCGTGAGGGGGGAGAAGGACGGGTAGGGCTGGTAGCGGCCGGGGGAAGGAGCCATGCCCCACTGCTGAAACCTGATCCTGGCCTGCTCACGCAGGAAGCTGGAGTGCTGCTCCATGCTCATCTTCATCCCCATCGAGCTCTCCGCCGCTGCCGCGGCCGCAGCCGCTGCCGCAGCCGACTTGGCGGCCAGTAACTTGAAACGCTTCCTGCGTCTGAGGAAGCTGCCGTTCTCGAACATGTCCCCGCACATGGGGTGCAGCGCCCAGTAGCTGCCTTTGCCCGGCCTGTCGGGTCTTCTCGGGATCTTGATGAAACAGTCGTTGAAGGACAGGTTGTGGCGCAGCGAGTTCTGCCAGCGCTGCGTGTTCTTTCGGTAGAAGGGGAAGTTGTCCATGATGAACTTGTAGATCTCGTTCAGCGGCAGCATCTTCTCGTGCGAGCTCTGGATGGCCATGGCGGTCAGCGCGATGTAGGAGTACGGAGGCTTCTGCTCCTCGTAGCTGTTGCGACCCGGGCGAGGCATGGTCACGTCGTCGTCTGAAGCTTCTCTTTCTGCCGAGTTTAGCTCGTGTGCCAGTCGTCTGAGGTCCTCCGCAAGAGGCATTGAATCTCTCCTGTGGTCAGCATCAAAACTTCGTCTTTCACTCTGTGTTCTGTTCAATTCTTGTCTCTCTTCTATAGGTATGATGATTTCTCTTTGGGCGTAGAATTGTTGTCAATCCAAGTCCACTCAAAAAAAAGATCTGCCTGTGTTATTTGCTGCAATGGGTTTGCAGAGTTATATTCATTCCATTTTTAATGAATGTGTATTCAGCGAACAGAGAATGTTTCAAAGGTTTTACAAACAGTCCTTCTGGCGAATCAGTCTTTGGCCGAATGCTTTCGTTGTTCTCCGGACACTGCTTTTGCAGTTGAAGCGCTTTGTTGTGGAGCCAACGGGTTTAATTTGTCAATGTTTATAAACTATTGACACAGGCCTTTGACGCACAGCTAAAAACTTGTTATCGCTGGCTGTGTGCTGGGGTCCTTCAGGAGTAATTTGGAAAGCCGACAGACAATATTACCTATACTGCTCTCATCAAACTTGCATGATGCATGCCCAGCCCGCACTCGTGCTGACGCAGGGCTAATACTCCGCAGTTCTCCCGCTGCCTGCGGGAAACTTTGTAATAGCCACTGTTATATTATTATATGCTCTGCTCTTCGGTGTCACTATTTCTGCAGCTCTGTAAGTCCACAGACTTGTCTAGCAGTTTTTGCTGCTCTGGTGCAGTAAATCGACAGTACAATCAAATTTTGTGGCTGCTAAATCCACAGCAAAGACTCTCTTTTTGTCTTCTTTTTTCCTTTTTTTCTCTTCACGAGATCAACTCTACTGTCAGTTTTTTTCCGCTATAATCCAATAAATCCACAGTAATGTCATTTGTTGCTGCCCTAGTCTACTAAATCCATAGTTATCTCAGGTTTTGCTGCTCTAGTGCTCTTTCCCCACAGTCAATGTCAGTTATTGTTTGTGTGTGAAGCTCTCGTCTACAAAAACCACAGTAATGTAATTCGTTGATGCGCTAGTCCAATAAATCTACAATAATGTCAGACTTTGCTGCTCTAGTCTCCTTAATCCACAGCTGCATTAACACAGATCACTCGTTCTTCACTTCGCACGTTATTTCAAGTCCATTGTAATGCCGTAGCTTTAGTTCAGTCGCGGAGCTGTAGACGAGGGTGTGGAAAACGGGCATGAAACGTCAGTCCGTAGTCTTCCGCAGAAACTGGATGACGTCACAGTAATGATGGCAGGACAGAAGAGTGGAGTGTGGAAGATGGCAGTGGTGGTGGCGGCGGAAAAACGGTCTGAAGCAGAGAGAACAAGAATGCACAATTAATGGACGCCTTGACATGATGAATGCCATCGCGGATTAGTCTTTTTCAGCACTCAGATTTGTGGGTTCGGTCATGCGCAAAGCCGCTGCGCGTGGAGCCCCTCGTGTATCCTTTGCTAACACCCTGATTTCAGTCGCCTATTCAGCTTCGGCCTATGGGCCTGTGAAGTCTTCAAATCACCTTTTTGACAACTTTTGAAGTTGTTCAGAGAAAAGGGAAATGATAAAACTGTGATGATAAAAATGCTTTAAAACTATGCTAACGATGCTGAAGAGTTTTGGCGAAAAACAAAGACAGTGATCATGCTTTATCTAAAAAGAAACTTTAAAAAAAAAGAGTCATATTCATTTTTCATTTTGTCATGCCGTCTCGCTTTTTTCACCGCTTTTTTCTTAACTATGAAATGTGCGTGCATGCAAAAGACCTTTTTAATCGATAAACGATGATAAGTTTAAAAACGCATAAGCAAGACTACCAACACTGAACAAAATCAGATTTCAATCGGAGCGTGAATAAAATTCAATACATCCATTTCGTGGTATCAGTTACAGTCAACTTATTACGTATAAGTGGACAACTGTGTATGTTTAATTCTACATATAGCATAGTTTGTGACACAACATTTATGTATCGATCGATTCTGGTTAGAATTCCTTTTAGTTTTTATGATTGAACGCACACAAAAATGCACTATTGTGTAGTCTCGGCTGGCCGCCTAAATATGAAGTTTTACGGTCGGCCTCTGACGTCACATGGCTCAAAGAAGGGAAATCCCATGTTCAATGGATATATTATATAACCAATTGTCATCATTTTCACGAGTTTTCATTCACAAACACCTGGTAAATAAATCTCATGTTCCCCATGCAGTAACTCGGGGTGGTGAATGGGTTTGAGCTTTCATGTGAAATGTAGATTGTCAAAGTAAAAGCCAATCAGGCTGATTGTTTGATGTGTGGAACCATCGTGGCTTTGGATTTGTGTTTCCGAGGACAACGATTGTAAGCATTCACTCTCAAAGACCCAATCAATGTTGATAATTACCGCGGCGACTCATGGTCAATTTGCAACTTATCTCTGTAATCGCAAAATCCACAACTAAAAGTCATAAACACTTAAAAGAAAAGAAATATGCTCAACACTTACTGAATTCACAGGTATGATCGCAGCTCTGTACATTTTCAGACTGGAAGAAAAGCGTCAACAATTGCTACGTTTGACGTCACATACAAGTTTGACGTGTTATCTCGTGCTACTATGACGATGCTTTGTGGCCCGGAGTTGGATTCTAAAATTCGTCTCCCTGTGGGTTATTGTGCATTTTGTTGCACAACCAAAATGATGACAAAAACGATGTTTGGTAGCTTGTTGTCAGACCAGCACTTTGTTGTTGGTCCTCGGGGAGCATATCGCCTTTTGTCTCATATTTATCAACCGCGGCCTTCGGCCTTGGTCGATAAAGATGAAACAAAAGACGATATAGTCCCCTTGGACCAACAAAAAAGCTGGTCTGTCAACAAGCCACCAAACATCTTATATTATTCAGTGTCATTGATTTAAAGATATAGTGGTGATCCTTGACAATATTGTTAAACAGTTGTTTGTTTACCAGGGTTTGCTAGTGTGTGATAGGGTTCGTGTCCGTCTGAAGATGTTAGTTTCTTTGTTTGTCCTGTGTTGACAACTCTTCGACAAGCGCTTAGAACTGTACCCACGGAATACGCGCTATATAAGCTTCATATTGATTGATTGAATATTATTAACATTGAAGATGAGGAGCTTAACTAACACAAAATGCGTATGTTTGATTCTATATAATTGCATAGTTTGCGACATTCTCCGCTGACAAGAAAAACAACTATGTCAGTTGTACTGGCCATGTGTTGACACTGCTACTCAGAATTAATTCTATATAAACTAACTAATAAACACACTTGTTGGGGTTCAAATAGTTGCATGATTTAATCAATCGCTGTTATTTGCATGTGATACAACATTAGACAAAGAATGCAACAAACTTTAGCTTAATTATATAGTGGTGATCCCAAACAATATTATTAACATGGAAGGTGAGAAGCATAACTAACACAAAATTGTATTTAGCTTATAACCAATTATTCAATGTCATTGATTTAAAGATACCTCCGGCCTTTTCGTGTATTTCAGTGGAATTGTCTTGCAGAATTGATTTCGTACTGAACACCAGTGTCAAATTGCAAATTAAATTTTAAATCAGTAACACAAAGATTCCCACATGCATGCAGAAAGAAACCAGATTGTTGGTGTTTGGTATACATGTAAATGGAAGAGCGCTATTACCCCATGCATGTAAAAACCTGGACTGGCCATGCAGTGGTGTATGGTGTATACTTTATTGTTTACACTAAAAGAAAAGTATCGTCCTATAAGATTATTTTTTTTAGACAAACTTGTTCTTCTTGCCTTACTCATTGTTTCAATAAATCATCATTATAATAAATAATTAGGCCAATTATTTCAAAAATTAAAGAAACTTTGCGCGAACACCTTTTTGTTCAATGCACCAAGCTTACAGTGGTGATTCTAATATAACAACATAAATAATTTTCTATATAGCAGCGAGTCAAATGCAAATGTTGATTTATAATCGATAGTGTATAGGCCTATACAATTGAAAAGATTAAATAAAGATACATTTGTATATACAAAATAAACATAAAACAAGAATGCCTATATATATTAGCATCTATATATATATATATACGACTTGTGTCTGTCTGTGTGTGTGTGTGTGTGTGTGTCCGCGATGCACGGCCAAAGTTCTCGGTGGATCTTTTTCAAATTTGGAGACCGTATTCGGCTACACCCCGGACACAACCTCATCGATGAGATATTTTTCAACACGTGCTCTCAGCGCGCAGCGCTGAACCGATTTTGGTTTTTCTCTGGATCCATTCCCAGTAACTCTTCCTTATCTTCTCCAGTGTTTTCAGCCGCGTTTATCTCCCTTCCTCCGCGCCGGCAAAGCCGGCGTCCCCGGCGCAGCCGGGTATTCGGCTCGACTTCTTCCCGACGCAGCCGTACCCGGCGAAGCGGGTATTCATCTAGTTTATATATATATACAAAGAAGGACGTAAAATGTTGCATCAAGGGTAGCCAATGTTAGTATAAGTAATGTGTAGCGGGTTCTGATTTGCCTCGTTATATGTTTCAATCCTTTTGATATGTTTTTTTTTTTTTAAATTCTGCAGTTATTCTGTGGAAAAAAAAGATTCGAACTTCGCATTCCATTAAAAAAAAATAAAAATTAAAAAAAAATTCGGAAAGCACCCTGAAAACCTTTGCTCGTGCAAAGTTTTAACCTATCATTCTTGGTGTTTTTTTTTTATTCTTTCCTCGTGCTTTGAATCAGGCGGCATTGATTCAACCCATAGACTAACTTTTGAATCAGGTGGCTTTGATTCAACCCATAGTATAGTTTCTCCAGCTTACATGCATAATGTCGGTTAGTAATAAAACTTTGAAAAATGTCCATGAGAAGTGTATTAATCAATGCATTATTTGCAGATCGTTCTATGTGTTGTCAATGTATTTGAATTTAACCACGCGAGTTTAATGTTGATAACCACTGATAATGTTGTTGATCAGTTTGTATAAATGATGCGTGTATTGGTGTATATGGCTGGATTGAAATGTTTCTTAACCGCAATGTCATCACAAATCCCCAACCTTGGGCAATTAAAGATTCTGTATTCTGTATTCTGTATTCTGTAATTTAAACACGTGTAAGAACACATTCCTATATCACTGAGAAAGTATATATGGAGAAATTTGAGTCTAATGCAAGGTCGAACCACCTGACAATGTACACTAAATATTATTAATTTTTTAACACATCGATTTTTAGAGAAACATTTACCATATAAACAAAAATAAAAAATGTTCTATTGAATAGTATGCTTTATGAGAGACTGTATCTTATAGAATTAGACAGAACAATGCAAACATATGTTTGTGAACCTATAGCTTTAATGAGCTAAATCTTATTAAAAAAAATTTAAAAAATAAAATAAAAAATCCTTGCGCTTAGAACTGTACCCACGGAATACGCGCGATATAAGCCTCATATTGATTGATTATTTCATTGGTTTTCATAGTAAAACAGACTGAAAAAATCAAAGCTTTTTGTTCGAAAACGCATGGTCCATAAAACTTATTTCACAATAAGACGGACAGAACATTGCAAGGCTATACATCTGCATGGCATCATGTTGAACTATAAACTTCATTCATTTTTAACCTATCGGGTTTCAGAGTAGCATAAATGGATAAAACTGTCGGTAGAAAATGCTTGATTCATGGAACAGAATGACAAAACAAGTCTTTGTTATTTCAAAAGTCAGAAATTATAGGGGTGGTGCATCATTAATACAAACACAAAATGATGCTAAGACATTACAAGTATTTAAAAACAAACGTTTGGAAAAACCTATTGATCGAGCATCTAACAAGACCAGAATTAAAAAACAAGAATGGTAGGTAAGTTTTGTCTTGGTAAAAATGTCTTGGTTTTTTTTATTTTGAATTTCGGAACGTTGGCAATCTTACAAGACCGACAATGACACTGCAAAACAGAACATATGTGCACTTGACAGTACTGACTTACCTTGGGTAGAAAAATCACTGAAGCCGATACTGGAATCCTGGCGTAGCTGCAAGTCAGTGAAAGTTACAAGATGTCCCAGTGGCCCAGTAACGTGATTGACTGAGAGCAGAAGGACACGGCGCAAGAAGCCACTCGATACGGCAAGAAGACACAGGGATATCAGTCACCCCCACACCACAAAACCTGTCGCCCTTCAGTGCGAATGAGCATCCCCCAACAACACAATCTTCTTGACTTTTCAGCCCACCCGTCTCTCCTTTCACATCTCTTCTTCCCTACCCGCCACTCAAGCCGCCAAGTGGGCGGAGCTTCATTGTGAAGCAGCCAAGCACAATGATCGCGCTTTCACACAAGCTCCGCCCCTTTCGCGCGTGACGGCCAGGCGACTGTGCTTGGAGGCGCTCATCCGTCGACGGTTATTGGTTGTCGGCGGACAGCATTGAAACCTGAGAAATTAGTCTTCTCCGTGCTGTCGATTGTGTTGTCGGCCAGCCAAGCAAGCGAGGAAGATGAGAGAATAAAGGTTTGTTATTGTAGAAGGAGATAGAGAGAGAGAGAGAGAGAGAGAGAGAGAGAGAGAGAGAGAGAGAGAGAGAGAGAGAGAGGGTTGGGGGGGGGGGGGGGGGTTTCCGTTGTAGCAGACTCAAGACGTGCAGGGTTGAAGGAGGTTTTTGACTAGGACCTGAGAGTATCGGATTGTTAGCATTGATTTGTATTGATTTGTTCGCCCCGCTTTATTCCTTTGGTATGAGCACTACTGATTCCACTACACCTGATTTCCGTGGACTTTCTGACGACTTGGTATATAGGCTTCTGTTTTGCCTATTGACTTGTATCTATGCATCTATAGCGAATAAGTGAACAAACAACGACCGTATAGCCTATATACTGCGGCCCCATCCCAAACTAGTTATGTGGCGTATTAATCTGTAATTGTTGTTTGTCATTTATCATTGCTGTAGTTAATTATAAAACAAAAAGTATGAATATATCTATAAACTGGCTGGACGATTTCTGGGTATAAGTTCACTATCACGTAGCCTACTATACTATCTTCACTTTTTTTCTTCTCCCCCCCCCCCCCCCTGGTATTTTGTGGAGGGGCGGGGTGTATAGGAGGGGGAAGGGTAGCAGAACGCAAAACATTGCTTATAATAATAATAATAAAGTGTATTTATATTGCGCCTATCCCTTACAAAAAACAAAAATATTTGGCTCTAAGCGCATTACAACATGTGAAGGACTTGGTACAATCAAGTCTGACAAGTACAACAGCACAATATACAGTCGGTCTCTTAGGTAAAAGCAGCTTCGACAGTTAAACACTTCTACTAAAAGATCCTCTAACAATTTACAAACATAGTTAAAGAACATCGAGTTAATAGGAATTAAAAAAAAAGGTTCTTATAATAAAACTATCTAGCGAACGACGAAGAAGAAGAAGAATAAAACTATCAATGTCAATGTATAACAAGTCATTCAACGTAAATGGCCAAAGAACAACAATAAAACAATGGTGATAAAACAGTTATACTCAATGGCTAATAACGAGGCAGAGTTAAATAGTATCGACACAAGCTTATCTACTCTCTTTTTTTAAGAAAGGGGAATTTTGCATGACAGAAACAAAGTGATGTAAGCATGTTTTACGTAGTCATTTTTCAAATAACTCTCAAACAAATTGCTATACGCTTGTACCCCTTCAGTTCATATGTCAAGGACGAAATATTCTCCTTCCATCACGAATGCACGTGCCATCGAATTGGCTTCCTTTATATTGTTGTCTTTATAACGTCTGTCTCGGTTATCAAATTATTTTCTTCTTTCAATGTTAGCTCGCTTCTCCAGACTGCAATTGAGTGTGAATGCTTGATTTGATTTTGAAGATCGGCCCCTGTTTTTCTTAGCGTGCATTTTTTCCATTGTATACGGTTGCTTGTTCACTCCATGCCGATGACAGATGTGATGTCTTTGCTGTTTGTATAGCGGGTTTACACTTTTGTACAGTAGCATACTTTGCTGTTTGCTCTTTCGTTTACTCGTTCGCTCATCAGGTCCGTTGGCTAATTAGTGGCTGGGTGCATGGTTGGCCCGGTTGTGCTCGAATTAATCGGTGCGTGGGTGGGCGAGGGTTTTGACATTCATACTGTAATTATCTCCTTTTGTTCCAAACAGAATTGTCGGAGTTAATGTTTTCGATATGAATAAATTAAACCAGATATATTGCAGGTCTCATGCAGAGTAACACAATTAGTTGCTCTTGCTTCTTCAAGTACAAACATGCGGTGTGAATCGAAGCTTGAGTTTTGGTCACGTGTTATTTGAAGCCCTCCTCCCATCCCGCATTCCCAGTTTAATGAGTCTCATAAAAGATTACTTGAAATGTAAAAGTATTTTTGACCTACAGTAGAAATCAAGTTTAGTGTGTGAACAAACAAGTTTCTGTTGGTTTGAACAAGATAGGTGTGTGTTTTTTATTGAATCGTGAATGTATACAATAATGACAAGGAAAAAACAAAAATGGCACGAACTTCAGCAAACGATTATAGATTGAGTGACCCATGCAGACAATAAAACAAGTCGCGTAAGGCGAAAATACAACATTTAGTCAAGTAGCTGTCGAACTCACAGAATGAAACTGAACGCAATGCAACGCAGCAAGACCGTATACTCGTAGCATCGTCAGTCCACCGCTCATGGCAAAGGCAATGAAATTGACAAGAAGAGCGGGGTAGTAGTTGCGCTGAGAAGGATAGCACGCTTTTCTGTACCTCTCTTCGTTTTAACTTTCTGAGCGTGTTTTCAATCCAAACATATCATATCTATATGTTTTTGGAATCAGGAACCGACAAGGAATAAGATGAAAGTGTTTTTAAATTGATTTTGAAAATTTAATTTTGATCATAATTTTTATATTTTTAATTTTCAGAGCTTGTTTTTAATCCAAAAATAACATATTTATATGTTTTTGGAATCAGAAAATGATGGAGAATAAGATGAACGTAAATTTGGATCGTTTTACAAAACATTTTTTTTTTTTTTACAATTTTCAGATTTTTAATGACCAAAGTCATTAATTAATTTTTAAGCCACCAAGCTGAAATGCAATACCGAAGTCCGGGCTTTGTCGGAGATTACTTGACCAAAATTTCAACCAATTTGGTTGAAAAATGAGAACGTGACAGTGCCGCCTCAACTTTCACGAAAAGCCGGATATGACGTCATCAAAGACATTTATCAAAAAAATGAAAAAAAGTCTGAGGATATCATACCCAGGAACTCTCATGTCAAATTTCATAAAGATCGGTCCAGTAGTTTAGTCTGAATCGCTCTACACACAGACAGACAGACAGACAGACAGACAGACAGACAGACAGACAGACAGACAGACAGACAGGCAGACAGACAGACAGACAGACAGACAGACAGACAGACACACAAACACCACGACCCTCGTCTCGATTCCCCCCTCTATGTTAAAACATTTAGTCAAAACTTGACTAAATGTAAAAAGAACACAGAAATAGTCATAATGTCGGAAGTAACAATGAACAGTTTCTATCACTTATATATAAATGCAATGTTTCCAAGGCGCATGTATTAACATAAAAACACACAAACTGTTATTTATATATACATTGTTTCAACTTACCGGACATTATTACCAGTATAACATTT
The DNA here is from genome assembly GCF_037325665.1 of Littorina saxatilis. NCBI lineage: Eukaryota > Metazoa > Mollusca > Gastropoda > Littorinimorpha > Littorinidae > Littorina > Littorina saxatilis. The sequence continues at coordinate 104,788,797 of NC_090245.1, forward strand.
GATGTTGTGTAAAGGACAATCAGCGCAACATTTATCCATGTATTTACAAAAAGCGACCATACAATTAAAATACAACCTAAAAATTCCGAGAAAAAAAGGGATTCAATTTTGTTTAAACGGTATACAAGAAACAAAAGTAAAGATCAAACGATACGAGTATAAAACAAAATGACGACAAACTTAAACAAAAATAGATAGTTAACCTTAGTCAATACCCCCAGAAAGAATATAAACAGATTTAAAAATCTATTTGAAAGATGGGAAACAGTTTCGTTTCTCTCTGTCATTGTTTGTCTAGACCTCTTGTTCTGCTCCCTCCCTCCCTCCCTCCCTCCCTCCCTCCCTCACTCACTCCCTCACTCCCTCACTCCCTCCCTCCCTCCCTCCCTCCCTCCCTCCCTCCCACCCTCCCTCCCTCCCTCCCTCCCTCCCTCACTCCCTCCCTCCCTCCCTCACTCACTCACTCCCTCACTCCCTCACTCCCTCCCTCCCTCCCTCCCTCCCTCACTCCCTCCCTCACTCCCTCCCTCACTCCCTCACTCACTCCCTCCCTCACTCCCTCCCTCCCTCCCTCCCTCCCTCCCTTCCTCCCTCCCTCCCTCCCACCCTCCCTCACTCCCTCACTCCCTCCCTCCCTCCCTCCCTCTCTCCCTCACTCCCTCCCTCCCTCCCTCCCTCCCTCCCACCCTCTTAGTAAACAGCAGCCCGACTGTTGATTGTTGGCATGAGACCAAGTGGCGGTATGATCTTATTTCATGCGAAAGCCCAGATAGATCTGAGATGGTAAGCCTAATTATTTACACGGGAAGGGGTGTGCCTTTAAAATAAGTTTTGTCGAAGACACTGTCATGCGGTATGATGACAGCATGGTCAAATTGGATCAAACACGTCATGCATGAACGTTTTCGTTCGTTGCTCACTGCCTGCTGTGTCCACGTGCACTCTCATTGTGCGTGTGTTTGTGTTTGTGGTTTAGCTGTGTGTTGTGTTGGCTTAAACGCCATATGGGCCTAAAGCCGAATAAAACCTTGCTACAAAATTAAAAAATTAAAATAAAAATAAAAACATTGTCAGCTATAAACGACCGTTGGGGTGTTGGACCCCTGCGTTTCTCAAACTGTTTACGGCGGGAGCAGTTTAGTAACTTTCACTGTCTGTCCACTTTTCGCACCTTGTAGAATCCGCTTAATAAGGCCATGTTTAATAAAGCCACCCGCTTTTTGAGGCCAATTTCTGACTGCACGGATTTTTCCTTATGTTTTATGCTTATGCTTTTATTAAATCCACCCGCTTAATATAGCCACTTTTGTCCTGCACCAAGGTGACCTTATTAAGCGGAGTCTACTGTATAGCTGTTGTGGTCAGTCCGTTTCAACAGCTCGCAGACCGGTCAATCCTCTCTGACATAACGCACAGGATGCCACCCACAAGACGCAGCAGGGAATGCTTTCAATTTAGAAATCAAAGCCAGAGAAAAGGAAGGGCCTTAAAACGACCAGCCGATCCTTGCTTGCAGTTTTCAATGCACGGTTTATGTGCTGAGTCTCTTTAATTTTCCGACTTTAAGGGTGTGACGATGGAGTGGGGAGATGCTGAATGACTTGGCACTGATCTGAGAATCGACACTGCGGAGACTAAATAATTGCTTTTCAGTCTGATCTGAGTTTAAGGAGTTTTTTTCCACTTCAAAAGTAATGGCGTGTGTCCAATTATTTTCTTTATAAATGTAGGCTTATAGTGCGTGAGAATTTTCGGCGAAAAGGCTATTGTATGATTTGGGTTAAACAAAATTGTATTCAGAATACAAGACATGTTACAATTAACAATATACAGCGAGGACACGAACTCAAGCAAACAAGCTAATAATTATATATCACGTGACCAAACCATTACAACATTACACAAATCTACATGATGGTTGACTTGACAAGAATTGACTAGAAGAACAAATTATTGTCAAATTATTGTAGGATTTAGGTCTCGCTGACTTTCATTTGAGCTGTAGCTAAGAATAATTTGACTGCTGGATTTGTCCTTATTATACCGTGAGTCACTATACCATTTGGAGAATTATTCTATCAGCTATAGGAGTCTGCATTTCGTTCATCAGGAGCGCAGTTGTTTATAGGCAATCGCCAACATGTAAACGTGCTATTTCTGATTCAGTTTATTTCTCATGTTTGTATGGCGATGAACAACTTTAATTTATGAATTAAAAATTATGTTGGTTTAAACCGAAAATGCGGTTCTCTGGCATTTTGTATGTTATCAGAATGCTGAAACTTTGCATTGATTCTTACTGTTTCTTGATATGGTGCCAAGACTTTGAATGGCAACCTTTCTTTGACCTTCCTTGAGTTTCAAGGACAAGGCCGCTCGTTGTCTCTTATTCGAAAAGTTGCAAATGCATTTTTAAATTAGTTGGATTATCTGCAGTGTATTCAAACTGAGCTCATTCAAAAATTCAGTTTTTCCTACAATCGGAAAACTTCAGAATTTGTTGGCATTAGCTATGTACACGCGTGGCTATATTCACTCAAAACAAGCCAAATCTAGCTAGTTTTATAAGGTGTTTCAAAAGTTAATAAATATTGTAACGGAGACAATTAAACCCAAAAAAAATCATGCTCCCACTAACACGAATAGATTAAATATAATATATACCTGCGGGGATGGGGACGACGGCATTAACACAAAAACGAATATTTAACCGATTTCGGGCAGAATAGCCCTGCATAACCATTGGCCCGATGCTGCATGGCTTACAAAAATGTGCAAAAAAAGTGCCAGAGCCCAAAACAGCTGCATGTATAGGGTAACACTGCATGCAGATCCTGGTATTGACTTTTTGTTTGTTTGTTTGTTTGTATTTGTGTCGTTCTGTTTGTTTGTTTGTTTGTTTGTTTGTATTTGTGTAGTTTTGTTTGTTTGTTTGTTTGCTGATTTTAATTGTTCATTCATGCATGAACGCCATCGGTATAGGTATTGTTATAGACGGGCGCAGTGGCGTGGTGGTAAGACGTCGGCCTCCTAATCGGGAGGTCGTGAGTTCGAATCCCGGTCGCTGCCGCCTGGTGGGAAGAGTGGAGATTTTTCCGATCTCCCAGGTCAATTTATGTGTACACGCAAGCACAAGACCCAATGCGCACGGAAAAGATCCTGTAACCCATGTCAGAGTTCGGTGGGTTATAGAAACACGAAAATACCCAGTATGCCTCCCCCGAAATTGTGCTAAAAACATGAGTGAACGTGGGAGTCTATGCCCATGAACGAAGAAGAAGAAGCAGAAGGTATTGTTATGATATAGTTCGTTATTTCTGTCATTGCTCATCGACTAAACGTTGAATTCAAAAAGAGTAGCAAAAGTCAGTCTATATAAGAAGTTACAAAATATCCATTTCGCATGTTTCATAATGCATGCAAGCACATGCAAAAGGACACCAAAAAAACTAACCGCCGACTGAATTGTAGAACGCCGCATGCATGCAGTCTTTTCTTTCACACACGCGCATATATATACATAAATACAGGCAGACAGTAAATACCCTAATGACAGCAAGCGTTGTCTTTGTGTCTGTTTTATCCCACCGTCAAATCTCTAAATCCACTTTCTCTCAGCGTCAATTGTCCGACGATCTCGCCCCTTGATTCGGCCTGATAAACGCGACTTTTCAGCGGGCAAACAAAGTGAGCGTTTCTGGTGCCAGAACAGAGCGGTGCGTGCCTAACATTACGCAAACAAAAAAGGCTAATGCCTACTTCCGATCGACGGTGAACCGATACACTTTGGGATCCTAGGCACAGAGATCGATAACACAATGACTGGCGCTTTGGCAGCATTCGAGGCTGGGCATGATTGCTGAATGCGTACCGTGTGAAGTCGCCTTATAATCTGTATATGATGCTATAAAGAGGTGCAAGGTTTGGTGTGATATGTTGTGGAATGGGCGTTGGGCGTTGTGTGTGTGTGTGTGTGTGTGTGTGTGTGTGTGTGTGTATGTGTTTACGTGCGTGTGTGTGTTTGCGTGCGTACGTGCGTGCATGCGTGCGTGCGACGGTGTGTGTGTGTGTGCGTGTGTGCGTGCGTGGGTGCGTGCGTGCGTACGTGCGTGTGTGTGTGTGTGTGTGTGTGTGTGTGTCAGTGTGTGTGTGTGTGTGTGTGTGTGTGTGTGTGTGTGTGTGTGTGTGTGTGTGCATGTGCTCTTATTCAGCAAACTCACATAATTTTACTGTTCTTACCTTTAAAAATTAATTCATGTTGTTGCTGTTTTGTCGGACTAAATGATCTCATTTGCAGTTAAGACGAAGAAATCATAACTGAGATGCTTCCTTGAAACATAAAAAAAAAGTGGACAAGAAACGATTTTTAAATGCAAATTTTATACAGTGAAGTATACCTCTCCCCTGTAACTTCAGCTTTTATGTTGGCGATAGCGCACGAGCATACCTTTTTGTGACTCAGCTACTATTGCCAAATTCTCTAAACTGGAATTTTCACAATAATGTTCTTTTTTCGCCATCATTTAATCACTCTCAGTTACATTATTCTTCGCGTACACCACATTACGGCTACCTGCGCGCCAGTGATACTGCATCATTTTAAGAATCAAATGACATTATTTATACAAGCATTTGCATTTGCCCAACAAAACACACGAATAAATGAATGCTATTTGAGAGAAAAATATATGTTTAATGTTACTTTCCTATTCACGGTTATTATTGTGCGGTGAAACAAACCTTAAAAATCAATGGTGCGATACATGTAATGGGGCAAAGTCGACTTCTTCGGGAGTGATACATGAAAAGGCTAAAGATTGTAGCTTGCTCGAGAATGTCCATACACCTGTTTAATGGAGCGCAACGGATTCACGTCGTGGATATTGGGTTTCCTGAACTAAAGTGAGCTTAGTCACAGACTGATTTAGACCTTTGCACGGCCGGCGAACAAAGAGCTGGAATTGTCTTCAGTTTACTGAAGTCAGTCTACCATGACACATTACACCTATACTGCACACACATATTTAGCGTCACGCATGACACACAGGGCGTGCAGCGAGCGGAGGTGATATGTATATGAAGAGAACTGAAAGAAAAGGCGGATTTAAGTGTTGAGGATTAATGTAAGTCAAAGTGTTAATTAAGGTATACTTGTTGAGCGATGGGTTGGTATGCTTTAAAGAAGGCGAAGCCTGGAACACCGTGCAGAATGTTAGATTTATATCAAAGAGCTTTTTTTTCTTGAATGCAGCTTTAGATATTATTGGCGTGTTTGAGGAATTGTCAGTGAACTTAAAAATTATTAAAAACCCCGATGTATTAATATCTGTATTCGAACATGCATGTTTATTGCAAACAACTCATATAAAAACAATCACACGAAACTATTTTATAAAAGAAAGAAAAAAGTCCTTTTTGACAAAACTTTCATGACAAAATGTAGTCCTGTTAAACAGTAGAGGTCAAAAACATGTCATTCAGTATTATTCTCATAAGGCGATTAACCAAATAATTGAAGAATGTATCAAAACAATTATTCACACCCGGCTGACTTCAAAGAGTATGTCGAAAGGTTGTGACGGAAGAGGACGCCAGAGTACAGACACCTTACGGATCAGTCAAGTGTAATATTTAATCAATCAAGTGTAATCTGTTTTTCGGGCCACCAACTTTGCTTTGCATGCTAAAGTCCCTCACCCTTAAAAATATAGACTCTCGCGATCGGACCGATCAGTCATAGCGTACAAAAGGCGCAAGCTGTCTTAAACGCCGCCCTTAGAGTAGCAAATCACACGTTTCAAAACATTGTTTGAAATAGACTCATTGATTTATTGACAGATCATTAAAACCCGAAGTGTTTGGCCTTCGTGAACGGGCGACGAAAGATGTGAGCGCATTTAAGAGGCCATAACTCATTTTCGCTTGAAACCAAACCAGAAAAAGTAATTGATCAGAGAAGAATTTTTTTTAGAAAAGCACATCACCCCAACACGGCGACAGCAACGACATTAAAGCCACCTTAAATATTATTCAAGCTGAATTATATTTCAAACAGAAAACTTAAAAAGCTCCCCCTCAAAACCCCGGAAATTTGAGAAAATTAAAAAAATAAAAAATAAACGTTGAAGAAAGGCAGCTAGCGGAGAGAGGAGAAGCGGGGGTATATACCTGTGCATACAGGCGCATTAGGCGCTAATGCTGCTTTAATCTTCAGGTAACACTTTATTTCCATATTCATTGACACTGCCCTGTCACGCGACCCACAAGTAGCGGGGACAGCGGGGGGAGACCCCAACCGTTGGAGGCCCGCGCTTCCATTAAGCGCCGTGTATTTGAATAAGCGCTGCCGGAAAGCCTAATCTATCATTGATTTCCATCTATCATTTCCACTTGATGGACCCCGTAAAACGGGCCTCTATAGTCAGTTTTGCGGCTAAGGTGCGGCGGCGAAAGAGAGTGATAGAGTTCGGGGGGGGGGGGAGGGGGGCGAGAGAGATGCTGAGAGAGAGAGAGATCGAGTGAGAGAGAGAGAGAGAGAGAAAGAGAGAGAGAAAGACTCCGAGACAGACAGACAGAGAGGTAGAGAAGGAGAGAGACATGGAAAGAGAAAGAGAGAAAAGTGGGAGAGGGAGGGGGGTAGGGGACGAGAGAGATGCTGAGAGAGAGAGAGAGACCGAGGGAGGGAGAGAGAGACAGAGAGAGAGGGAGAGAGAGACAGAGAGAGCGAGACAGAGAGAGAAAGACAGAAAGAAGGAGAGAGATAAGGAAAGAGAAAGAGAGAAAATTGGGAGAGGGAGGTGTGTGTGTGTGGGGGGGGGGGGGGCAGACAAACACACAGACATTGACAGAGAGACAAGGAAGAAAAAACGCAAGAAGCCTCGGCGACTGATTGTGGCCGAGACTGTATAGGACCAGGACAGCCGAGACTGTATAGGACCAGGACAGCCGAGACTGTATAGGACCAGGACAGCCGAGTCGCGAGGTTTCAAAAGCTCCCACAGATTCGGCGGGATGACAAGGACGACACACCGCTGAGCCAACGAGAAAAGCTGGTTTCTGGGAAAACAAAGTATCAAATGGCGGATAAACAAGAGGGTCGGGGGATCTTCAATACGGTCCCTTACTAAACCCCAAAGTCTAAAAAGCCTGAGAAGAAGGCGAAAGGGAAAATAAAGAAAAACGTGTGAGCCGAGACAACCAGTCCTGCCCTCAAAGTGCGCCCACCTCGTGGCAAGTGTAAACAGTGGCAATGCGCCATGACACCGACCCTTTTCAAAGCAAATGGCTAGCTTTTTGTCCAGGGTCGACACTTGATTTTCAAATGTCAACTGCCGGCAAGAAAATCCCTACAAAGTGGGGGCCTTTAATGGAATATCGCTATCCTCAAATTATCCTGATTTCCCCGCTCTGCCCCGCCGCTCTTAGACACTTCCGCTTTTCGATTGGCCCTTTTTGCCTGCGCGCGCAACGCGCGTGCTGCGCCGGAAATGAAGGTCGAAGAGGCGCCTGCGCTCTCCACACAGCCGAGAGAAACGCCTTCCAGTATGGCGCGATCATAAATATTGGCCCATTTCCACCGCGATTTTCCTGGCGTGCGTTTGTTTAGCATCGAGTGAAGTTTTGTACAAATATGGAACTAGTCAAAGCGATGGCAGATTGAAGAAAAGGCTCGTTGAAAGTTAATGCGTGTTTTGAAAAAGGTGCTTATACAGGCATCAAACGTGACGACATTACCGTCGTTATCCAATCGATCGGCCGTCCCGCGACGAATTGACCAGTGTTTGCTTTGACTGTGTTGTCTCCCCCCCCTCTCTCTCTCTCTTTCTCTCTCGCCCCTTTTGCTTTGCGGCGTGCTGGTATAATGGAACCAAAGTGGGATCATTTTTAGAGACGAGGCGGGGGGCCGTCTGCAGCTCCCTAGTATGCAACTTTCAAGTTAGAAAGTGCAGTCAGAATTAAACAATTAAAAACAAGCTCAGAAAGTTAAAAAGAATACAGAAAAGCGCGCTTTTTTGTTTAACGCAAGCGCTATTGCGGCATTCTTGCTTGTCAATTTCAATACGCTTTGCACGGAAACGTGTCAGCTTGTTTCTTGCCTTTGGGGTATCGACAAAGATAATTATAATGTCTTGGTGAAGAAATGCAGTGCGTTCAATTTCTTGCTGTGAGTTCCACAGAATGACTAAATGTAGTAATTTCGCTTTTTGAGACTTGTCATTTTTTGTTAAAGCTGGATTTTGCCGAGTGGCCACAGACTGACTAATGAAAATGTTCATTAGGCGGGTCAACATAGCTTCACGCTTCGTTCTAAATGTCTTTATCACTTGAAACTGTGTTTGCGTACTTCTTCTTCTTCTTGTTGCCGCTACACGTGGAGACCAGTCCAATTGAGAAATGTAGTGGTCATCTGCAGGGACGCCGCCGTGCCGTACAGCTTATCCTGGATGGGAGTCGGCTCCGGCCACATCTTCCTTCTCAACAACTGGAAGTTCCCGCAGTCTTGTAGGATGTGGTGGGTGTCCTGCTCTGCTTCTCCACAGGAACACATCGATCGGGGACGGCACAACTTTCAGCTTTGAGTGGAGGTGTTTGTTCAGCCTGTTGTGCCCTGTTCGCAGTCTGAAGATGGTAACCTGCTCTGGTCTTGTGAGCAGGTGAGGGCTGTCTTTTTGAGCCGGGGTTCGGAACAGGGCTTTAGTAATGGTATTTAGCTCGGCAAGGCTTACGGCGTTGTCTTCTTGTTCTTTTTCTGCACCGGATTTTGCCAGGTCATCGGCTTTCTCATTTTCCTCTATGTCGCAGTGTGAGGGGATCCACTGAAGCACTGTCCGTAGGCTCTTGATGTTGTTGAGGGCCTTCTTCAATGAGGGTTGACTGTCACTGTTATAGGCTTGCAGCACAGAGAGGGCGTCTGTTAGGAAGACGACATTTGTGTTCTGGTCTGCTCTTGTCGCGATGGTGTGTGCTGCCTGAGTGAGAGCGTCTACCTCTGCCGTGTAGTTGGTGCAGTAAAGGCCGGTCGGAAGCGTCTCTTCCGTCCATTCTCCACCGGGGTATTGGATGTGGACCCCAGCTCCTCCACTTTTGACGGCATGTGTGGCTGAGCCGTCTGTATACACCCGGATCCAGGCATCATCAGGGTATCTTTCCTCAAGCGTTGCCAACGTCAGGGCTTTCAAGACTTGGTCGCTATGTTCACCTTTGTTGTTGATGTGGGGTATTGTTGTTTGGACAGTGACAGTTTCTTCTCTATCTTCCCAAGGTGGGGCGTGGAGGGAGAAGGAGATGGGAATGACCTGGTTAGGGAGGGTTTCTTGGTGCTTCCTGTTCAGTGCTCTGGCCTCCACAACAAAGCTTGATTTTTTAGTCTGCCTGATGATAGCGTTTGGATCCTTTCTTTCATCGGGTGGCCTGAAGCATTGCCTTCTGCTCTCTTCTCTTGGCAAGTGGTGGGATGCTAGATGTTTCTTCCATCTTCACTATAGGTGTTGTCTTCTTGGCACCTGTGATTATTCGAAGTGCCTGGTTTTGGACTTTGTCCAGGGTCTGTAGATGTGTCTTGGCATCTGTCATCCAAGAGTTGGACCCGTACTCGAGGTGTGGTCTTACATTACCTTGGTAAACTGATTTCAGAATCTTGTCAGTTGCGCCCCATGTAGTTCCTGCCAGTTTCCTTAAGATGTTGAGCTTCCTTCTGGCTTTTCCCTCTGCCTGGTTGATGTGAGGTTTCCAGGTCATTTTCTTGTCAAAGGTGACACCAAGGTACGTCTGTTGGTCTTCGTACTTTAGTGTGGTATTTCCCAGGGTAAGTTTTCCAGGTTTGGCTTTTGTTGACAGTGTGAGTAAGAGTGGCGGTTGACTTCTCCCTGTTCATTGTTACGCACCAGCTTTCAGCCCATGCTGCAACACTCTCTAGGGCGATCTGTATTCTGTATGTTGCTGTGGTTGCATACTACTCGCTGCACCAAAGTACCAGGTCGTCTGCGTAAAGCGCTGCGTGGGGGAGAGGACGCCTCCCTGAAAAACTCCCTGCCTCAGCAACACCTTCTGGCCACAGCGACCATCTACCGACACTCTGGCTCTTCGGTTGTGAAGGTAGGACTTGGTCCACTGGAACATGTTGCCTCTGATGCCACACCGTAGGAGTTTTACTAGAAGACCATCTTTCCAGACCTTGTCGAATGCCTTCTGTAGATCAATAAAGACTGCCAGGACAGCCTTCTTGGCCTGAAAAGCATCCTCTATGACCTGTGAGATGTGGGTCGTTTGATCTTCTGTGCTTCTGTACTGTCTGAAGCCAGCTTGCTCTAGGGCAATGATGCTCTGTGTCTCCAGGTAGAGTTGCAGGCGCTGATTGATGATGCGCTCCGCCATGGTCTTACAGACACCACTTGTTAAGCTGATGGGACGGTAGCTTTGGGCTTTGCTTTTGTTTTTGCCACGTTTGAGGATGGGAATCATTGTGGTTTTTCTCCAGCACTGCGTACTTATTCTCGAAGAAACACTCAAATGGCGTAGTCCAGAGTGCATCATGACATACATAAGTTTCTTAAGCTAGCGAAATTGCGAGTTAGAAAAGCAAATCGATGTCCACCATCTTGCCGGTTGAAGTCAAACGCCTGGCTGTCGCTAGCGGCGGGCTTCATGCGCCGTCTCGCCTCCTCTGATTGGTCAATCGCTCCCGGCTTATAAGCCGAACGGAATAAATAGAACAAGCACGGGACGTTAAGGACCCCATAGTTAGTTAGTTAGTTAGAACAAGCTAACGAATCCAATTATATCTAGTCCTTACCAGGCACAAAAACTATGGTATGTAAGACATAAAGCACCATCACCATCATAGAACAAGCGCTATCGTTACGATTTTAACTTCAGCCAACTGAACGCGCAAGGCACTGCATAAAGAGATTCATTACGTGTAATGCAAGTGTGGCTAACCCTTTTAACCGGCCTTTAGAGGTAGAATTCTATATAACACTTCAGAAGATCAGCCGAGCTTTGTCCCGCCGCGGAATCCAACACTAAATCATCCCGCTTTGTACAGCAGCGTGTGTCAACAACGACAGCAGAGTCAGGCGAGAAATAAAAACATGGATCAAGTGGCCATATTGTGAAACGTCCGACAACTCCGCTTTCAGAAGGGAGACAAATCTGAGTGCGATAAACATCTGCACACCGAGGTATAGCTGCATTTTTGTCAACTGAGTCAAAAGACAAACACAAGCTCGCGAAGATTGAGAGGTTAGCTTGATGAGGAGGAAAGAGAGTCATTATGCACTTCCTGCACCCCTCGGTGCACTCCAGGTTGGGTGAAGAGAAGAAAGACCCTTAGCAGAGCCTCAAATAGCAACAGATTTGAGAGGATTTCGTGGGTCGTTTAAGGTGACGAGAGACAATTAAGTTGTTTTTCTAAACTCATCTGTGTTAGAAGAACCTGGACGCTGGGAAAGGCCTTGGATAAACACACCGATCAAAAGTTAATTCAGGGTATAGTTTACCTGGACGTCAATATTTCCAGTTCAACCCGTGCAGAACCCTTTGACAAAGTATTCAACTAAGCTTATTATTCCTTTTCCCCGCACAAAAACAAGGTTTTAAGGACGATTTATGGTTGTCAAAATAATGTTAACCTATTATGAAGTGCAAACTTAATTCTTGAGAGTATCGCACATCTTGACTCTGCCATAATCGCACTCTCTGTGTCGAGTCTTTTCGGTCAAACAAGTTTATTCGTTTTAACATGAAAAGCTTTCTAGGATGGGTTTGTTGTTGTTACTTCTGATGTTGTTTTCTGGGGATATAGATGCTTAAAGAACGCAGACGCGATTTGTATTACTTAATGACTGCGCGCAAGTGCACGTCAATTTATTACCCCTCGTTATAGCTTAATGATCTTACGGGTTCGTATTACCCTTCATTGGCTCTGTCGACGCCCGTTTTTAACAGCGTACTTCCCTTTATATAACAAACAGTCCATAGGCCGTCGTCGTCCCAAACTAAATCTTCAAAATCTTTAAAACTGCTTATAATTCTGGGCAGGGAAATCTTTTTGTGAAGTGACGTCAGCGCCTTTCGGTGATGGGTCAATGCATTTCGGAACTGGAGTACCAGCATAATGCCGGTCACACTTCAATTTAATGTTAGTGCCAGAATTACCCATTCTATTTTAAGTAACATCGGCCTTTGGAAAAAGCTCAATGGACGATTGTATCACCTCGCGTCGACAGCATGTAATGGTCGTTGTCTACTTCTAATTTATGCCCTTCTGACCCCGATTCGAACTCACGACCTTCCGATTAGGAGGCCGACGTCTTACCACTGCGCCACTTCGCCTGTCAAAATGCAATACCAAAGTCCGGCCTTCGTCGAAGATTGCTTGACCAAAATTTCAACAAAATTGGTTGAAAAATGAGAGCGTGACAGTGCTGCCTCAACTTTCACAAAAAGCCGGATATGACGTCATCAAAGACATTTATCCAAAAAATGAAAAAAACGTGTGGGGATATCATACTCAGGAACTCTCATTTTAAATTTCATGAAGATCGGCCCGGAAGTTATCTCTGAATCACTGTACACACACACACACACACACACACACACACACACACACACACACACACACATACATACATACATACATACATACATACATACATACATACATACACCACGACCCTCATCTCGATTCCCCCTCTATGTTAAAACATTTAGTCAAAACTTGACTAAATGTAAAAACAGGTCCTAGCTTAATCGGAAGAGGAGATGTACGACACTGTCTACTATGTAATGAATATGTTACAACTGACTCGTCCGGAGGCTCACCTCTGGCAAAACACAATCAGTTCATTTATGTCAAAGATGCGATTTTTATGTCGACGCATATATAATTGCAGTAAAACTTTAATTAAAGGCACAGTAAGCCTCCCGTAAACCATCACAGATACGGTCAGGCTTTTACACACAGTACAAACACCCTTTCATTGAAACACTCACCGATTGAGAACATCCTAGGTGCTCTCCGTAAAGAGCGAACAATGTTCAAAGAATTTATTTTTGCGTGGTTTATCTTACCCCTGAGCCATCGTGAACCCGTGTGATCCAGTTTCCCTTTTTCACAATGTAGTCGTCAGTTAGTCATTCCCGTCGCGATATAACCTTGAACGGTTGAAAACGACGTTAAACACCAAATAAAGAAAGAAAGTAAAGAAAAGTTAGTCATTTGAATGCGACTCGATGTGAGCTTATTTACAATAGCACGTTTTTATGCACGAAACAAACGGCTGTGGTTCACAAGAACTCTAGCGATGGCTTTTGACTGTTGAGAGGAACGGCGATATGCACTGATAAACCGTCGTCTGCTACGACCCTTGTGTGACCCTGCTTCCGGGCTTTTCTTTTTTCAAACTTTCACCACTTCGAATTGTACTGATCTTGTCCTGATGAAAAAATAATTCTTTTATGATTAAATAATGTTTGTGTGACAAGCTGTCATTTTATTATTTAGATTTTAAAAGTTAGGTCCAGCGCAAAAACGCACCAGGGTCCAAAAACATTTTTATAATCATCGATTCACGGCTATCGCCAGTTTACATCGATAGAATGAAACCAGGAAGGGAAGTAACTCATGTTTGACCTGAGTTCAGGATGGGTCCAAAAAGTGTTCGAGACAATCTGCAAAATTATTTCTTTAAAAATTGCTCGCTCTTTACGTAGGGCACCTAGGATGTTCCCGTTTGGTGAGCGTTCAAATGGAAGGGTGTTTGTACTGTGTGTAAAAGCCTGACATTATCTGTGATGGTTTACGGGAGGCTTACTGTCCGGGCGTGAATTCCGGTATTCATAACAGCCGTCCAGCACCAAAACGAGGCGCCATTGTTGTTGAGGACCAAGTCCACGAAAATAAATTCTTTGAAAATTTCTCACGCTCGACAGAAAGCAGCCAGGATGTTCCCGTTCGGTGAGCGTTCAAATGGAAGTATGCTTGTACTGTATGTAGACGCTCGGGGAGCTCTGTGATGGTTTACGGGAGGCTTACTGTGCCTTTAAGCTTGATTTTGGGCAGGGGAGAGAGAGGGGAGGGGTGGGAGAGAAGGGAGACTTGCCTCGGTGCATACACCTCTCAGTCAATAGAACCCGAACAACAATTACCTTATTAACATAAGGGTTAGTTTCTGTTGCCACAAACCAGTTTTGGAATTCTACTACATTGGGAACGGGGGTGGCCTGACCCAGTTTAAGGTCAGCACTTGTTGCTTTGTTGTTGTTGTTTATTGTTGCTTTCTTGTGGGTTTTGTGTGTGTGAGTTGTTGGGTGTTTTCTTTTACATGTCACCGTGAACGTGAAGGATGTGACCGTACATTTCTGTCTCTTCTAAGACGTGAAAAAAGGAAAGGAGACAAGATATGCCTCGTTATCTATAGTGATCATCCATTGTTGACAAATCTAAACACAACAGACACGTACGATAATGACCTTCAAGGTGTGTCTTTATTTCAACAATGACATCAGTTTGTTTATAAATCAATCAGTTAATAAATCAATCAGTTAATAAATCAATCAGTTAATAAATCAATCAGTTAATAAATCAATCAGTTAATAAACCTGCCACTCAATGGAAAGTGTCCGATGAAAAGCATGTGGGAGGATTATATTACTCTCCCAGGCCATTGTTACTCCAATTCTCTCTTCCACTACCACCAACCGGTCACCCCACCCCTTATCAATCACCCCGCCCATTCCACAGAGGAACCGGCACGGTGGCCTAGTGGTAAGACGTCCGCCCCGTGATCGGGAGGTCGTGGGTTCGAACCCCGGCCGGGGCATACCTAAGACTTTAAAATTGTCAATCTAGTGGCTGCTCCGCCTGGCGTCTGGCATTATGGGGTTAGTGCTAGGACTGGTTGGTCCGGTGTCAGAATAATGTGACTGGGTGAGACATGAAGCCTGTGCTGCGACTTCTGTCTTGTGTGTGGCGCACGTTATATGTCAAAGCAGCACCGCCCTGATATGGCCCTTCGTGGTCGGCTGGGCGTTAAGCAAAACAAACAAACAAACAATTCCACAGAGGTGTTAATGTTGTTCACATGGCCGATTTTCAACCGATATCAACACATTTTTGTCAATTTGAGTCGCTCAGAAGTGTGCTATGAAAAAAACGCGGAGCGGAGAAATTGGCCGTGTGAACAGTCCCTAACATTTTCAACTGTCTCTCAGCTGACTCGAGCTCTATTCAACTTCTAGCCAATTTTTAAGTGACTTATCCTGACGGACTCTCAGATTTGAGACGATATTTAGCTGACTACGTGCGCGTTTTTCCTTGTTGGCTCGCTTTGGTATGTCTCCTGGGTCTGCTACGAGAAGCCATGAAAACCGGCTAGCCTCTCAACCTGATCACTGTGCGACGACAGTTTCGGCAATGTTGAAACAGACGAAAACTAGTCTGCTGAAAGTCGGGTGTAAATCTGAAATTCCTTCTTCTTCTTCTTCTTCTTCTTCTTCTTCTTCTTCTTCTTCTTCTTCTTCTTCTTCTTCTTCTTCTTCTTCTTCTTCTTCTTCTTCTTCGTTCATGGGCTGAAACTCCCACGGAACACTCGTGTGTGATTACGTGTATGACCGTTTTTACCCCGCCATTTAGGCAGCCATACACCGCTCTCGGGGGAAAATCGGCAATATGAACATCACTTTAAGAAACAGAACGTTCCGAGACCAATCCACTGAGTTATATCCTTTATGCTATGCAAAACTGAGTGGACCCATCCCAATCCCTCCCCTCCCCCCATCCCTTACCTCAATCAGAGACAATGTATGTCTCTGCCTCAATGCAGCTATCACGATGTATGACAGCGACAAGGTCAGAGCCTTGCAAGTGATTTGTTCCCTCAAGTCACCCCCCGGGTTCCCCCTGCTCACCCGAAGCCTAGGCGACCCCCCTGGCCCTCCTGCCGCTGATACCCTGATCTTCCCACTGTCCCTCATTCCCCTTGGCTGACTCCGCCATTAACTTTGCATCTATACCTGCTTGCAAGGGGTGAGGCTGAGCAGAGGAAAGGGAGAGTCTGGTCTGGTCTGGTCTGGTCTGCTGCTGACTGGAGGGAGCTCAACGTGGCTGTAGTGTTGAGGTTGAACGCCAACAGTTGGTCATAGACATCTCTGATTTGGTTTCGTCTTCAGTCTGTCTTGATCGCTTCAGTCTGTCTTTACGCCCAGCGGTGTAACACGAGGAGTGTTTACGTCACTCTTTCTGGTCTGAAAAAGAAAGATATTTTGTTTGTTTGTTGTTCTCTCATACTTTTTACCATGCGTGGAACATCGGAACATAATAATCTCGTGCATTTCAATCTTGATCACTCAATTCTGTCTTGTCGCCCAGCGGTAGACCACCAGAAAGTCAATCTGAAGACTGACAATAAGACCTAGCCATGAACCCACATCTGCATTCTTCAAATACGCCAGAGTGAAGCTTGTTGCCTTCAGGAACTCTTGAGCACTTCGATCACCCTGCTTTGCCGCCATGCAAGTGGTGGAAAATGGAGTGCTTTTTTCACTGCCATTTTTTCAACATGTCTTTATGCCCTGCTTGGAACATCAGAACGTGGAAGTTATTGCCTTCATGAACTCTTGAGCACTTCACTCTGCATTGTCACCAAGTGGTGGAACATGGAGTGCTTACTTCACTGTCTTTTTTTTCCAACATGTCTTTGTGCCCTGCTTGAAACATCAGAGCGTGGAAGCTATTGCCTTCAGGAACTCTTGAGCACTTCACTCTGCATTGTCATCAAGTGATGTAAGATGGAGTGCTTATTTCACTGGGTGTTTTTTTTGGGTTTTTTTTTTTTTTTTTTGGGGGGGGGGGTTGAGCATAGCTTTTTGACATGCTTGGAACATCAGAACGATATTCATTTGGTGCTTTCTTGAATTAATCTGCCTTGATCACCACACTCTTACCCTGTCGCCTAGCGGTGTGGAACATGAGGAAGTCAATCTGAAGGAGCAACGTATGCAAGACCTGGCCCATGGGCCCACACCTGCATGGGGAGAGACCATCAGCGACACAGTTCCTGACGGGCCCCCTGCGAGGAGCGGAGCGGCGCTGTATGGATATTAATGACAGATAGGCTCGTTTGTGCGAGGCCCCCCTGCCGATTGTCTCAATGCGTCAGTGTAAATAGCACCATGCTTTCTGTGTTTACCTCTCCCGGGCCTCTTTTCACGGGCCCCGTCGTTTGATCTTGTAGGGGGAAAAGAGCCAGTCTCAAAATCCACTTTAACTTGAAAAGTCGCTGCTGATTCTGGCCGCGACAAAATTGTCCTCGTGCCTTTCTTCCTTGTTCTTTTACTATCTCTTCCCCTCCCCCCCCCCCTCTCTCTCTCTCTCTCTCTCACTCTCTCTCTCTCTCTATCTCTCTCTTTCTCTCTCTCTCACTCTCTCTCTCTCTCTCACTCTTTCTCTCTCTCGCTCTTTCCATCTCTCTCTCTCTCTCACTCTTTCTCTCTCTTTCTCTCCCTCTCTCTCTCTCTCTCTCTCTCTCTATCTATCTCTCTCTTTCTCTCTCCCTCTCACTCTTTCTTTCTCTCTCTCTCTCTTTCTATCTCTCTCTCTCTTTCTCTCTCTCTCTCTCTCTCTCTCTCTCTCTCTCTCTCTCTCTCTCTCTCTCTCTCTCTCTCTCTCTCTCTAACTGTGGAAGGAGTCAGTCTCAAAATCCACTTTGAAGAAATGAAAGCCGCGACAAAATCGCCGTGCCTCTCTCTCCTCTTGCTTTTTTAGTTCCGCTCCGATGCGCTGCGTGCTCGCTCATGAATATTGATTTAGCTGTGAGCAAGGGAGTAAAGAGTTGAGCCATTTTACACCCGGATTTGTCCCCCCAGCTTTTTTTTGACAGGGGATCCGCTGGCACCCCGGGTGGCGAAACACTCTGTCACTTGAGCAGAGTAAAGACATCAAGGGGTGTTGTGTCGGCACCCGGTTTCCCTCTCGTCGCTTCTGAATGCCCGGATTTGATGGCAGAAAAACGAGACATTACGAGATCAAAGATGGCCTCCTGTTTGTGTGTTGAGAGTGAGCTGTGGCTTCACTCTGGGCCCCGCACCTGTGCGTGTTGATATGCCATTCACGAATTAAATGTCTTCACTGCCGCCTGTTCTCTTTCTCTCTCAACAAAAAAAGACTCGAGATCCTTTGATGCCGAGTTTTTAATTCACTCGCGTGAAGAATGTAAAAAGGTATTAAGCTGGCAATAATTATCACATTCATTCAAATATTGGTTGATGGGATTAACGCTTGTATAGTAATCCAAGCGTTAATCTGTAGATATATTGTGCTCCCCATATCAAAAATACAAAAACGTTTGACACGGGTTTCCGCTGGAGTGCATGCATGGTTTGATGTTTGCAAATCGGAAGCAAAATAAGAACGGAAGGACTATTTCGATCCTTTGCGAAGTCGTATACAAGAATCGTCCCTATCTATTTGTTGGCAAGTAAATATATAGGAAGAGTAAAGGAGAACAGAAAAGAAAAGAATTAGAAAAAAACAGACACACGGAAAATCTGCACAAAGTAGAGTTAAACAGTATTAACAGTGGTTAAGCGCGTTGTCGCTCTCTTCTCTGGTAAGTTTATTTTCAAATTAAGCATCACACGGTACTGTGCTTGTGAACAAATACTTTGTGGATTTTTTCGAAAAGTAATGCTTTCAATTAAGAGGAAAATGCGCACATTTTTTCCCCATGGATGCTCATGGACAGAAGACGAAGACTCTATTCAAGGAAAACAAAATTTAGCCTGGTGTCTTCGCTCGGTAACAATTACGCGTGTCTGTGTTGAGATATTTATAAGGTTCATTGTAAGGAGAGAAATCATTTACATTTGAATAAGTTCTTGAGCACATGTCCTTATTAGGGGAAGGGCTTCTAATATGGACCGGCTCCTAATATGGACCACCACCAACTAACGGCGCTAGAGCGCTCAAAAAAGTTTTATTCGCTGTATTCACCCTCTTTGGATAACTTGCACATGTCAAAACAGTTGCAGAAACACAAATCTCAAAACCGTTAGGCTTTTTCTCTTTTTTCACTTTTGGCAGCGTTCACTCTAAATTTGCCGCCTAAAACGGACTCATTTCTGTCTACAGCCAAAGCTTTTATCAAACAGAAATGGCTATATATGACAGCTAAAACCGTATTTGTTACATTTTAGCAGTGTTGACCCCGAGTTTCTACTGCAAACAAAAAATAATAGCAAAATCTCAAAGTATGTGCGAGTCCCCTAATATGGACCACCTTCAACAAATCGAAGAAAATAAAAGCTAAAGGCTATTTTCATTAATTCATTAAGAAGCTTGCTGGTAATAACCTATAACTAGCCCTCGAGATTTAAAAAAAATGCAACGAAAAGTCTTCATTTCGTGGAAGTTGATAATTTCACTTATTTTCACTCTGTTTTTGATAAGCTTCTTTAGTTTCCTGGTGTGCTTCAAATAATGCTCTCATCAACCCGAAACAGATAAATCTAGAGCATATTTTAATTAGGCTGACTTGTACACTAAGTTGTATCATGTTATTTTGAAATATAGGGGGATTTTTACAGTGATTCGTGAAGGCCGCTTCACTGGTCCATATTAGGCGCCCAGGCTCCTAATATGGACCCTTTGTGATTTTTTCTGTATTTAATTTTTGCTGAATGTGTATCAAAGCTATTTTACTCTAATTAGGCCTAACGGTTAACCTAAGAAAGAAGGACTACCAAGCACAAAATGAAACTTCTTTGCACGAAAACAAGCTAGTTATCAGCAATAAACAACAAGTCGCGTAAGGCGAAAATACAATATTTAGTCAAGTAGCTGTCGAACTCACAGAATGAAAGTGAACGCAATGCCATTTTTCAGCAAGACCGTATACTCGTAGCATCGTCAGTCCACCGCTCATGGCAAAGGCAGTGAAATTGACAAGAAGAGCGGGGTAGTAGTTGCGCTAAGAAGGATAGCACGCTTTTCTGTACCTCTCTTTGTTTTAACTTTCTGAGCGTGTTTTTAATCCAAACATATCATATGTATATGTTTTTGGAATCAGGAACCGACAAGGAATAAGATAAAAGTGTTTTTAAATTGATTTCGAAAATTTAATTTTGATAATAATTTTTATATATTTAATTTTCAGAGCTTGTTTTTAATCCTAATATATGATATTTATATGTTTTTGGAATCAGCAAATGATGGAGAATAAGATAAACGTAAATTTGGATCGTTTGATAAATTTTTATTTTTTTTTACAATTTTATTTTGGTCATTAATTAATTTTTAAGCCACCAAGCTGAAATGCAATACCGAAGTCCGGGCTTCGTCGAAGATTACTTGACCAAAATTTCAACCAATTTGGTTGAAAAATGAGGGCGTGACAGTGCCGCCTCAACTTTCACGAAAAGCCGGATATGACGTCATCAAAGACATTTATCAAAAAAATGAAAAAAACGTTCGGGGATTTCATACCCAGGAACTCTCATGTCAAATTTCATAAAGATCGGTCCAGTAGTTTAGTCTGAATCGCTCTACACACACACACAGACAGACAGACAGACACACACACACACGCACATACACCACGACCCTCGTTTCGATTCCCCCTCGATGTTAAAATATTTAGTCAAAACTTGACTAAATATAAAAAGTGGTCCATATTAGGGGCTCTTCCCCTACGTCTTTTAACAAACGTTCCTTATTCTTTTGGCAGGAGGAGGAAGGGGGTTTCTCTCAATTTCATCTGTATGTTTGTCTGTCTGTCTGTCTGTCTGTCTGTCTGAAGACAGTGTCAACCTTCCCCTTTCGCATCGTCAACCATCACTCATAAGACCCCGCCCACCGAAACAAGGTGCATTCATTCCGCCACCCAAAACTGTGCATTCAGCATGAGTTTTCTTTCCAAACATGTACGGTCGGGTAACACTGCCAAAGCGTCCTCCAACAAGAGACATCTGAGAACATTCATGACTTGCGAGCCTTGTCACTTTGTGGAGTAGGTTCCTTTGAGAAACGTCACCGTTGTGTGTCGCGGCTTCCAGCTATTCAGAAAACTGTTTTGCTTTATTGCACGGGCAAATATTGTGAATATTTTGAGTGAAAAGATGAAAACATGACGGCGAATTTGCTGCTCTTTCCCTGTTTTGTTGAGTGGAATAAGTTAGGAGCGTCTGTCAGAGTACTTGCTTTGTCACAGTGGAGGGTATCTCCTCCCCCTCCCCCTCCTTGTCCCTCCCCCCCTCGCCCTCCTATAATCTCCACCTCATTCCCATCCCCTCCCCCCTTCTCCCCGTCCCCTTTCTTATCAGTCTCCAATATCTGAACATTGGTTAATCCAAACTGTTGAGATATTGAGCGTAACGTTTTGTTTTGTCAATAATTAAACGTTCCAACAACAAACCTTTTTTGTTTTTTTATTCCGAATTTTGGAACGTTGGCAATCTATTTGTTTTTGGTGTTTTGTTGAGATATGGGACATTTTATGTACGTCGTCAATGCAGTACACAATCAGTACAAACAGTGCAACATAACTCTGGAGGCTTATAGTAATGTCCATATACTGCATGTTCATGGATCTCATTAGTTTGGGGCTGGCGGGTAGTTCTTGACATTGTGAATACAATATAAGACTGACGTTGGCTTGAGATATATTTTGGAATTAACGTTCGCACTTTAGCGGATTTGTTTTAAAAAAATCAATTTAACTGTTAAAGAATACAATGTTTATATGTATAGCCTATATAACCTGTATCATGAACCTGACTTTAATTTTGACACTAAAAAAGTCTTTAAAATCGAACAAAATACAAGTCCTTGCGTAAATTACAAATTAACAAACAAAACAACTAAACCATAAAACCAAATAAAAACGTGTCAAATTCATAAACCACGAACACAACATAGAGCATCGGTATTTAACAAATTTGGTTAGCGGGCGGGGGGGGGGGGGGAGCGGGGGGTGAGTCCATAAACACATAGATATAAAAACAAAATTCCACCACCTCAGATCAATTACCCACTGTGGGAAGCATTAAGCCACATAACTCTTCGCTTCAGTTCCAAAAAAGACAACATTAGCGTTGCCCCCGCACCTCACTCTACAAAAAGCTGGCCACTAATGCCGTCTATTAACTTCCAGCCTGTGCTTCCCTTCTTGGGACATGAGCTCCTAAATCGGTTCTCTCCCCTGATTCCAGACTTCGGGACCTCTCATGCGCATTTGTCACCTCGTCTCGCTCATTGATTTCGTCAAATGGCCGCCGTAGATTTGCCTCCCCTTTGCATGTCGTAGTTTTTGACTTTTGGTTTTTTAATCATTCGGCTTCGGTGCCAAACAAAATTCTGGGCTCAGCAACCAGGGCAAAGTTAACATATATATAAGGTGTCTCCAAAAAAAGTACCCCTAAAGACATTGAAACATCAGTACCGAGAAATGGAAAACTAAGAGAAGGGACAATGAAAGCCGAATGACAACTCAGTGGTTCCAACCGGATGGAGACTCACCACATTCTCAGAGAAATCCAGAACATCCCACAGGAAACATTCCCCCAATGTAATGAACAATATGGCAATGTGAAGAAACAGACGATCTCAACTGAAAGCTGTGAACTGGGGACAAAACTTCTATGAACTGACTACAATATCACGCACAAATAATTTCAATAAAGTTACTGACTTGTCTATAGTATTGAAAGAAACTCGGGTACATTTTTTTAGACACCCTGTATACTCCACAGACATTCGGCTAACACCAGAAGATGCTCGAAATAAGCAGGAGAGAAAAATAGCAGTGGCAAAGTGCACACAATTTCAGCAAGTGACAAGCAGGTTAGTGTGTGTGTGTGTGTGTGTGTGTGTGTGTGTGTGTGTGTGTGTGTGTGTGTGTGTGTGTGTGTCTGTGTGTCTGTGTCTGTGTGTGTGTGTGTATGTGTATGTGTGTGTCTGTGTCTGTGTGTCTGTGTGTCTGTCTGACTGTTTGTTTATGTCTGTCTGTTTCTGTCTGTGTGTTTATCTGTCTGTCTGTTTGTGTGAGTGTTCAAGTGCGTGTAAAGAAGGACAGGGGAGGAATTTAGAGGGGGAAAGGCAGACACGGTTCAACACTTGTGCAATTTCATTGGGCATGCATTAGGCATGATTCTCACTAGTTTTAGTAACTTTTTTACCGCCACTTCATGTACACAGTTTTAGCACCTGTTTATGTTTATCTGCAAGATAGCTTTTCAGATTGTGGTCTAATGAAACGGTGTCTTCCGAATATTCTTTATCTTCAAATCCGCCAGAAAACGTCTCAGAGATGACGATGCGCACGCCTTAAACAAACGTCCTACAGGAAAAGATGTCTAATTATTCATGTCCAATTCCTGCAACCAAAGCCTGTATCGTGGATACTGCCATGGACTTTGCTTTATTTTTATTTTATTTTTTATTTTTTATCCGACCCACAGCCTTTTTACCACAGCAGTGTGCAGTGGCGCAGAAGACATGTGGCACCTGAATTAAGACCATGGATTCAATTCAGCAAAATAGGAGCATTCTGATGCGTCTTGCATGTTGCAGAAACTTTGTCTTGGACTCTCTTGCGCCCTTTGTGGCTGATTTTAAGCTACACATTAAGTCCGAACTTTCATCTGCGCTGCATTCAAACTGAAATAAAACACCGCTCAAACTTGAGCGTGGAATACAAAGAGGGAAAGCTCATGAGAACGGTCAGGGAATACAAAAGTGAACAAGCTCATAGCCATGGACATGGAATACAAAAGCGAAATGTCCATTGCCCTAAACATGGAAACAAACTGGGATGGCCGTCGCACAAAAGAACAATGACGACTGAGGGGACTATTTACGCATACCAAATCTGCATACAACGACCACCAGAATCTCCTTCTTGACAGCGCTATGGCCGCCGTTACTTCCACCCAATGCGCACGCGCAGAGCCACACATCCGGCCAGAGACGTGCCAAGAGTTGTCGCCCCCATTAGAGGTCCGCGGCGGAAGGCGGCAGACGCTAATTCGATCCGGGTCCTTTCAAGATGTCTGCCGCGTGGAGGCGAGGGTGGTGGCCGTGTCCCAGACCGGGCCATACAGGGGCAGCGGGCTGGAAAGTGGCCAAGACGAATGGCGGCCTTTCTGCCTCGCTCGCCCGCCATTTAATGACTGCAGTTTGGAAGGACCCACATTGACGCTGTCCGAAGCGGCGGAAAATCCCTGAAAGCAAATTCGGGTTGTAGCGAAGAGCGGGGCGAGAGAGCCGACAGGGTTCCTCTCTTGTCCAGGGCTAACCGGCATGGTCGTCCGTTTTTAGCCAGGCGCCAAATATTTGCAGTCCCTTTCACGTGTTTATTCTTGACTGGAAAACGAGCAGTCGGAGGGACAAAGTCGGTGTCAATCGCCTTGTTGATTAATGCAGGCCCCGCGTTATTAATTCTGTCAACAGTTCACAATATGGCGGCGCGGGGCCGTGCCAGCTCGCTAATTTGTTGCCTTGCTAATGGACAGTTAGGCGGGGAGCTGCAAAGGTCCAGGAAATTCCGTTTGATTGGGTGCCCTGTTCTGGAAAATGCCTAAATTATTACAGCCCTATAGGCATGATAATTGTATTTCTCGAGCGTTCCTTTTTTGCGCCGCCATTGTGCTCAAGGTTTCCCTCTCATTAAACCCCACAAGTTGGAATGTCCTGGAAACGAGCGGCATGAAACCTATGGCAGACTTGGAGGGGGTCAAATCGTGTTTTCAACAGTTATTCTAGAAACTTGATATTTGAACAGCGCGAAGTGGCGGATGCATGGAAAAGCACTTTTTGTCATTATTTGGTCCACTAAATACACGTGAGTTTTTGCATGTTTAAAAATGCTTGATTGCGAGCACGAATGTGCATCAGTAATTGATGACGAGCAAATGATGCAGACAAACTGGCGGGCAAACGGGTTTTTAAAGAATGCAGTAGTAAATGTTCGCCCATAATATGATGAACACCGTAATAGTTCGGGCGTAATCACTGAAAAGTAACACGAGAAAAATTCAGAATGTCTTGTCTAGTCTTATTCAAATGCCATGGATCTACGCATGGTTTTTAGTTTTTGAAACTCATATTTTGGTACAGGAGCCGGTGTGGATAGTTTACATTTTCCCGAAGAGGATCTCGATCATTTATTTATTTATCCATTTATTTATGGTGGTTTTAGTTTCAGTGGGGTATTTGTTGTTGTTGTTGTTGTTGTTGTTGTTGTTGTTGTTGTTGTTGTTGTTGTTGTTGTTGTTGTAGTTGTTGTTGTTGTTGTTTGGTTGTTGTTGCTGTAGTTGTTGTTGTTTTGTTTGTGTGTGCAGAATTTGCAATAGCTGTTGAAAAGCCACTATACAGCTATTTTGACGCAAAAACACACACCTGGACAGCCTTAGCAATACATCATCTCCCCACGGTCACTCATGCACAACGCTCCCGGTCGTTAGTAGGCGAGTGCAATATGACACCTCGAAAACTGACCACAAGGGCTGGACCGTAAAGTGGACAACAAACCTGTCAACGGGGGGATATATCCACCCCTGATTCCACTGAGCTATTTACCTCAGTATTTTGTTTCCTGCAGATTCGCACCCGCTTTTCCCCTTCTGGCTGTGAAGCAGCGGGGCGTCAAATAACGGCACTGAAACGCCAAACGACCAGTCTGCTTGGGGATAATCCTTACAATATCCTTTTCTGAAAATGATAAATCTAGAGCATTTTTGTGAAATGATCGAACACAAAGTAAGCTAACTGTTGTAATTATTTATGTACTTTATTTTCTGGAGCATTTTTGTGAAATGATCGAACACAAAGTAAGCTAACTGTTGTAATTATTTATGTACTTTATTTTCTGGAGCATTTTTGTGAAATGATCGAACACAAAGTAAGCTAACTGTTGTAATTATTTATGTACTTTATTTTCTGGAGCATTTTTGTGAAATGATCGAACACAAAGTAAGCTAACTGTTGTAATTGTTTATGTACTTCATTTATAGTTGACTGTTTTTTGCAGTCGCGATTTTGATGAGAGCTTAATCGCTAATGTTTTTGGTGTTTGAGTATAGCGATTGGCTAGAAATTGTCCCCACAGATACGCCATATAATAGCGATGGGAGTATTGTGTCTCACCTGCCATCGTTATGTCTTGAGTGCCATAACGATGGCATATCTCATCCCAGTTTTCAAGCAAATCGGCCAATCAACACCGGAGTTTTAAGCGATTAATAGTGTGACGAATGGATGAACGGACGGACGGACACATGCTGCCCGTTTTAATAGTGTAGATTGCTCGTAATGCGGATTTGAGTTTCTCTATCAACAGACGCGTCACTGGTAACGAGATGACGGCTTTGTTACCGTACTTTTCATTGACGTTTTAACAATAGCGGGACAGAAAGTCACAGTTGCACACCTTTATTCAACTGCAACATTCCCGTTCCAACGGGTCCATGGTAAATCCCAAGTCCCAAGTCATTTTGCATCGCCCAGGGAATGTCGCTGAATTACTTTATGAGTCGTGGTGTTTTGTACTTAGGTGTAAAGTGATTTTCGAAACAAGTGCGTACAACGGGTTAGGTGTAAACACACCACAAATCTGTCACCAGGTGTGTAAAACCACCCCTCCCACACCACGCCCGTCCAAGTGGCGGAGAAAGTAAGGGATCTGGAAAGCTGAGGGCTGTTCGGGTCCGGAGAAGGGGTACAGTGTAACCTCCCTTTTAAGACCCCCCAATTTAAGACTCCCTCCTTTTTAAGACCTTGTTTTCTCAGACTTTCATTCACAACCTCTGTAAAATTACCCCCATTTTTAAGACTTGATTTTATTTCTGATTTTTTTAGGTCTAAAAAGGGGGTTTCCATTGTATTAGCTTCCTTGCACGGGCAAATAATGTCATTGTCTTATATGGAACTGTAAAATCAAGGCGGCGGCGGCGGCGTCATTTTTCGTATTATTTTTTTCTTCTTCATAAGTTTAACGAATTGAGTGTTTGAAATAATGACTGGGTTATGTCATACAACTGATCTTGTGGCTTACGACACACACACACACACACACACACACACACACACACACACACACACACACACACACACACACACACACACACACACACACACACACACACACCCCTCCTCCTCCGCACATATTTTTATAAGCGTAAGCTGTAAAGCGATTTGTCAAAAGACAGAATGTAACGGGTTAGGTGCAAATCCACCACAAACCTGTCATCGGGAGTGTAAACACTCCTCCCCCCACCACCCACCCACCCGCCGGCTCTCACCTCACGTCCATGTGTCTCACGCCTTGGAGGGGATGATGATGGAGGGTGGAGGGGGGGCGTGTTTGGACGGACCGGAGGAAAAGGTACAGTGGAACCCCCCTTTTAAGACCCCCTCCCCCCAATTTAAGACTCATTCCCTGTTGAAGACCCTGTTTTCTCTGTTCATTAACTCTGTAATGTTACTGTCTCATTTCAAGATATTCCACCCCCCCCCCCCCCCCCGCGGGTTAGGGGGAGTCCCATATTGGTTGGGACGAGAAAGAATTTACCCGATGCTCCCCAGCATGTTGTAAGAGGCGACTAACGGATTCTGTTTCTCCTTTTACCCTTGTTAAGTGTTTCTTGTATAGAATATAGTCAATTTTTGTAAAGATTTTAGTCAAGCCGTATGTAAGAAATGTTAAGTCCTTTGTACTGGAAACTTGCATTCTCCCAGTAAGGTAATATATTGTACTACGTTGCAAGCCCCTGGAGCAAATTTTTGATTAGTGCTTTTGTGAACAAGAAACAATTGACAAGTGGCTCTATCCCATCTCCCCCCTTCCCCCGTCGCGATATAAATAAATCCTTGCGCCTTGAATATGTGCGCGATATAAATTGCATAAAGTAAAAATAAAAAAATAAAAAAATAAATCCCTGCGCTTAGAACTGTACCTACGGAATACGCGCGATATAAGCCTCATATTGATTGATTGATTGATTGATATAACCTTCGTGGTTGAAAACGACGTTAAACACCAAATAAAGAAAGAAAAGAAGAAGATATTCTTCTTGTTAAGACCTGATTTTTTCAGATTTTTGGAGGTCTTAAAAGGGGGGTTCCACTGTACCTGTAAATGTAATTTCCAGCAGAGTCTTCGATCCAGCGGATTTTTATTGCATGATAAGGATGAAATTGTTTCTCTACTGCTATTTGTGGCATAGACTATTGCTGCTTACAGATGGTTTCATGATGTGGGAGGAGACATTCTATGGCGTGAATGAGATAAGGTCAGTAATTCAAATGTTGATAACCGCGCGCGCCTTTCTATGTGAAACGAATATCACAAGACCAGCGAATGATTTTTTTTTTTTAACTGCGTGAAATTGTTCATATTATACCGACTGAAACATAAACACCATTTTCATGCAGCTCGAAAACGTTGTTGTTTTCGTATATCCTCAATACAAAAAGGTCGTTAGTTCTCCAAAACCTACTTTTTTTGCGGCTGAAAGACGTTGCAATTATAATAATAATATATTACTTGGAGTCGGAGAGCATCATCGTTCCAGAGCAGGCCGGCTTTCGACAGTACAGAAGTACAGAGGACCAGACAACCCACCTTGCCCAAGTCATTGAGGATGCTTTCCAGGCCCAGAAGGTCACCCTGGCAATCTTCATTGATCTGCAGAAAGCTTTTGACAAGGTTTGGAAAGACGGACTCCTGGTTAAACTCCTGCGGAGCGGTATCAGAGGCAACATGTACCAGTGGACCAAATCTTACCTGCACAACAGAAGAGCCAGAGTGCTGGTAGATGGTCACTGTGGCCAGAAGGTGCTGCTCCGCCAAGGAGTGCCACAGGGAGGAGTCCTCTCGCCCACCCTGTTTATACTCTTCATCAACTACCTTGTGCCCGAGTTGCCCAGTAGAGTCCATGCAGCACTGTATGCTGATGACCTTGTTCTCTGGTGCACTGAGGAGCATGCAACAACTGCGACCTACAGGATGCAACTTGCCCACGAGAAAGTTGCAGCTTGGGCAGACAACTGGTGTGTAACCATCAACAGAGACAAGACAACAGCTACTCTCTTCACACTCTCCGCCAAAGTACAACCTGGAAGACTGACGTTGTGTGACACGCCACTGAAGTTTGAAGACCAGCAAACCTACCTCGGAGTCACATATGACAAACGCATGACATGGAAACATCACATCATGAATGCGGAAGCAAAAGCCAGAAGAAAACTGAACATCATGAGGAAACTGGCAGGATCACAATGGGGCGCAAACGAAAAGATCCTCAAGACAGTGTACCAGGGGACATTACGACCTCACCTTGAGTACGGATCTAGCTCTTGGATGACAGCAGCCAAGACGCACCTTCAAACCCTAGAGAAAGTCCAAAATCAAGCGCTGAGAATCATCACAGGCGCTATGAAGACAACCCCAATAGACAAGATGCAACAGGTGACCGGCATACCTCCACTCAGCAAGAGAAGAGAATGCAAAGCGATGGTACAAGACATCAAGTACCAGTGCATTCCAGACCTCCGAATGAATGCAAGGATGAAGCAGCTCTCTTCTGGCAGGCTGAAGAGATCAAGCTATGCGACTGAGACACGGGCCCTGAAGAGAGAACACCAAGCAAAGATGCCTGAACTGGTTCACCCATCACACTTCTCCCTTGAAGAACCACCCTGGAAAAACAACCTTGAAAACGTGTCCATCCAGACAACAGTTCCTCATCTCACAACAAAAGATGAACAGAGCGATGTGCAGAAGAAAGCCCTGACACTTGCCATGCTCGACGAAAGATACCCCCAAGAAGCATGGATGCGGGTCTTTACAGATGGGTCCGCCACAGACGCCGTCAAGAGAGGAGGAGCTGGTGTCTACATCCAACACCCCAGTGGAGAGTGGCAAGCAGAGGCTATACCAACTGGCCTCCACTGCACCAACTACAGAGCAGAGGTAGAAGCGCTTATCCACGCAGCCAATACCATCAGCAGCAAGGTCAATCCCGACACCCAAGTTGTCTTCCTGACTGATGCCTTGTCTGTGCTGCAAGCAGTCAACAACAACAAACTGCCTCAGCTTACAACGACACTTCATAACATCAAGTGTCTGAAGACTGTATTGCAGTGGGTCCCCTCACACTGCGGGATAGAGGGGAACGAACAAGCGGATAAAATGGCCAAACTGGGTGCGGAGGACGAACAAGAAGAAACCCCAGTGAGCGCCACAGAGATGAAAACCACCATAAAGTCTCTGCTTAAAACCCCTCCAACGCATGACAGCTACCACCAACTGTCAAGACCTGAACAGGTAGTCATTTTCCGCCTGAGAACAGGGCACAACAGAATGCAACAACACCTGCACAAAAAACTGCGAGCCGTGCCCTCCCCCATGTGTCCCTGTGGAGACGCAGAGCAGGATGCAGCCCACATCCTGCAGGACTGCAGAAATCTCCAGCCCCTGAGGAGAGAGATCTGGACCAGGCCGGTGCCCCTTCATGAGAAGCTGCATGGACCGGTGGAGGCTCTTCATAAGACCACCAGCTTTATTACCAGAGCTGGACTCCAAGTTTAACATTGGCGAACGACAAGAAGAAGAAGAAGAAGAATAATATAGGATACTTACATGGCGCAAATCCTAGAATAGTTGTAAGCGCCTCAAAATAACATACATTAATAAAGTATTATGTACACAATTTCCAAATCAAATAGTCATACACTATTATATACTTATACAATTTACAAAGACGTTGCTATATGTGTGACAGGGGAGGCTACCGCTCCTTTCACAGCAGACTCTGCACCCGAGTTGTTGGCCTTTAAAAGTCAACACCAGTGGATTGTAGAATTCTGTTTGTGATGGGGTCTGGTGGTTTCCGATTGTCTGTTCGTTCATGGAAACCTTAAGGTTTGCATAACAGTTTTTATAGGGCTAAGAAATTAGCCCTAACATTTTCAATCCTGTTTGATTGCACTTCGCTTCCCGAGGTGATCGTAGTGTTTCGGCACACGGTTACATATGCTTGACATCTATATCAGTCGTGCGGATCATCCTTCCCGAGTCTTCGTTTTCTCCACCATCTCAGTGAAAGGTTTACGAAGAAACCGAATTTGCATTGTACATACATTATTATTATTATTATTGTGATCATTTTTATGCGCCTAATCTAGATATAGCCCTAGGCGCTTACATATTAATTTCTGCCGTTTGAAATGGAATTTTTTACAGACAGACAGACAAACAGACATTTTTTACACACAATATATAACGCATTCACATCGGCCAGTAAAGCTCAGTAGCCTATTAGGCGAGCATTCACCTTTCACGGCCCTTATTCCAAGTCAAACGGGTATTTGGTGGACATTTTTATCTATGCCTATACAATTTTGCCAGGAAAGGCCCTTTTGTCAATCGTGGGATCTTTAACGTGCACACCCCAATGTAGTGTACACGAAGGGACCTCGGTTTTTCGTCTCATCCGAAAGACTAGCACTTGAACCCACCACCTAGGTTAGGAAAGGGGGGAGAAAATTGCGGCCTGACCCAGGGTCGAACACGCAACCTCTCGCTTCCGAGCGCAAGTGCGTTACCACTCGGCCACCCAGTCCATACATGCACTTAATGGTACAGTATTTCCCATGAAAACCATCTCAGATCTAAAATTTCATTTCATTTTAAATAAGATTTCATTTCATCATACAATCATTCTTCTTCTTCTTCTTCTTGCGTTCGCCGTCACACCATCAGTTTAGTCTGCGAGACGAATGACGTCGTGGCTTCCAGGTCTTGTCTGCTCCCATAGAGTTTGGTGCGGAGAGGGACTGATGCTGGCCACACTTTGTCTCTGATTGGTTTGAGTTGGGGGCATGTCATTAAGACATGTTCTGGAGTCTGGTCTTCCAGACCACAGGGACAGGTTGGTGATGGGGTCAGCTTCAGCTTCCTGAACATGTGGGCGTTGAGGCGACAGTGACCAGTTCGTAGTCGCATGATCACTACTTGCTGCCATCGTTCTAGGAGATGATATGCGTCTCTCGTGGATTGTGGTCGCATTGCTGCCTTCACGAGGGTTTTCTTTTTAGCGAAGCTGACCGGGTTGTCTGGTTGTTCCTCCCTGGCTCCGAGTTTGGCGAGCTCATCAGCTGTTTCATTGCCTGGAATTCCGCAGTGTGCTGGAACCCATTGCAGGACTACTCGTCGAGTCTTGGCAAGCTCCTGGAGTTTCTCCATCAGACGAGGAAGTTTGTTTCCTGCAAGGGCTTCCAAGGCAGACAGTGCATCAGAGAGGAAAACAACTTGGGGGCATTCGCTTTCCGAGTCATGAATCATGGAGGCTGCTTGCATGATGGCCTGAACTTCTGCTGCATAGTTTGAGCAGTAATCATTCATTCGCTCGGCTTCCTGACGTCTGGACGTAAACTGATAGAACTATCAAGATAAGTTTTGTGTGAATATTATTTTGTTTGTCTGTTCACTTAAAAGACCGTTGGGTCGAAATATCTGTGAATGTATTGTTTTGTCACTAACACACGTTCCAACAACCTACCTTTCTAACCGGCACGGGTGGCCTTGTGGTAAGGCGTCCGCCCCGTGATCGGGAGGTCGTGGGTTCGAACCCCGGCCGGGTCATACCTAAGACTTTAAAATTGGCAATCTAGTGCCTGCTCCGCCTGGCGTCTGGCATTATGGGTTTAGTGCTAGGACTGGTTGGTCCGGTGTCAGAATAATGTGACTGGGTGAGACATGAAGCCTGTGCTGCGACTTCTGTCTTGTGTGTGGCGCACGTTATATGTCAAAGCAGCACCGCCCTGATATGGCCCTTTGTGGTCGGCTGGGCGTTAAGCAAACAAACAAACAAACAAACAAACAAACAAACAAACCTGCCTTTCTTGTTTTTTGATTCATCTCAGATCTAGCTGGGCTTTTGCATGGGACAAAACTATCCGTCCACTTGGACACATAGGAAACGTCAACAGCCTTGGTGCTCTCTGTGCTGAGTGGGAATTATTTTGTGAGTTAATCAGTTTCAGTGTGGACAGTTTTTGTTTGGGGGGAACTTTCTAATGAACACTCTCTGCACACGGTTTGATTTGTGGCATGTGCCCAAGCGGAGGAATGAAGTAATTGGCGCATCATGCAGACCCCTGGGCAGACTGGAGATGGTCAGTTGGACTGTGCCTTTTAAACACACACACACACACACGCGCACACGCACATGCACATACACACACACACATACACACACGCACACACGCACACGCACATGCACATACACACACACACACACACACACACGTACACGCACACACACACACACACACACGCACGCACGCACGCACACGTACGTACACACACACACGCGCATGCACATACACACACACACACACACACACGCACGCACGCACATGCACACACACACACACACACACACACGCACATGCACATACACACACACACACACACACACGCACATGCACATACACACACACACACACGCGCACATGCACATACACACACACACACGCACGTACGCACACGTACGTACACGCACATGCACATACACACACACGCACGCACGCACACACGTACACACACACACACGCACGCACGTACGCACGCACGCACGCACATGTACGTACACACACACACGTGCACGCCCGCACGCGTACGCAAAAACAAACACACACATGCTACACACACACACACTCACACACGCACGCACGCACACATACACACACACACACACACACGCACGCACGCACGCACACGTACGTACACACACACACGCGCACACACGCACGCGTACGCACAAACACACACACATTCACACAAACAAACACACACACACACACACACGCACGCACGCACGCACACGTACGTACACACACACACGCGCACGCACGCACGCGTACGCACAAACAAACACACACACATTCACACACACACACACACACACACAAACACACACACACACACACACGCACATGCACATACACACACACACACACACACACACACACACACACACACACACACACACACACACACTGTGCACTTAAAGTCAATGAGAATAACTTTGGAACAAAACTGGTTTTGGCACATTTCTACAAAGAAAATATATCAGCCAGTGTTTTCCAAGCAGGACAAAAATACAATGTTCAGTGGAGAAAAACAAAAACACAAATGCGCCAAGATATACACATTCAGGAAAGGACAGAAACTGAAATAGAAGAGACATTCACTGCACTTTCAACCACATATCTCTGACAAACAGAAGAACTGCAGGACAAAAAACACGAGAGAAAGAGCAAAAGCAGCCGCTAATGTTATGGCAAACTCCAAGAAACAAATCTTGATTTTCTCCGTTTTCTTGTCAATTGGCAGGGAGGTGTGTCCAAACGTGGCTCATCGACTGAGCCCACTCCACAGTCTAGGTGACCAAACAATTTGTTTTCCCTTCCCTCCGCCACGCCCCTTTGGCTCAAAGAAACGCCGGCAGTGTACAGGTTGCGGGGAGAACGAACTAATAGGCCATACGGGACCAAAACGACAAAAGAAACGACGTCGTTTTTGTCATCTCACACTGCCTGCGTAAAATCCGGTTAGATGCTTCCAGTTTGTCGATCTTCATTAGCACTGACCCGTGGGGAGCAGTCCCCTTTTTCTTTAAGGCGAGAATTGGCGAGTTGGGTGAGGAAGTACCGTTTCTTGGGCAATTCTCGCCGCGAGGAACCCTAGGATTTGGCGAGAGAACGCTAGGGAGCATTGGAGGTACTCGCTACGCGAGAATAAAATGGACGCCGCACTACTGCCAATCCGATTGGCTGCTCATGGCCGTTTACCGAACAGTGCAGACGACCTTTTCGGTATCAACCAATGGTGTTTAATTCTTGCGTGGCTAGCCATCAAACCGTTTCATATACGCTATTGCCTCCTAGCTCCACGAGCGGCTAGCCGCAAGAAAGTGTCGCCTGAAAGAAACACGCGTCTGCAGTCTAAGGCGAGAAAAACTGAGTAATGTTTGTAGTCTCGTCTCGTTTTCGCACTGAGTATCTAGGCGTTCTCCTCGCAAATCCTGCACTGTAGGCTTAGAAGGACAAGCAGACGATGTCCAGACCCGCTGATTGAATCCAACAACACGGGACCGGAGAGGCAGCCCTGCATTACTTCCCAGCCCGCTGCATCCATACGTCATCTGGCCTCATCACTGCCCCGCCGCTTGAGCGCTGCCTGCGCGCGCTAATCTAGTTCCAGAACAATTTGTTCCACACGATAATGTACACGGGCTGTGGTCGGTTGTGTTTTTGGGGGGGACTGGGTGGGAGGGAGCGGACGGTGGAGAGGGGAAAAGTGAATTTTGGTGCTGCATTGTTAAAACAACAGCACAAAAAAGAGAAGGAGCATGTTTTTGGAGATTCGTGCACCCACTTTTCATCCTGTGGATGTTTTTATGGGGGAGGGGGGGAATTGTGAACATTGTTGTTGTCGCCGTTGTGAACGTTGTTATTTTCTTTGTCGTCGTCGCCGTCGTCACTGTTGTTGTTTAGTTGAGATGATGCATTGAGTTGGGTTTTTTTTGTTCGTTTTGTAAATAATGTAAGCATACATAATTATTCAAACTACGCTTCGTTACGTAACCCCGTAACACTGCATGATTATGAGACCAATACTGAAATGGCAGCAACATGCAGACGGCAGTGTCCACTTCCCAAGACTTAGCAGCAGCAGCAACGACTACAACAAGGTCAACAGCAAATGAAATAAAATGTCCAGTACATCTGTCTTTATGATTGACAGAGCAGCTTAATACTCGACCGCACTTCAGCACTCCCCCGCTGGATGAACGACCCCCCCCCCCCCCCCCCCCCCCCCCCCCCCCGGGTTAGGGGGAAGAATTTACCCGATGCTCCCCAGCATGTCGTAAGAGGCGACTAACGGATTCTGTTTCTCCTTTTACCCTTGTTAAGTGTTTCTTGTATAGAATATAGTCAATGTTTGTAAAGATTTTAGTCAAGCAGTATGTAAGAAATGTTAAGTCCTTTGTACTGGAAACTTGCATTCTCCCAGTAAGGTAACATGTACTACGTTGCAAGCCCCTGGAGCAATTTTTTTATTAGTGGTTTTGTGAACAAGAAACAATTAACAAGTGGCTCTATCCCATACTTCCCCCCCTTTCCCCGTCGCGATATGACCTTCGTGGTTGAAAACGACGTTAAACACCAAATAAAGAAAGAAAAGAGGATGAACGATCATAAGGCCTGGCGCTCACCTATGTAACTTCAGCAGGACAGACGACGCACTGCAGATTATCTCAGCCCGCTACACGTTGCGTGAAAGGAAAACAGGCCAAGTACTCGTCATAATCCCTATCGCAGCATCAACAAGGAACTTAGTCGATAAATATCGACAGGGGGCCGACAAATGGTTTAAATGGGAAATGTGTGTATATGGGTGTGGGTTTGAAACAAACAAACAAACCAACCCATGTGAACCCCGGGCCGCAGGCCTTCGATGTAGTGATTGAAAAAAAAGGATGTTCTCAAATGGTTCAATTCTCATTTGGTCTGATTCTCAAATGGTACCGGTATACTCCCCCCGCCCTGGCCGCAGGCCTAGGAGTAAAATTTTATAGACACTGACCTTCTTCCCAGGGGTCATTGACCCAGTTTTAGCTATGAGAGGTGGTTCGCCCAGAGGCTGTAGAGTATACTGGGGCGGTCTCTTTGATGTCTTGAGAGGAAACTTGGCCAGGGTAGTACATGCACCAGAACTGGTGGACACCAAGGACAAACATGAAATCGAAGCAGTTTGCTTTCAGAGGGAACGGTCGTCAGCAACTCAAACTTCTCTGTTTTCTTTTTTTTTTAAATCTGACTTTCTTTGTGGCCCCCTGACTCCGCCCCCCTCCCTCTGTAAGGACCCCCCTCCACAAGGACCGATTTTTGTCAACATTTTAAAGGTCGCTAGAGAGGGGTTCCACTGTATGACCTAACCGCTACTGGCAGACGGCCTCAATCTTCACGCGCAAAGACGAGATTAATAGGTGCTCGGTTTTGGTATTTTGAATTACATTACATTAAACCTTTGTTGGGTTTCATGGTCATGGCAACAGCCATAATAATATTACATGATGTATAATATCATATTTCAGCATATGTGAATTACATGTCATCATACTAAACTGTCATACATTTTTATTCCTACATTATTCTGATTGATCACAACCAAACCTACTATCATTGGACACATCCAAATGCAAGCGCCTGTTCTTGACAATTTAGATCAGTGCAATTTCCTGGGTCGGGCTTTGCCACAGACACTCACGGTTTGGCCTGTAGGTAAAATGTACAATGTATTTTCTGATTTGTGCACAAAAGCTTTTTTTCTTTTTTCTTTTTTTTAACATAACAATGTTTAATGTCACTGTATGTTTAAAAGACCATGGTCATATTTGTAAAAAAAATGTTAAATTAGAAAATAAATAACATTTTGGTTCATGATTTTTCCTACACCTGTGCTAAAAATAAGAAATAAAAATGTCGGGTATATAAGTCACTCAAATACAGCTAGGTATGAATGGCTCGGTTTGAGTTTGTTGCAGTTGACCCTGCACAAAGCGACATATCATGTTTTTGTTGAACAATTTTGACGTCACCCCTCCCATAGGGTGACGTATTTCACAACTTCCTGTGTTACACAAACTCTGTGATGACCAATTTTGACGTCACCCCTCCCATAGGGTGACGGATTTCACAACTTTCTACAGATGAACAATTTTGACGTCACCCCTCCCATAGGGTGACGGATGTCACAACTTCCTGTGTACACAAACTGATGACGTATTTCACAACAAAATGGCGCTGCCCATGGTCAACCTCGAAACTATCCGTATAGAATGGGGGCGTCCTCGCCCCCATAATAATATGCAGTGCGTCGTCTGTGCCGCTGAAACTGCGCAGGTATATTCTGCCCTTAGCGATCGAAGTATTATTCTTAGTGACCACCTCTTATTTAGGGGTACCAACCGGCCTAACGTGAGCAAAAAGAAGGGCTAATTATTTAAAGGTCCTTGCGTAGCGGAACATGATACGAAGGATGTTTTAAGCATAAAACAACATGTGGCCTAACTTCGGAAGTCCAGATTTGACACCGTGAAAAGAACTTGAAACTGGACTGTTGCTAATCAAGGGTGACAATCGCTCAGAATAATTATGGGGCAGCCATTTTGGTTTTTTCCTATAATTAATCTGTGTAGTAGGTGCAGGTGACGCCAACCGCAAAATTTATCTTGTTGATGTTGTTTTTTGGAATTTTTTTTTCTTCTTAAGAAAATGTTCTTTCATTCCCCAAACAATTGTCCAATCTGTTGCGTTGTGAAAGTTAAACCTCAGCAGATCTGAACGTTAAAATAAGGTTATATTTTATGTTGTCCACATTGTTTTCTTTTGAAGTGAATTTGCTAAAGCAGATGGATAGAAAAAAAACCCGGCAAAATAAAATTAAAATACAAAAATAAAAACATGACCCAAAAAAAACACTAACACCACAACCACCACCAACAGCAACAACAACAAACAACCCATTGCCGCAATGGAAGACAGAATATGATAGCGAGGGTCTGAACCTCAGCGGCATCAGTAGTAACGCGTTTATTTTCAAACATTTTCATTCCATAACAGCCGCGTGTGCACAGCGCTGGCAAACAGCACATGACCGCAAACGCTTGATGGGTTTCACGCCTCAGCATCATCAGACCAATTCCTCCCAACATAGCCCAGGTCTGGCACCAACTCCAGGAGCAATGATTACATGTCATCGTGGGGCCTGGGTAAATTTGATGACTTGTAGGGGACGGCATCCTGACAGCGCTAAACTCGCTAATCAAGGGTTACCGCCCTTAATCGAGGGTTAGGCCCCTGGTACACAGCGCGCGTTATAAAGTTAGTATTGGCAGTGGATGTATCGGTGGAGACCGCAGGGTTCTGTACGCTCCGCTCTGCACAGTCCGTTCTGTGTCGCGGCACGTGCGTCAGTGGAAAAGGGGAAAGACAAATCTTATGAGATCAAGGTGACCTATTGCTTTTGAACAAAATGTTATTCAAAATTCATCACATGAAACAATTCAAAATATACAACTAGGACGTGACACGCACTCAAGCAAAAGCTTATTTCACGTGACCAAAATAATACTAAATTACACAAGTTTTCATTTCAGACAAAATTTCTCCGACAGTTGACACACTGTGTGTTGACACAACAATCCCTGGTTTGGAAATACCCACGGAAGAGATTAGAATCGAGGTAATCTCAGAAACCAAAGAAAGTAGTGTCACTTATATATACCGCCATGAATTCAAGCCATACAATACGAAGCACTAACAACAGGCTCCTTTCGATCGAATCCGGAGGTGTGCGAAAAGAGGAGTGCGTCTTTTAGCCCCTGGAGGAGTAACACTCTGGTGACTTCATGTAGCCCATGTCTGCAAACACGAGTTGAGTCTTCAACAACCGTATGCATACAAAATAAGCACATGGACCATAATACAAACAGCCTCTGTAGTCTATTTCTAAAGTCATTGCAAACACTGTGGGAACTCAAACCTTTGGAATCACGATCTTTGCCAGCAGTTGCCACTGAAGTAAGGCTGCTCAAAACAGCAAGGCCTCTGTAGATGATTCGCAGACTTTATTTGAATCTACAGCACAAGGTCCTCACAACACTCAAAACCGTTTCGACGGAGCCTTGCAAAAGGGACCTCGAGATCAGTTCTGTAAGGTTTAGGAGAGAAGGAGGGCTCAGGAACTCGCCGCCGGAGCGCCCTCACCACTAGGCCAAACCCCAGCCGATCGACAGCCTGGGCGAGATTCTCCTTTAGCCGGTGGAACAGATCGTGCACGAGCTGATTCATTTAGCGGCACGTGCAACCCTGTCCAATCACGCGCCAGCAACGTCACAGGACCGCGCGATGGCGGCGTGAAGTGTTGGCCTCTGACCGGCGCGGGTGTCGGGCGGGCGCGCGCCAATGACGGCGATAATGTGTTTATAAGGCGACTGGTTAAGATAACCCTGATTAGGGGCCGGCCTGGGTCCGATTTATGATGTTTGCGGAAAGTGTATTAATTTGTGCACAGCGCGGCTTTGCACTCCCTCGCCAACTTATCAATTACCCGCCCTTGATGCGCTTCGATCTTTGGCGCGCCCCCTGCCGACGTGGAAGGGAGCTAACTCGTGCTGCGGCCATCTGCGTTATGGGGTTTGGCAGTGTGGTGGTGTTGTTTTTTGATGTTGTTTTTCCTCACCCCCGTAACTTTCCTCAAAAGAATTACATCTTTCTCTCTCCCTCTCTCTCTTTCTCTCTGTCTCTGTCTCTCTGTCTGTCTCTCTCTCTCTCTTTCTCTCTCTCTCTCTCTCTCTCTCTCTCTCTCTCTCTCTCTGTCTCTCTCTCTCTCTGTCTCTCTCTGTCTGTCTCTCTCTCGCTCTCTCTCTCTCGCTCTATCTCTCTCTCTCTCGCTCGCTCTCTCTCTCTCTCTCGCTCTCTCTCGCTCTCTCTCTCTCTCTCAGTGTCTCTCTCTCTTTCTCTCTCTCTCTTTCTCAGTGTCTCTCTCTCTCTCAGTGTCTCTCTCTCTCTCCCCCTCTCTCTCTCTCTCTCTCTCTCTCTCTCTCTCTCTCTCTCTCTCTCTCTCTCTCTCTCTCTCTCTCTCTCTCTCTCTCTCTCTCTCTCTCTCTCTCTGCTCAACGTTGACCTAATTATACTCGATGCGGCAACAATCTCCCTTTGGTTCAGAACTTCTCCATTGTGCTCTTGTATGTTGCAAAACAATGTTAGTTCGTGACGAGCTCAGATTATAGTCAGACCAAGCCGCCAGTATCAAATGTTTATAATTACGGTATTTACGTCTTGTATTGATTCCTGGTTTGTTGCAATTGTAACTAAAATATGAATTTCAAACTAATCCCAAATTAAATCTCACTTTGAGCGTATAAAAACATCTAGTTAGTATCTCCAGCGCCACTGGTCCTCACCACACTCAGAGCCGCTTCGACTGAGCCTTGCAAAATGGACCTCAGTTCTGTACGGTTTGGGCGAGGAGGAGGCTTCAGGAACTTGCCGGTGTAACACGAGAAAATTACTCCCACGAGATTTTTACTCCGGAGTAAACATTTCGTACAAAAAAGTTACTCCCTTTACGAAAAAAGCACTCCCCCGTTTCACGAGAAAATTACTCCCCAAGACAGGTGAGTTCCGAGTAAACATTTCGTACAAAACTGTTACTCCCCTGACGAATAAATAACGAATAAATTACTTCACCCAAACACAAGCAATTTAACTTCCCATGCCAGGTGTACGACATTTTTACTCCCTTGTCCCCTGTTAGTCTTGGTGGTGAAAGGGGTGGAAGGAGGGTAGCGCGACATTCGTGTGCGCGAGATCACTTATTGGCATTATCCCTTCGCCCGCATCCCATTTTTGCGTACGAGATTATTACTGGAAGTAAAATAAATGGAGAGTAAAACTTTCGTGGAGGGAGTAATTTTTTCGTGCCTTGGGGAGTTCTTTTCTCGTACGAAAAGTGTACTCGGAGTAAGAATTTCGTACGAAATATTTACTCCGGAGTAAATTTTTCGTGGAGTAAAAATTTCATGTTACACCGGGAGCGCCCTCACCACTAGGCCAAACCCCGACGTCTCGTTAGTACATGACTATCCTTCTGTGTGTCAGAGAGTGTTGAACGTATAGTTCGGTCCTCGTACTTTCTTGTCGCAGAGATTGACCAAGCAGCGGCAGCATCGTTCCTTTCGAGTGTTTCTCGCTCATGGGCTTGAGAACAGGTAGAGTCTTGTCAGGTGACCCAACCAATCGGCTTTTCTCTGATAGGGTTAAGATTCCTAGCACTCCACCAGCTAATATTGACCATTCCTCTCTCTACTCACACGATTATGGACATCCATACAAGGTATATACAATGATCGATGATGTGTCAGTTGGATTGTGTACTGCCTTCTCACTAAAAGGCATGTGTTTAGAGTTGTACTACCTTCTCACTAAAAGGCATATGTTTAGAGTTGTACTGCCTTCTCACTAAAAGGCATATGTTTAGAGTTGTACTGCCTTCTCGCTAAAAGGCATATGTTTAGAGTTGTACTGCCTTCTCACTAAAAGGCATGTGTTTAGAGTTGTACTGCCTTCTCGCTAAAAGGCATATGTTTAGAGTTGTACTGCCTTCTCACTAAAAGGCATATGGTTAGAGTTGTACTACCTTCTCGCTAAAAGGCATATGTTTAGAGTTGTACTGCCTTCTCGCTAAAAGGCATATGTTTAGAGTTGTACTGCCTTCTCACTAAAAGGCATATGTTTAGAGTTGTACTGCCTTCTCGCTAAAAGGCATATGTTTAGAGTTGTACTTCCTTCTCGCTAAAAGGCATATGTTTAGAGTTGTACTGCCTTCTCACTAAAAGGCATATGTTTAGAGTTGTACTGCCTTCTCGCTAAAAGGCATATGTTTAGAGTTGTACTGCCTTCTCGCTAAAAGGCATATGTTTAGAGTTGTACTGCCTTCTCGCTAAAAGGCATATGTTTAGAGTTGTACTGCCTTCTCACTAAAAGGCATATGTTTAGAGTTGTACTGCCTTCTCACTAAAAGGCATGTGTTTAGAGTTGTACTGCCTTCTCACTAAAAGGCATGTGTTTAGAGTTGTACTGCCTTCTCGCTAAAAGGCATATGTTTAGAGTTGTACTGCCTTCTCACTAAAAGGCATATGTTTAGAGTTGTACTGCCTTCTCACTAAAAGGCATATGTTTAGAGTTGTACTGCCTTCTCGCTAAAAGGCATATGTTTAGAGTTGTACTGCCTTCTCACTAAAAGGCATATGTTTAGAGTTGTACTGCCTTCTCACCAAAAAAGGCATATGTTTAGAGTTGTACTGCCTTCTCGCTAAAAGGCATATGTTTAGAGTTGTACTGCCTTCTCACTAAAAGGCATGTGTTTAGAGTTGTACTGCCTTCTCACTAAAAGGCATATGGGGCCCTTCCCTTGCCTTTGTAGCCACAGCGTATACCGTGGTTTCAATTCTAAAGACAGCTTTGTGATGCTGAACACATCAAAGATTGCTTGCCAATATGACGAATGAAGCACACACAAAAACACAAACTAATCTGTTCAGTGTTCTATTTTATTATACAATTGGCTCCCAAGAGTGCTCACGTTTTCTGTCACCCGACACCAACAAGAAGATTTGACACTCGGCATCAAAGACACATGTGACAGTGATGGCGTTATGTTGTTCTTTGCACCACTTGTTTGTAAACGCTTTCACCGAGCCCGTTTGCAGAGGCATTTCACACGCTTTTTCTAAGTCAAAGACGGACATACCTGTTCAAACTCCGACGTCACAATTCATTATGGTTAAACAAAATAAAATGCCATGATAACATACTCAGTATGGATTCTTACACTACATTAAAATTGTTGTTGTGTTTTATTGATTATGGCCGGTCAGTGTTGTTTTTGTCTTTTCCCGTCAGATTATATGTATCTAAGTACCGCTACAACTAATAATGTTCTGCAGAGGCCACAAAAAGTTATTTTGACAACTTTGCACACAATTGCGGACTACTATCATGTTTAAAGGAAATAATTGGATATGCACAGAACTTTCAAAACGTTACAGTGCCCTGATTTATAGTCTAGCAATGATAACCAAATCAATGACTGAGCAAACAAAGCTGGCAGTGTATGTAAAAAAAAACTGTCCTTCTAATCGATCATGATAGAAATAAAATTCGTTCACTCAAAGATCCCAATTTTCCGGACAAAGAATTTATTCACTGTTTAAAAAAAACCAGTCGTTTGAAGGCCCAATTAAGTCATTAGAGAGTCAAATTCAGCTGTCGTAAAGAATAATTTTAACCAAAACGACAAGAACATGAATATCACTGCCGCTTTACTTTGCAATCAACAGTCCCTGCAGGTCAAGTTTCAACTTCACAAAACCCATCAACATAAATTGTCAAAAGAGATTTAAAAAATAGGTTTGAAATATGACTTGAACCTCAGAAGTTTATTTGTTTTGTTTGTTTGGTTTTTTTCGTTGTTTTTTTGTTTGCTTGTCGTTTTTGTCTTGTTTGTTTTGTAGCTATTTTAAAAATACACTAAATCGTCAAAAGCAGCCAATGGGCGCAGTTACTGCCCCTTTCTGCAAAGCATACAAACACGTGCAGCTGGCCCCCGATCACCTTGCAACGCAACAGCTTGTCTCCCCTGGCCAGGCTTGTCTGCCCCTGATGATGCGACAGCCAACAAA
This sequence comes from Littorina saxatilis, assembly GCF_037325665.1. Lineage (NCBI taxonomy): Eukaryota > Metazoa > Mollusca > Gastropoda > Littorinimorpha > Littorinidae > Littorina > Littorina saxatilis. The sequence continues at coordinate 104,833,110 of NC_090245.1, forward strand.
TTGCTGACACCAACCAGCATTGTCGCCCTTGTCAGCGGAACAGCCGGGACCGCGAAGGGGCGCCTGACGTTCTGCCATTCCGACCCACTCCCGCCGGTGACTCTGCACCTTTTGGGGGACATCTCGGACAGGACGGGGCGGCCCGAGATGTGACGTATCGGATGACGCGGCAAGACACAGGTGCGCGGCTGCCTCAAACCCAACACAGTTACACTGGAGTCTCTGGTACAGGAATTTGAACTTGAAGAAGTTCTAGTAGCAGGATGGGGAAATGTTCTCACATGCCGCGTTCGGCTCATCACCAAATTATGATGTTAATTTGTAAATTGTATTAGTTTATTTCGATGCGATGTGTACTAATTATTTGACTTGGAATTATGTGAGTTGAAACTCTGATTTGTTCTTCTTCTTCTTCGGCGTTCCAGGATTACTCTGATTTGGAATTGTGAACATAATACTTTTTTATGTATGTCTTTGTGAGGCCTTAGAACTGCTTCAGGATTTGCGCCCTATAAATATCCTCTTTATTATCATAATGTTAAAACTTTACATATTTGCCAGTGCAGTCCAAGGTACTTTGAATGAATAATCGGTCCCCCAAAAAATAAAAATAAAAAAACAGAAAGAAGAAGAAGAAAAGAAAAATCTTTAAAAAAAGGTAATACTAAGGGAGGAAAGAAAATGGTGGAGAAAGTGTTGAACTTATACACAGATATGTTACTTTCCAATATTTCGCGTGACGAAAAAGTCATAAAACTTTGTTAAAAATGTTTTAGGAGACATAACCAACACGTTCAGAAAATTGATTTTCACTGACAATGTTGAATTGACATAACAATTGTCGACTAATGAAATGGAACATGCACCAAAGATGTTGCCAAGCTTTCTCTTGTTATTCTCTTCATCTGTGAAGAATACTACGCAAATTATCTGAAATGGAATCACTCACACACACTGACAAAGACACACACACACACACACACACACACACACACACAAACACACACACACACACACACACACACACACACACACACACACACACACACACACACACACACACACACACAAACCAACGGTTCATAAAAAGCAAAACACTTACACAAACATAACACGAAACAGTGCCCCAAACAATAGTCACCACGACCCTGAACTCTGTGCCATCAGTCTCTGTCTCGGGTTGCACGTGTACAAAGGTTGTCCACCTCAAGTGGTCGTTTGACAAGGCTTAACGCTTCTTACAGGCGTTGCTGGACTGTCTTGCCCCGCTCAGATTAGTGATGTGGGCTAATGGATTGTTCGTCACGTAATGGCCAGTGACTCTCACCCCCCCCCCCCACACACACACACACACACACACACCACTCCCCCCCCCTGTAAGCGTACAGGCACAAAGAAGACAAGTGTCCTGATCTGTTACTGTAATAGGGCTGCTGCTACACAGAAGGCAAAGGTCATAACATGTTGTTACTATAACGAGGTTACAGGGAAAGCATGACAAGAAAAACCTCAGGCAGACAAATGAAGTAGGAAACCGAATGAAGCGACAGTTAGTCACTCAGAGGTCTCAGGATCCGTCAAATATTTACAAATAATTGGGAGTTGGAGGCTTGAACTAAAGATACACCGCCTTTTTACAGTTAGTCGAAGAACGCAAATATCAAAGCAAAATAATTTGTGGGTAGAAAGAGTACATGGTTTTCTCTGCTAAAAGCATGTAAACTGAGCCTAAATGTTCAGTGTACTTTTATTTCTATTTTTCGTTTTCTTTCTTGTTTTTGTTTCTGTTTTTTTTTTTTTTTTTACAATCGCGCACATACACACACAAACACACACATACACACACACACACACACACACACACACACACACACACACAAACACACACACACACACTCACTCACTCACTCACTGACACACACACACACACTGCACACACTGACAGGCACACACACACTGCACACACACACACACACACACACACAAATCAAACAAGCACAAATGGGAAATCACACACACTTTCAATCATTCCTTTCGAATTGCATGCATAGGCTTTCATCCAAATACTGCGTCAATAATTATGAAAAAATCTGAAGGACTGGGTACATAAGGACTAACACTTATAAGAAACCATTTATAACGGTCACTCAACTCAAACGATCCAACGGACACACTACACCAGAACGGTTGGCTGATCTCCCAAGCCCATAAACCACGTGCAACACCACTCCCCCCATTGAAAACACCCTTCCCACCCCCTCCTACCCGACGTGCGTTCGCTACACCCCTTATCAAGCAACTCCGCCTTTTTTCACAACTACCCACAAATGACTTACTGGCGACCCCCCTCGTCTACCCCGCTTCTTCAATTTGCATCCCGCTGGGCCGATGTTGTGCAAATGGCGTAGAGAGACGGCTTTGTGACTTGTGCTTAAATCTGATGGTGTGAAACCGCGAGGATGGCATGGGTTTGATGCTCAGATGGGGAACGGTAGCTCAGGACAGCGGAATCCCCCTTTTAAGACCCCCTCCCACCCCCTCCCACCCCCTCCACTGTCACCTTAAAAAAGATCCCTTATCCCCTTTTATGACCAAGCGTTTCAGATTTTCTGTAAATTTACCTCCAATTTAAACTGGCTCCTTTTTATGATCTAATTTTCAATATTATTTGAGGTCTTAAAAAACAGGTTCCACTGAATTGATTGTGACGTTGAAGACGAATGGGTGGATAACAAAGCGTGTCTGGCTTAACTACTGATGAAGCCAAATCCAAAAACAAAGAGACTGCCAACGTTCCAAAATTCAGAATCACTGAAAAAACAAGAAAGGTAGGTTGTTGGAACGTTTGTTATTGACAAAATATCATTATTCTGTGAATGTTTTGTTTTGTCAATAACAAACGTTCCAACAACCTACCTTTCTTGTTTTTTGATACTGATGAAGCCGTTTTTCTTACAGGATTTCTGGGACTCAAACCTCACTCAAAGGAGTTACTCAAGACGTTTAATGCCCAATCTTCAGTGTCTTGGTGGACAGGGCTAGCTTGGGTGATAACACGGGGAGTTCAAGTTTTATG
>NC_090245.1:104838685-104866185 GCF_037325665.1 Littorina saxatilis
TGCACGACAGTTATAAACGGTTGGAATCCAGTCAAGTGACGGCGGTGAACGTACATAATTTACGGTCTTTGCGCCCCAGTCAGTTTCGAGTCCAAAATTTCAAGACATCTGGCAGTCTTACAGTTTCAGTCAGCGTTGACGTGACATCGACACAGGGAATAGACCTCCCAGGGTTTTGGCAGGCGACTGCGATCAGCCGAAGAAAGCAGCCAGCGGAGAGCAGCTCCGCCCTTAACTGTTCTCACGTGATTCTCCTCTCACTGCGGAGAGCCTTAAATGACGTCTCTGTGCGTGACGTAACGCGGCTTTTGTGTCGACCGTCTCTGACGTCACCGTCAATACCCTTCAAGTCTGCCAGTCCGTCAAAAGTTATGGGGTGGCAACTGAGCCATATTTTTCGGGGCGAAGCCGGGAAGTTGAAAGGGGTGTGGGGTTTGTATTAAACACGAAGTCAGGCGGCGGTCTATTTGTTACCTGGGGGTGGCAGGGTGTTAGTCGAGTGTTACATTCAAGGACCGTTAATCTCGCAGCTGGTTTTCCTCCTTTTCGGCGCAGGGGGAAACCTAACCAAATTTCCTCCAAGTCCATTTACCTTTGCCACACTGTTAATGCCGATTTGGTTGAAATGAAACAGATCTGCTTCACTAAACAAAAAAGGTTGCAAGTCTATTTCTCACAATGGAGTTGTGAGGTCTTTTCTCTGCTCTCTCGCCATGTAAGTGTGTGAAAACTAATTTATTTGTTCTGATTTAACTTTTCTGGTGTCATACACCGAGTCACCCGTAAATGGACTGGGTGGCCGAGTGGTAACGCACTTGCGCTCGGACGACGAGAGGTTGCGAGTTCGACCCTGGGTCAGGGCGTTAGCAATTTTCTCCCCCCTTTCCTAACCTAGGTGGTGGGTTCAAGTGCTAGTCTTTCGGATGAGACGAAAAACCGAGGTCCCTTCGTGTGCACTACATTGGGGTGTGCACGTTAAAGATCCCACGATTGACAAAAGGGTCTTTCCTGGCAAAATTGTATAGGCATAGATAAAAATGTCCACCAAAATACCCGTGTGACTTGGAATAATAGGCCGTGAAAAGTAGGATATGCGCCGAAATGGCTGCGATCTGCTGGCCGATGTGAATGCGTGATGTATTGTGTAAAAAAAATTCCATCTCACACGGCATAAATAAATCCCTGCGCCTTGAATATGTGCGCGATATAAATTGCATAAAATAAAAATTAAAAATTAAAATAAATCCCTGCGCTTAGAACTGTACCCACGGAATACGCGCGATATAAGCCTCATATTGATTGATTGATTGATTGATTGATTAATTGATTGATTGATTGAAACAGGTTCCGTCTTCTCTCTGTCTCTCTCTTGCTTTTTTTGTTTTTTCGTTTTTTTGTGAGTTTATATTCATATTTCTGCATACATTCGTTGTACCACATGTGATAGCTTTTGGATATCTTATTGGTGTGTGGGGATTCGATTTCTCCCTTGCAACTTGACACGAAGAGAATAATATATGATTCCAACCCTTTTCAGTGTCTATGTATACAGTTACTGCCAACAACTTTATTTCATTGTGAATTTTGATCATTCTGAAGGAAGAGTATCGTTTGAAACAAACACTACTGCGACTCCTTTGTGAAAAGATTTGATAATTGATAACAGATAACTGGATAAATAACAGGTGTTTTGTTTCCACTGTGGCTTTTTCCATGACACACACACACACACACACACACACACACACACACACACACACACACACACACACAACTCTCTCTCCCCCTTTCTCTTCGAAGTATAATATAAATGGCAACCAATGCACAAGTCATGCAGTTTTTATAATTGTCCCTTTATTTGAGCACACTTTCTTCAGATTGTGTATTTCCTTCCACCAAAAAATATACCCAAATCCCTTTCAATTCAGTACACTTCTTGCAGATTGTACAAATCTCCTTCCACCAAAAAATTATATATAGGAAATCACATTCAGACTTTGATTAATGCTGACACATTCACTGACATTTCTACCGTTTCGATAACTGTTCAACTGCAGAAAGAGGCTGTAATCTGACCACTTCTGCCCTGTCCTCATCAAACCAGCACGTCACATGTATCTGGTCCACAGTGAAAAAATACAAGGCATCCTTGCACTTTTCCCTTCTGTACACTGACCGTGGATCCTCAGACAGCACTGACATGATTGTTGATCTTATTTCATCTTCTCCTGACAAGAAGTCGAGAGAGTACTGAGAATGTGTGGACGAAGTAGTTTGTGAGACAAAGTTTTGAAGCTGTGATTCTGCATTTGGTGTGAACGAAACATGAATTTTGCTGACAGGAGGGGCATCTAACCACTGAGCAACTGAAGAATTTGAAATACTGCTACTCTTGATTGCTGATTTTGTGGTATTCTTGACAGTTTGCTCATGTCTTACGCCTTCCATCAGGCTTGCTCTGTCAGACGGCTCCTTCCCCAGCGTCTTCGCGGGAAGGCTGTATGAATCAAGGGAAACAACTGCGTTCAACGGTCTCACTTCTGCCACCCCACTGGTTCCGTCCCCTACCATCGTTCTCCCTGCTACACCTTTTCCTGTGCTTGTTTGCAGGTTTTCATGGATATCCAGAGAATAACTTGAAGTTGTAAAATCCCTGTTATCATCATCTGTGACACACTGGAGAGAAAGCTCTTCACCTTGAATCCCTGAACCTGATTTAAACAATAGTTCAGGTGGCAAAATCTTATCTACAAACTCCTTGCCACATCTTACTGTTGCTTTGTGTGTATCTTTCACACACTCACCTGACGGAGATATGCCAGTTTCTCCTTTGTATTCAAAAGAATTTATGGTATCTGTCTGTTGGCAGGAGACTTTTTCTGACACAACTCCTTCACACAAGTTGTCATTTTCAGATGGAGATGTTGAGCCTTCCTCACTGTCGCACAGCGTTGTTTCAGTATCTTCTGTAGGCTCACCTACGTTGTGGTCATTCAAATCCAAGCTGCACTCTGTGTCTGACACTGTGTCACCCTTGTATAACTCTCCACGACACACAGGCACATCGTACTGAGGAATGAATGGTTTGATGTCCAGAACTGGTGTGCCGTCCACAATGTCAATGCCAGAGAAGTAAACAGTGGCTCCTGTACACAAATAAAAACATCCCAAGCCAGGTATAGCAGCAAATAAAAAAAGGAATCACACACATGTAACAGGCCTCTTAAACATACTACACACATCAAACCATATATCATTGCAAGTTACCATCCTACTCGCAACAGTTCCACTTAATTCCCTACAAAGGGAACGAAAATACGATTATATAAAGCAGATTACAAATGCTTGTAAAAACAATTGCATAGATCCATTGTTTCTTAAAATCAGCATTTGAGTAGCATGTTTTCAGCAGATCTGATTCTTCATTCTCGGGGGTTTTTAATCCAGAAGGGTCAGTCAGGACCAGTTTTAGCAGGTCTACTCTTTCTGTATAGTAACCTGAAAAAGTATGACCCCCTTCAGAAATGTATTAAAGTGAATCAGTTTGACATTTCACAGCCTTCATCCACTAACAAAATGTAAGACTTCCTCCCTTTGATTAAGACTTTAAGACTTCCTCCCTTTGATTAAGACTTTAAGACTTCCTCCCTTTAAAGACCTTGTTTTCTCAGATGTTCTGTTCACGTCTGTAAATTTACCCCCATTTTAAGATTTTCTCCTTGTTAAAACCTGATTTTCCCAAGATGTTCTCCTTTTTAAGACCTGATTTTCCAAAGATTTTCTCCTATTTGAGACCTGATTTTCCCAAGATTTTGGAGGTCTTAAAAGGGGGGTTCCACTGTACCAGCAAAAGCCATCTTCAACATAATATTATAAGCCCAAGCTTTCACAACTGAATCTTTTACTTCAAGGCACAAAATGCTGCTATGATAATTACCTGAAATCCTGTCAATTTTAGCCAGAGTGAGGCCAACGGCGTTGGGTCGGTATGGCGACCGCGTAGAAAAGACACCGACTCTCTTTCCGTTCAGTCTGGGTGGTTTCACCTTGGCTTTGCTGTGACCGGGTCTGTTCTTGTGAAACACAAACACTATCCTGAAACAAAAACAAAAAAAAGTGAACAACTAAATAACTGTCATTATTGTAGGAACAACAGCATAATACAGTGGAACCCCCCTTTTAAATTTAAGACCCCCCAATTTAAGGCTTCCTCCTTTAAAAGATCCTCCTTTTCTCAGAATGAGATGTTCTGTTCATAGCTTCTGTAAATTAACCTCCATTTTAAGACTCCCTCCCTTTCAAGACATGATTTTATTAGATTTTTAAAGGTCGTTAAGGGGGGGGGGGGGGGGTTGGGGGTTCCACTGTATCTGACAAAGCTATTAAGGAAACCAGTCAACAGTAATGCTTACTTCAAGAGTTCATTTTAACCGGGAAGATTTAAAATGATGAGATGGAATGGAGAAGATTTGCATCAGATTGTTTGTGTCTGCGTTTCTGTCTTTGTGTGTGTGCACATGACATGGCTGTACTCAAAAAATCACAAAGCATGAAACACACATGCAGCAAACACACATTTACAAATATAATTTTTCTTGTGTGCAATGGATGACTGGTTCTTGTGTGTGTGTGTTTTCTGGGTTTTTTCTTTTACACTTAGGCCAGAGTTTCAGCACATCCACCCCAGGCTGCCAAATACATGACTACTCTTTTCTTTTTTCCGTCTATATTAAAACTACCTCGTTTGATAACACACCCATACACCAATAAAGGTATGTTTAAACATGCTTTTAATAGAAACATTTACCAATACATGCAGACTGAATGCAATTTCAAAACCTACCAAGCATGAGAAAACTGTTCCAGGCCTTCCAAGGCATGTTCAGGATTGTTGAACACACTCTTCTCTATCTCCAAGGAACCTCTAGCAGAACTGCACAACGATGGTTGGCGAGGAGTACCATTCTTATACTGGAAAACACTGCGTAAATAACCAATTGGTTTCGTCTGCATCAAGTCTGCAATAATACAAAAAGAAGGAAATTTAGTAAGACAGTCTCATCTTTTGACAATCGGAAACAAATATACTTTGTCTGAACATATAGATATATATATTCGGCACTTAAAGAGTAAAGGTCTATGTCGACCAAAAGCGGGTGCATTCCCTGTAGGCGTTTTTCTTGTATGCAGAGAATACACCCGGGTGCATTTCCTGCAGGTTTTATCGAGTCTCGTTGGAGGTCATGTGACTCTCTAATACTAGTGATAGTGATACACCCTCAAAAATGACGTTTATATATATCTTAAGTTTGTTGATCTAGAAACGTTCTGACACAAACATCCACCCCAAAGTGCAAAGAAAATAGCACATTCACTTTAGTCACAACAGACGTAACCTAATAACGACACTGATGCGGCAGCTTTTGCCATCAGCATAGCGCATCATGTTACTCTACTCGACCAGCAAGCCGCAGTATCGCTGTCCCGTCAGCTGTTTAACACATGTTATGAACTCCTGCTGTGTAGTGAAGTAAAGCAGGCCTGAAAGTGACGAGTTTTTTTACTCGCCATTGTGAGTAGAAACATGAAACTGGCGAGTAGAAACATGAAACTGGCGAGTAGAAACATGAAACTGGCGAGTAGAAATGTTCATCTACTTGCAAAATGCGAGTAAAGTTGCTGAAACAAATTGTTGGTTTGGCTAGTAAAGGTTGCTCTCTGGCTAGTAAATTTTCAGAATCACTAGCCAAAGGCAAGTACACCATTTGTTGGACTTTCAGGGCTGTAAAGCGTGCATTTGCTCAAAGCGTCGTAGCAGTACTTCAGTCTTATGAAAGTGAAACTGAACTCTGCAGTTGACGGCAGTCTTGCGTAGGGCACAAGATTGAGTGTGATCTGTTTTACTACAAGAAATGCACCTGGGTGCATTCCCTATATATATATACAGGAAAAACACCTACAGGGAATACACCCGCTTTTCCTGCCTAAATTTATGGAAATGGACTGGGGTAGCAAGAAGGGAGTAGGAGAGTTCGCTTGATGGGACAAGGAAGTGGGAAAAACATGCACCACACTCTGTGCACGCGAAAAAGAGATGGGCATACAGGAGACAGACATACAGGGACAGATAATGAGATACAGTAAACTAGTGTCTAGTAAGAACAAAACAAATAGTAACTGAGCTAGACTCAGGAAGTTTCGCTCCAGTGTCAACTATCTAGACTGGGATGACAAAAAAGAGCAGAAGCAAACAAACACATATGAGTATCTCTTTAATCATCCCTCACTAAAACGTTGACATGACAACATGCAGCCAGAAAAAGACAGATTAGACCACATTAATGTTTCCAACCTTGTTGGTCGGCCATGCTGGCGGAAATGCTCATCTCCGGTCAAGGTCAATGTAACCAAGGTTGCTAACTCTCAAATAGCTGCTCTATCAAGGGAAGCAATGCTTACTTGCGTGTTTCCGTAAACAAAGCACACGTGCGTGAGCCGACCGTTCACGACCTAGACCAGCAATACTCTTTACAACAGATCTTTCAAGGTAATCTTCAACTTTTGTGTGTTAAATTCATAGCTGAGAATCCAGTGGCATTTTTTACTTTTTACAAGTCCCTGTAATCAAGCCAAAGAACATTTGTCGTGAAATTAATTGACGGATTGAGCTCCAAACTTAAGCATAATTAATTAATTTGGTTGTTTGATCGACGAGAATGCCGCGAGAATGGCTACGTTTTCAACCAAGGGACATCACTAAGGCAACCTCCCCTGTCGCCGCTTTGGATAATTCCTTCTTTGACGCATGTAAACTTAATTCATTCCGAGCATTCGTTTCATTCCGTGGGTCCAAAGGGATCTAAAATGACTTGTTATGCTTACAAGTGCAGGTTATGCAAATTTGGAGGCTTAAATGCCTCTGAATTCTGAGCTAGGAATTTAACTCACTAAAGCTCAAGATTAACTCTTTCAACATATCAGAAAGTATTCTTTCTAGCTTAGACTCGAATCCAACAAACTGATTCAGTTCTCTCTCTCTCTCTCTCTCTCTCTCTCTCTCTCTCTCTCTCTCTCTCTCTCTCTCTCTCTCTCTCTCTCTCTCTCTCCGTCTCTCTCTCTCTCTCTCTCTCTCTCTCTCTCTCTCTCTCTCTCTCTCTCTCTCTCTCTCTCTCTCTCCAACACATATATTTTAGTTATCAATAATAATAATATATTATTATTACGCTGATTATTTGTTAATTGTGTTGATGTCTCTAAAGTTATGTGTTTTCCTTACTTTGGGTGAGGGCAGGAAGTTAATTAAAAAGGTATAAAAATGATTATTACCCTCGGAAAATAAAGATTTGGTTTATGTTATCGTATTTTATATCTCTCTCACTCATACATATCATTTTCAATGAATTTCAGGTGTGGATGGGAGAATAAAGGTCTCCCATCTTACTCTTATCTAACCAGAATGGACAGTGCCAGAAAACGGCATGCAGTGGTAGTTGGCACTTGGGCATTTTCAGCAGAACCAGTGAAAGTTGCGGCTCGTTTGGTGAGCCAGGGATGTACATGTGAAGACAGTGTAGAGAATGCTCTCAACCGTAAGTATTACTCGGGCTTTCTTTATACTTATAGCATATTCGCTTGGTTCATTTCTGCTTTAAATCAGTAATTAAGTGCTCTTCTGATCTAACCTCTGAAATAATTATTTGCAAACGTCACTGTGTGATTGAACGGTACCTGATTGTGTTATATTTTGTGTCTGGTTTCTGTGTGAGTGTTTCTTGACTTTGGGTGTGATGAAATTTAACACACTATGGATAGAATTGATTTTCCAAATACATGTACATGTATACTAATAAACAATCAACAGAGTCTTGTCTATGATTAATCTATAGAAACCGTCACCTGAACAAATCCCATTGTACAAATACATGCATTTCTCACAGTGCAGTGTATTTGTTTTTTCCTTGTAGTTGCAGAGGAGGATGAAAAGTATGGGCCATTCCAAGTGGGGCGGGGCGGACCACCCAACCAAAATGGGGAATTGGAGATGGATGCAAATACATGCATTTCTCACAGTGCAGTGTATATGTTTTTTCCTTGTAGTTGCAGAGGAGGATGAAAAGTATGGGCCATTCCAAGTGGGGCGGGGCGGACCACCCAACCAAAATGGGGAATTGGAGATGGATGCAAATACATGCATTTCTCACAGTGCAGTGTATATGTTTTTTCCTTGTAGTTGCAGAGGAGGATGAAAAGTATGGGCCATTCCAAGTGGGGCGGGGCGGACCACCCAACCAAAATGGGGAATTGGAGATGGATGCGGCCATCATGTCAGGAAAACAGATGAGCTTTGGCGCCGTCACAGCTCTGCAAGGGTATGTGAAGAAAGGATGGTGGGGGTGCCAGGAAGAAATACTATGGCACATAAGGAGGATGCATAAAGGTGCTCCGTAATTGAGCCCAAAGTTGACTACACGATGTTGTGTCTATGTATGTTGGTGTGATTGTCTAACTGTACTCCCAACATTCGAGAAGGCAGCATCCGAACTATGTGTTAAGTTAAATCTCGAATGTCTGGAGTACAGTTGGACCATCACATCAACATACTCAGACACAACACGCAAAGCCCTTGCAGTGCCAAAGCTTTGTGCAGCCAGCTTGACTTGGCTCAATTAATTTGAGGCTATAATGCACATCAGTAGGAACCTCAACTCTTTTTCACGTACTCTCAAAGTACTGACTATGCACAAGCTGAACAATGGCTGTAAGTCCAGGACCATAAAAGCACAGAGCATATTTAATGAGGATCAAAGCTTGCACTTTCACTGTTCTGCCCTAAGCCTTACACAATTTACAGCAATACCAAAGAAGACATGTGCATTGCTTCCTTGCGAACCTTGTTTGGAGAGTTGTGAATAAGCAGTGTGAAGTGCACTTTGGAAGTAAAAAGAAAAATCAATCAATCAATCAATCAATGAGGCTTATATCGCGCATATTCCGTGGGTACAGTTCTAGGCGCTCTGCAGTGATGCCGTGTGAGATGAAATTTTATACGGCCAGTAGATTGCAGCCATGTCGGCGCATATTTACCTTTCACGGCCTTATTCCAAGTCACACGGGTATGGTACAAATGGAACAAAACATATGTAACTTATGTGTTTGTCGCTTACAGTAAAGTACATGAAGTGCTTTTAATGTTTGTGTATATATAGGGTGTTTCTTACATTTAGGTCCAAAATGACATTTATTGAAGCTATCAAGTCACATCATCCCAGCATATTTTAGTACCTAGCACACTTTTTTTATTTGGGTCTCTGCTGCTGCATGCGCATAAAAACTTTGCTGGCAATTATATATTTAATTCATTCTTATAAACAGAATTTCCAGAGCATCATCTGTGGCACGATGTGTGATGGAGAGAAGCAAACACAGCATGCTGACAGCACAAGGGGCGCAGGATTTTGCAGTGCAGTCTGGATTTCACCTGGATATTTTGAACACTCAGGTGAGGCCACAAGCAAAAAGAAAAATGTCCATGTTTATGTAAAATGGACATTAAAGTTTTCTTATCTTCCTATCTTATCTAATCTCATTCTTTTTACATGAACTTTCTGCATATTTTCAAGTTTTTGATGACCGTTTAGAGTTTTAAACTCAACAGGTTTGAACAGACATTACTTTGGACAATTCAGCATTTTAGTAAGTACATTAAGTCTGTCTGTCTGTCTATTTTCTTTCGAGGAAGTGGTGTTGATTTCCAATTGATCTAACGTTCGTCAAAGTTGAAATCATTGTGATGATGAATCTTATGGGAGTGATTATTTTGAAAATCTATATGCACATTTGATGGCAACATTAAACCAACAGTCCTTTTCTTTCTTTCAGTCTGGTGATGGTGCAAGCCGTATTCAGAGTTCTGAACATCAAGCCAAATCTGAATCCAGCTCTCAACATGACACACTGGGTATTATCGTTTTGGACTCACATGGAAACATTGCCACAGGTATCTTGAATTTGTTTTTTTCCAGTGAAACATAAATTACATGTATTGTTAGCAGCAGTTTGGCGTTCAGGTTGAAGTTTTATGGTAGTGGTGCTATAGGTGTCATATAAGGCTGCTATATGTATAACTGTTTCAATCTGTTATGTCTCATGTTGTTTTGATTTGTTTTGATTCACATTGAATATTTTCAGAATTGTGGATCAATTCTGTATTCTGTGATATAAGGTTGTGATGCTGTAAGTATCATCCTTAAACACATGCAGTTATCGCCAGGGTATATTGTAATTCTCTTCAATGAACATATTATATCTATACATGATTTGTTCTACGCTGTGTCATTTAATATTGTGATGATGATTTGTGCTTTTTTCTTGCTTTGCTGTTATTACTTTACTGTGTGTGTAATTGAATCAATGTTCATGTAACTTCTTTATGTACATTAACCCCCCCCCCCCCCCCCCCCCCACGTCATTTAGCATGAGGTCTAGATGTAAAAGAAGGAAACCACTGATTATTCTATAGTTTTTGTAAAATAAAGATTTGTCATTGTCATTATCTCAATCAGATTGACTTCTCAAAGTGCTAAGAAAATGGATGCCTTCGTGAGAAACAACCTCAAAACCCAAAGTAAATGTGAATGCTACAGTAGAAAGAGAATGATAGAGAATTAAGTGCAAAGAGATATATATCTGAATTGTTTATTATTTGTTCAGGAGTGACTTCCAGCGGTATGAAGAACAAGGCAAGGGGAAGAATTGGAGACAGTGCGTTGCCTGGGTCTGGCTTATTTGCCGGTGAGTTTGCTCCCTTGGTAACATTGTTTCGGGATACTGACTACTGAGTAAATTTATTTCTGTGCACAGCATTGTGTGCTCCCTGAGAGATCCTTGCACGTGTACGTGTTAAGATGCACAAACGGAATTCAAAGGGCTTTGTTGTTCATGTGTTTGTCTGGCTGTCTGGCTGTTAGCTGGTCTGTCTGATAAAGACAGACAGAGATGAGAGAGAGAGAGCGTGTGTGGGTGGGTGTGTGTTTCTGTGTGTTTCTGAGCAAATTCACCTCGCGCCCCCTAATTGGCGTAGAGGCGCGTCCCCCGGGTGGTGGATGGGGGGGCCTTCTCTACTAACTTCTGAGAGAAGGTCGCATCACTCTCGATGCCGTGAACCTAATTAGGATCTTTTTCTTGTTTCTTCTCTATTTCTGCCTCCCCAAAGTCCTTTTACTTTCCTTTTCCCACCCATAAAATTCTTCACTTATTACCCTTGTTAAGTGGTTCTTGTATAGAATATAGTCAATGTTTGTAAAGATTTTAGTCAAGCAGTATGTAAGAAATGTTTAATCCTTTGTACTGGAAACTTGCATTCTCCCAGTAAGGTCATATATTGTACTACGTTGCAAGCCCCTGGAGCAATTTTTTGATTAGTGCTTTTGTGAACAAGAAACACTTAACAAGTGGCTCTATCCCATCTTTCCCCTATCCCATCTCCCCCCTTTCCCTCGTCGCGATATAACCTTCGTGGTTGAAAACGACGTTAAACACCAAATAAAGAAAGAAAAGAAGCAAATTCAAAAGCATGTGTGACTCAAAGAATTAAGCAAGTTTGCGTGTCTTGACTGACCAGCTCTGTTGCTTGTTTTTACCTGTATGGATTTGATTTGTTCCCAACTTCAACGTGTGTGTGTGTGTGTGTGTGTGTGTGTGTGTGTGTGTGTGTGTGTGCATGTGTGTGTGTGTGTGTTTAAAAACAGACAATGAAGTTGGTGCTGTGTGCTGCTCAGGTGAAGGAGACCAAATCATGAAATTCTGTCCCAGTTTCATGGTCTTGGAATTAATGAGACAGGTAGGTAAGCACACAACGCAAAGAGTTAAAATAGAAGAACAAAAATGTAAATGACCCGTGTTTATGCCAAACCCGTGATAAATAAAACATTTAACTAACAAAACATATACAATCTTTCTGATTCTCTTCCTTGAAAGGTTTGTAAGATTTTAGGCTGCTATAAACCTTGCAAGTTAGTGTACAGTACCCGGCGAAAGAAACGCAACTCATTCGCGCCCACTCTTGTAAGTGTTTTTTTCGTCATTTCTAAATTGACCCCTACTCTGTATAACACAGTTTATACAAAGGTAAAACGATTAAATAATATGCACGAATCGTACAGCCAGTAAGATGTCCTCCACGAATCTGTCTTCCTTTTTGATGTACCTTATCTGGTTCATATTTTACGACAATTTGAAAATGACAAAAAATCACTTGCAACAGTGGGCGCGAATGAGTTGCGTTTCTTTTGCCGGGCACTGTACATCTCATGAAAATCCATATTCATTGTTTGTTGTGCCTATACCAAGCCGCCGCGCAGAGCCATCCGTCAATTATCAATTTCAACTAGTGCAGCCTGGTGTGTGATTATCTGTCTGGCTAACTGTCTCCACAGTATCGATTCCACGATTTGCAGACGGTCATTAATTCAAAACCATTTTTGTTTTTCTCTCTTTGTTGTTGTTGCCTGCAGCGTTTTTGGTTGGTTGGTTGTGGTTGTTGTCGTTGTTGTTGTTGTTTGTTTTTAAATGAGACTGTAAATGATGATGGTAGAAAAAAATTCACTGGGTTTGCTTGTCGATAATATATAATCTGACAGAAAAACAAGTTTCATGACAGGTTGATTGTAAGTTACCCTTTTCTTTTCAAGTTCTTTCTTTATTTGGTGTTTAACGTCGTTTTCAACCATTCAAGGTTATATCGCGACGGGGAAAGGGGGGAGATGGGATAGGGGAAAGGGGGGAGATGGGATAGAGCCACTTGTTAATTGTTTCTTGTTCACAAAAGCACTAATCAAAAAATTGCTCCAGGGGCTTGCAACGTAGTACAATATATACCTTACTGGGAGAATGCAAGTTTCCAGTACAAAGGACTTAACATTTCTTACATACTGCTTGACTAAAATCTTTACAAACATTGACTATATTCTATACAAGAAACACTTAACAAGAGTAAAAGGAGAAACAGAACCGTTAGTCGCCTCTTACGACATGCTGGGTAGCATCGGGTAAATTCTTTCTCGTCTAAGTTACCCTTGTGGATAGCTATCATTCAGTCAGATCCTTGCCTCCTTCCTGCTCTTTCTCCCTCTTCCATCTGACTTGACTGTTTAGTCTCTCTTGTTTTAATTATACTTTTTGTTAAAGGCACATGTTTGACCTTCTGTTCGTTCTTTTCTTTTTTTAATCGCTTTTGTTGTTTATTACCAGTATGCACACAGAAACACACGCCCGAACACACTCTCTCTCTCTCTCTCTCTCTCTCTCTCTCTCTCTCTCTCTCTCTCTCTCTCTCTCTCTCTCTCTCTCTCTCTCTCTCTCTCTAACACACACACATGCACGCACGCATGCTCGTACGCACGCACACAGGCACACACACACACACACACACACACGCACACACTCACACATACACACACGCACTCGCACGCACGCACACGCGCGCGCACACACACACACAGTTATTTTTTTTATATAACAAAGTGTTTTAAAAACAAAACCATAAAAAACAATTGCATCATCCATGTTACAGGGGATGGAACCTGAAACCGCCTGCCAAACAGCAATTAGACGAATCACCAAACGAGTGAAACCATCTCCTCCGTTCGAGCTGGCAATCATAGCAGTGAATATGGAGGTGGGTATGGTTGTCTATCTCTCCTCCTCAGCACACCTCTGCCTCCCCATTCCTCCTGAGGGGGGGGGGGGATGAAAAAAGGCGGGGGACGTTTCGGGATTAGGGACGTGTTCAGAGTTTGGTGGGGGACAAATGCAGCACGTCGGGAAATCCTGGGTGGTCCCCCTAGTGGCCATTTTGGTGTCCCAAAACTGTCCCCCGGGGGACACACTAGGGACACCAAACGGCCCCCTGGGGGTCAGTTTGGGTTACCGAATTGACCCCGGGGGATACTTTTAGGTGGGGGTCAGAAACGTGGGTGTTACACCGGTTTCTCTCGCTGTTTCTCTTCGCCTTCCTCTTTCTCAACTTCTCCCCACTGTTTCTTCTCTCTCACTCTTCTTCCTCTTCCTCTTCTTCGTTTACTTATTTAAAATTACATTCCAATTCCTTGACTCAAATTCTTCTTTGCAATTCTCTCTCCTGACAGGGCAAAGTAGGAGCAGCAACTACCGTCAAGGAATGGGGTGACACTGTGACAGGAAGGTCCTACCCAGGTTTTCCATTCGCCGTCTGGTCAGGCATTGCGGGAGAAGAACCGCAAATACGATCAGCGCAGCCTGAAACATGAAGTTGCACGGGAGTTACATCACACCAGAAGAAAAACAAACTAACAATCAAACAAAGCAGATGCAAGTGTGAGCTTGGGAACGACAGTTACGGTACACATGCACTTTTGTGCATCCGTGTGAACTCGTGGTACCTCTATACTATCGGGGATCCATTAAGGTTTCCGAGACTGAGTTTCATTTCTATTGAATTGGTCTCGCGGAATAGCCGATTCTAAAATTTGCATAGGTAAAACGATTGCTTTTTTGGTACAAGCCTTTGGAGTAAATTTTGTGATTAATGTTTTTGTGAACAAGAAACAATTGACAGGTGGCTTTGTTCCATCTCCTTTTTCTCTCCGCCGCGATGTAAAGTTGAATAGTTGAAGTTGACGTTAGGCACTAACTAAAGAAAGTGGGGCTGCCTGACACCCCTCGAGTTGAATGGGTTAATCTTGTGACACCGGCGCGCAGGATGTGGACGCTGGGACTGTGCTTTTGCTTGGAATCTTTGAGGGAAGAGAACGTGTATTTGGTGCGGTGTGTTTTTGATGCCGTTGTGACATGTCTGTCACGGCCGGAAATCTTTCCGGAATGTGAGGATTCTTTTGCTGGTAGGTTAAAACAATTTTCTTTCTGTAAATGGGTAGGCGGTGAAAAGAATAGTATGCTGCTTGGGGGGAGGATATATTTGAATGTTCAAGTAGATTGTTTTGTGAGTTGGAATGGTGGGGAAGATTTTTGAGTGTGAATGTTTTAGAAGACCGTCGTTTGAGAAAACGGTATTGTAGGCATGTTATTTGGTAGGAATGATGTGTTTTGTTGTTTGAGTTAGCTTGTGGTAGTTGAAATTGTTGATTTGTTTACGTATGCTTACGGCGTGCATTCTGTGGTTTGCAGGATGTCGGAGCGTGCGACGGGGTTTCAGTAGACGGGGTTTAGTTAGGTCTGTTCGGGTTTTAGTTATGTTTTTTTCTGGTCTAGTTAGATTCAGGTCTTTTCTTTTTTAGAGGGGTTTAGTTAGGTCTGGGTTTAGTTAGATCTGTTTTGGTTTAGTTAGGTCTGGGTTTAGTTAGGTCTTTTTCTTTTTTTAGTGGGGCGTAGATTTGTTTTTATAGACTAGGTTTTGTTAGTGAAGAGTAGTTAGATTTAGTGGAGAGATTTGTCAGATTTTGTTAGAGTTTTTGTAGATTTGGTTTTTTTAAAGAATTGTTTTTAGGTTGCTTTTTTAGATTTCGTTTGTTTTAGATTAAAGTTGAGAGTGAGGATTTAGAGTAGAGTGTAGTTTGGGGAAAGGATTTGGTGTGTTTTAAAGGGTATTTTTAAGGGAAGAATGTAGTTTTAGGAAGAAGAGTGAGAATATTGTTTTTTTTTTGAAGTTGTTTAGTCCTATACAGTGAAAGTTGTATTTGAAGATAAACCCCCGTTATCCCACATTTTCCCCATTTCATCGTATGGAATAAAAGAACCTGGGTAATATAACTTGTGTTGTCTGCTTTAGTGTTTGAGTTCAGTACGAAAGAGGAAAGTAGTTTGGCACACGGTTACATTTGGCGCTGCGGAGCAAGGGTGGGTAGGGGGTGTTACTGTTAGGGCTAGGATTAGTGTAGGTTAGGGGACCCCGTCGCACAGGGAGAGGATGGCAGGCATGCAGTCCGGACGCGGGCTGGTGTCGAGGAGACAGGCGTGTGAGAAGTTGGAGGGAGTCCGGGCGTGACGTCGACGGATGCGGCTTTGTTGTCAACATTGCCTTTTAGTTGGTTAATCCGTGGAAGAAAGGATTACAGTGATTAACATTTCTTTTTACTCTGTTAATCCACAGAAGAAGGACTTCAACGATTAACATTTCTTCGGACGTTTGTGAAAGACTGCACACCGTACAAAGAGATAGAGTTGGGGAGTGGACCAGCACTGGAAGAGTGTGGTTGATTATGTTGATTTGATATTATGACTGACATGTGTAGTTGTATGTTTGATTATGCTACATGGTGATGTGATGTGATTACTAACACTTTTGGTTGTGTTGTATGTATGCTGGGTGGTGTGGGTTTTTTCTTGGTTGCCAGTAAGAGCTTGGTTTAACTGGTACTACACACGTGTTGACAAGTTTCGAATAACCTTCTGGTTGAAGAAACGTAATACCAACACAGGTCAATGTTATAAATACCAACCTTTTAAAATACCAACCTTTTAAAATACCAACCTTTTAAAATACCAACATGGATGAATCTGATTTGGAATTTACTTCGGCCGCTGATTTTTCACAGACACCGTTGGGGCTGGGAAGGGGAAGGATTGTAAGAGAAGGAGGGGATCTGCGGAGAATGGCTACAGAGTTGAGTAGCATGAGGGAACGTTTAGAGGCAAGATCCGCCCCGAAAGTTGTTGTTTCGAAACCCCCCAAAGTTAGGAAATTCTACGGAGATAGCAGAGAAGATGGAAGGTACTCTGTTAAGGATTTCATAGAAGAGATTGGTAGTGCTGTGAGGGATTTCGGGAGAGAAGAGCAGATTCACTATGTGACTCAGCATGTAGAGGGACTAGCCAGGGTTGAACTGAAGTCATGTGGTCAGTCATACAGCAGTATCGAAGACATTTTTGCAATCTTAGTGGATGCATTCGGCGACAAACGCCCATTACCAACTCTTATGGCATGTTTTGCTGAAAGGCGACAGGGAAGTCGAGAAACGGTCCGAGCGTATGCCAATGATTTATTCACACGCTTTAACGCGGTGAAAGCCAAACAAGAGGAATCGAGACGCGCTGTGTCCTCTGAAGACCTGCTTGTGGATCATTTTGTTGAAGGGATTCATGACAGATCGCTGGTCCTTGATTTGAGGAGGCACATACAAAACGGGTCGGTCTCATTTAGTGAACTGAGGAAATTGGCATTAGAATGGGAAGAAATACGTACTCCAGTTCCAAAGAACGCTACAGCCAATACAGTCGCGACTCATGACAATTCAGATTGTTTCGAAGAAGTCAGGAAGATGGCGAGTCCCCAAAAAGAGTTAGAACAGGAACTTGAGGCACTCAAGGTCGGGCTTTCAGAAAGACGACCTCCCAAATATAAGTTTACATCCGATGGAAAACCCATTTGTCTGAAATGTGGCAAGCCTGGCCACGTGATCAGATCATGTACTCAAAAGGGGTTAAACCAATAACCGACTGTGTAAAGAGCCGTACACAGGACGGGGAGGAGCAGGGCTCAGTTGTTTCTAGAATGGTGGACGAACAACCTGTTGTTGTGGTAGAAATGGGAGGTGTGACGTTGGAAACGTTGTGGGATACCGGTTCACAAGTCACGATTATCAGTGAACGTTGCTTTTACAAACATTTTAGCGAAGAACTGGTAAGAGACAATACACTTGTACGGTTGGTTGGAGCCAATGGGTTGGAGGTTCCCTACATAGGCTACACTATACTGGACGTTAAGGTTGGGGAACAAGTTATTCCCGAAAGGGTCATCCTTGTTCAAAAGGAAGTTTCTGATTCGGAGGGTTGCGAGCCGCGAGTCATACTCGGCATGAACGTCATCCGTGACGTGAGAGATCATGGGCCTGTGAATATTAGAGTGGCAGACATAACGGTAGACACTCCAGCTTGTGTGGGGTTGGTGAGGGTGCCAAAGGGCGGCATACACATGTCCGCTCGCTCAATTTCCACTGTTTGTTTGAGTGGAGGGTATGGAAAGAAGGTGACAGAACAGGGCGAGTACGTCATAGAGGCATTAGAGGGTCCAACCCGGGAGAAGTGTTTACTAGCCCAGACTCTGGTAAAGGGAAAAGGTCCGTGGAACGTCCAGATCGTTAATCTGAGTGATGAAGATGTCTTTTTGACAGAGCGAACTCCGGTTGGCACGGTTCATGCAGTTCATAGCGTTGTTTCGCCAGGGGTGAAGGCAGAGGAGATTGCTGGGAAGGTTGTGGTGTCGTGTGATACGATATCTGCAGAGAGTGATGTGTCAGACTTGAAGGTTCCCGAGAGTCTGTTGGGCGCAGCAAGTAATGAGGAGGAACGCAAACAGTTGCATGATTTGTATTGTGAGTTTCCAGAAACATGGGTCAAAGATGATCTGGATGTAGGTTATTCTGACCTAATTAAGCACAAAGTTCCTTTGCTGGACGATGTTCCAGTAAGTCAGACATACCGTCGCATTCCCCCAACACAACTTGAAGAGGTTAGAAAACACATTCAAGACTTGTTAGAGAAAGACATTATACAGCCCAGTACTAGCCCTTTTGCTTCGCCTATAGTTTTAGTGCGGAAGAAGAACGGAGAATTGCGCATGTGTGTGGACTATCGCAAGCTGAATGCGAAGACGAGACGTGATGCATTTCCACTGCCAAGGATTGACGAGTCTTTGGATGCATTGAAGGGAGCGAACTACTTTTCCACATTGGATCTTGCTTCAGGGTATCATCAGATAGCAATGGACGAGGAGGACAGACAAAAGACTGCTTTCATTACACCATTTGGGTTATTTGAGTTCAAGCGTATGCCATTCGGACTCTGTTCCGCTCCCGCTACTTTCCAACGACTCATGACAGCAGGGATGAATGACCTGATCTTCCAGATGCTGCTGGTGTACTTGGATGACATTCTGGTCTATAGTAAAACCTTCCAGGAACACATTGAGCGATTGAGAGCAGTGCTTTCTCGACTGAGAGAGCTTGGACTCAAACTGAACCCGGACAAGTGCAAGTTCTGTCGTACTTCAGTGCAGTATCTGGGCTACACCATTTCACAGGGTGGCATCGCGACTGACGCGGAGAAAATCAAAGCTGTTGAACAGTGGGCAGTTCCTCAGACGCTTAGGGAATTGAGAGCTTTCTTGGGATTTGCATCGTACTACCGCCGATTCGTGCTAGGGTTTGCACAGATGGCAGGGCCGTTGCATGCACTGGTCGGGAAGGTACATGAGGGTGTGAAGGGTAAACCCGGAGGGAAGACTGTTCGGTTGGGTGGAAAGTGGACGTTAGACTGTCAACAGGCTTTTGAAAAGCTGAAACTAGCTCTCATCAGTGCTCCAGTGTTGGGATACGCTGATTATAGTCTTCCATTTGTCTTGGAAACAGACGCAAGTTCAAAAGGTCTGGGGGCAGTGTTGTCTCAGACTCAGGAGGGAAGAAAGAGGGTTATAGCCTACGCAAGTCGAACACTTCGTCCATCAGAGAAAAACATGCAGAACTATAGTTCCATGAAACTCGAACTGCTGGCTCTCAAGTGGGCTATCACCGAGAAGTTCCGTGGATATCTTCTGGGAGCTTCATTCGTGGCTTATACTGACAATAATCCTCTCAGCTACTTGAAGACTGCCAAACTAGGGGCTGTGGAACAACGTTGGGTGGCGCAGTTGGCTCTTTTCAATTTTGAGATCAAGTATCGTTCTGGGAAATCCAATGTGAACGCGGACGTCCTGTCAAGGAATCCATTTGAGAGTCCAGGTACGGACATCGAGGAAGAAGTGGTGGCGGCTTGCTCTGTCTCTGTAAACATGGGCCGGGATCAAGGGTTGGCAGCAACTGCACATGTGGGCATCGTTGTTGGGACTACAGATGAGTCGGGAAGAGAGCAGTTAGGGGCAACACACGCTCTACCGACGATTGAACCCGCAGATCTGCAAAGACTTCAGGGTGAAGATCCAGTCATTGGTCTTTTGTTACAACATTTGAAGAAAGGAACGAGACCGAGTATACAAGAAAAACGAGATTTGGGAAACTCAGCCATTGCTCTGTGTAGACAGTGGGATAAGCTCGTGGTGGAGAAAGATTTACTTTGCCGTAGAGTCACAGATCCAGTTAGCAACAAACCGTTGTTACAGATAGTTTTGCCAGAGTCTCTCCAGAGGCCGGTCTTTGAATCTGTGCATGGGACAGGTCACCAGGGAGCAGAACGTTGTTTGCGATTGTTGAGACAGCGCTGTTACTGGTCAGGAATGTTCGCCACAGTGGGAAAGTGGGTTCAGGAATGTGAGCGTTGCAGCTTTGCCAAACTGCCTTCAGTACGAGCTACTGCTCCAATTGGACATTTGTTAGCTTCTCGGCCGCTTGAGGTTGTGGCTATGGATTTCACGCTTCTCGAAAAAGCGACGGATGGTAAGGAAAACGTGCTGGTATTGACAGATGTGTTTACAAAGTTTACGGTGGCAGTACCTACCCGCGATCAGAAAGCTGTTACTGTAGCAAAGGTTTTGACGAAAGAGTGGTTTCAGAAATTCGGCATCCCCATGAGACTTCACTCTGATCAGGGTCGAAACTTTGAAGGAGAGGTGATAAAAGAGCTCTGTATTCTCTACGGTGTGAAGAAATCTCGGACCACTGCGTACCATCCGCAGGGGAATGCTCAGTGTGAACGTTTCAACCGGACGATGCATAACCTTTTGAGCACCCTTACGGATCAGAAAAAGAAACGGTGGCCTGAATACCTTCAAGAGTTGGTGTATGTCTACAATGTAACGCCCCATTCTTCCACTGGATTTTCTCCATACGCTTTGTTGTTCGGTCAGGAACCGCGTTTACCGGTTGACTTTCTGTTGGGGATCGGTTTAGAAGAAGAAGGTGGTTTGCCGACCACTGAGTGGGTTCAAGTCCACCGAGAACGGTTGTTACAGGCACATCAACTGGCGAACCGGAATCTACAGCAAGCAGCACATGAGCGAAAGAGGCGCCTTGATAAGAAAGTCAGAGGAAAATCACTTCAGCTTGGTCAACGTGTCTTGTTGCGGGATCACGGTATGGGTAGACGCAAAATCCATGATGCATGGAAGTCAGAGATTTTTGTTGTGGTCGAAATACCCGATCAGGATGGTGGACCCTATGTCATAAAACCTGAAAACGGAGGTGCGCCGTTCCGAGTAAATAGGGCAGAGATAAAAGAACATTTGACTCCTGTGCAACAAGCCCCTCGGGCATCCATTAGGTTGCCAGAATTTCAGTTCCAGAGACGTGAATCTAGTTCAGATGACACGGATGAGTCAAGTTCTGAAGATGAAGTTACAGGAAACGGGGTTAGATGGGCAAACAGTTCGTCTGGAAGACGAAGGGTAACTAACTATTCCCGTCAGCGTCCCCAGCGACAGGGTGCTGGAACGCATTCAAACTTGCATCATTTACCACGAGGACCGTCCGCTTCGGTTCAGTCGGTGGTGGTATCTGAGAATTTTATGCTGTCTCTAGTCGACAGGCTGCTCAAACGTACTGAGTAGAATGTAATTAGATTTTACAAATTTTATGCTGTCTCTAGTTGACAGATTACTCCAATAGATGGGGTAGGCTGTAATTAGATTTTACAAATTCTATGCTGTCTCTAGTTGACAGATTACTCCAATAGATGGAGTAAGATGTAGCTAGATTTTACAAGTTCTACGTTGTTTCTAGTCAATAGACTACTCAAACATATTGAGTGGGGTGTGACTAGATTTTAGATTTTGTATTCTTGAGATTAGTTGGTTACTGAACTTTAATTTGTTTAAGCATGGCGTCTCCAGCCTCGTACGCCTCAAGAGCAACGTATGCTACCTGTAAGGAATTAGATGACCTTTTTCTTCCTTTTTGCTCTCTGCTGTCATTTGGTTTGTCTTTACTGTCTTCTCCGCTCCCACTTTCTAATTCTCTTGGCTGCATTTTTTAGGGATTCTTTGGTTTAAGCATGGCGTCTCCAGCCTCGTACGCCTCAGGAGCAAAGTATGCTACCTGTAAGGGAATAGATAACCTTTTTCTTCCTTTTTGCTCTCTGCTATCGTTTAGTTGGTCTTTACTGTCTTCTCTGCTCCCACTTTCTAATTCTCTTGGCTGCATTTTTTTAGGGATTCTTTGGTTTGAGTATGGCGTCTCCAGCCTCGTACGCCTCAGGAGCAAAGTATGCTACCTGTAAGGGATTAGATGACCTTTTTCTTCCTTTGTGCTCTCTGCTATCGTTTGGTTTGTCTTTACTGTCTTCTCCGCTCCCACTTTCTAATTCTCTTGGCTGCACTGTTTAGGGATTCTTTGGTTTAAGCATGGCGTCTCCAGCCTCGTACGCCTCAGGAGCAAAGTATGCTACCTGTAAGGAATTAGATGACCTTTTTCTTCCTTTTTGCTCTCTGCTATCATTTGGTTTGTCTTTACTGTTTTCTCCGCTCTCACTTTTACTGTCTCCTCTGCTCTCGCTATTTTCTTGGTGGTATTTTTTTAGAATTTGAGTTCTGGCGCTTACTGATGTCTTTGTTTGAAGACAGTGTGTATACTGGTTTTGTTTATTAGAATTAATATTAGTGGATTTTTGAAATAGATTCTGAAGGATTGTATGGTTGCCTATGAATACTCCTGTTGAATGGTTTAATTGTGATGAGTGACATTAGGTTATTGCTGATTTTTGACTAAAGGTTTGATATTCTGGGTGAGTTTTAAGGACTTCCAGTTTTTTTCATTGCCTTGGCAAGTGGTCATTTTGTTAGTTGATTAGAAGATTGTGTTGCCAAGTACAGTTGGGATACAAAGAGGGGACATGCATTGATAAATCGTAAAGGTTGTCAGTATTTTGTTCTGATGTATGCTCAAGAGAGATCAGATGCTTTGATAAATCGTAAAGATTGTCAACATTTTGTTCTGATGTATGCTCAAGAGAGATAAAATATTTGATAAGTCGTAAAGATTATCATTATTGGTTATCTGGCAAGTGGTGAACATAATTCTTTGTAAAGTGAACCATGGAACTGCCTCTGTTAAAGATGAGTTGTGATTTTTTGTCAACTTGTGTGAGTTGGATGTCGACAGGAGATATGATTATTGGCACTGGAAGGATTATGTGAAATTTGTATTTCAGAACCTATTAGTTTTAGAGAAATATTGTTATAGTCAGTTGATGGTTGTTTTTGTGTGAAAGTTTTTGAAATGATTTGAGGATGGAGAATATTATGTTCTTGGGAGGTTAAATATTTTTTTGAATTTTTCTGATTCTGGCATGTCGCCAGGAGACGACAGTCTAAGTTGGGGAGGATGTGAGCTTGGGAACGACAGTTACGGTACACATGCACTTTTGTGCATCCGTGTGAACTCGTGGTACCTCTATACTATCGGGGATCCATTAAGGTTTCCGAGACTGAGTTTCATTTCTATTGAATTGGTCTCGCGGAATAGCCGATTCTAAAATTTGCATAGGTAAAACGATCGCTTTTTTGGTACAAGCCTCTGGAGTAAATTTTGTGATTAATGTTTTTGTGAACAAGAAACAATTGACAGGTGGCTTTGTTCCATCTCCTTTTTCTCTCCGCCGCGATGTAAAGTTGAATAGTTGAAGTTGACGTTAGGCACTAACTAAAGAAAGTGGGGCTGCCTGACACCCCTCGAGTTGAATGGGTTAATCTTGTGACACCGGCGCGCAGGATGTGGACGCTGGGACTGTGCTTTTGCTTGGAATCTTTGAGGGAAGAGAACGTGTATTTGGTGCGGTGTGTTTTTGATGCCGTTGTGACATGTCTGTCACGGCCGGAAATCTTTCCGGAATGTGAGGATTCTTTTGCTGGTAGGTTAAAACAATTTTCTTTCTGTAAATGGGTAGGCGGTGAAAAGAATAGTATGCTGCTTGGGGGGAGGATATATTTGAATGTTCAAGTAGATTGTTTTGTGAGTTGGAATGGTGGGGAAGATTTTTGAGTGTGAATGTTTTAGAAGACCGTCGTTTGAGAAAACGGTATTGTAGGCATGTTATTTGGTAGGAATGATGTGTTTTGTTGTTTAACGAGTTAGCTTGTGGTAGTTGAAATTGTTGATTTGTTTACGTATGCTTACGGCGTGCATTCTGTGGTTTGCAGGATGTCGGAGCGTGCGACGGGGTTTCAGTAGACGGGGTTTAGTTAGGTCTGTTCGGGTTTTAGTTATGTTTTTTTCTGGTCTAGTTAGATTCAGGTCTTTTCTTTTTTAGAGGGGTTTAGTTAGGTCTGGGTTTAGTTAGATCTGTTTTGGTTTAGTTAGGTCTGGGTTTAGTTAGGTCTTTTTCTTTTTTTAGTGGGTCGTAGATTTGTTTTTATAGACTAGGTTTTGTTAGTGAAGAGTAGTTAGATTTAGTGGAGAGATTTTGGTCAGATTTTGTTAGAGTTTTTGTAGATTTGGTTTTTTTTAAAGAATTGTTTTTTAGGTTGTTTTTTTAGATTTCGTTTGTTTTAAATTAGAGTCTCATTGTGGTTTTTTTTGGATTAAAGTTGAGAGTGAGGATTTAGAGTAGAGTGTAGTTTGGGGAAAGGATTTGGTGTGTTTTAAAAGGGTATCTTTAAGGGAAGAATGTAGTTTTAGAATGAAGAGTGAGAATATTGTTTTGTTTTGAAGTTGTTTAGTCCTATACAGTGAAAGTGTTGTATTTGAAGATAAACCCCCGTTATCCCACATTTTCCCCATTTCATCGTATGGAATAAAAGAACCTGGGTAATATAACTTGTGTCGTCTGCTTTAGTGTTTTGAGTTCAGTACGAAAGAGGAACTTAGTAGATTGGCACACGGTTACACAAGGTTTCGAACCTTTATGGGCTGGGAACGCAGCAGAAGAACAAGAAAGAAGAAGAACCATTATGGAAATGATAATGGTCTAATCTGCGGATTGCCAGCTTGGAAGAATCTAATAGAGGAGTTGTGCCATCTGTTCACTGAAGAGGAGAAAAAAGGAAATGTCTGCCTTGAAGATTGCTTGCACCCGGAGTGTAGCTGTTGTTGTTGAGGCAGTTAGTGTGTTGAAAACAAATATTGTATCTACATGGCTTTATGCCACGTTCCAAGTTTTGCATTGAAGGGGGTCTTTAATTTAGCCCGAAGTCGACTTCGCGAATTATTTTTTTGACCGAAAACTTAGTGCTAAAGCTTCGTGCGGCCAGCTTCGCGAGATATACTTCGCGTAGTCGACTTCGCCCTGTTGGTTTGAGGCTTAAAGGCATATGTACTCGATGACTATACACGCTAATTGCTTTACCAACAGCTGGAGACATGCTAAATTAAGTTCCCTGCAAAATATTGTGGTCTAGGTCTAGGACCCCTTCAATGTTGAGATATGTTAATTTTCATTTTGATCTGGATCGTCCTATTTATAGATTTGGCAACACATGTAACGTTGATGCAAGGGAGCTAACACCGCGGCTTTGTTGACATCCTCACTTTTTCAGAGGCTAAAACAAGCTGTAATGCATGTATTATGGTCCGCGCATGGTGACATATCGTCATTATATGGTCTTATGGTGCGTTTGACATCGATTATGGGCAAACTACACTTTGTAAACACGAGAGCGCGTACATATGCGAACAATCGCGGTATAATTGTGTTAACAATCGTGGAAATTGTGTTAACAATCGTGGTAATTGTGTTAACAATCGTTGTAATTGTGTTAACAATCGTGGAAATTGTGTTAACAATCGTGGTAATTGTGTTAACAATCGTAGTGATTGTGTTAACAATCGTGGTCATTGTGTTAACAATCGTGGTGATTGTGTTAACAATCGTGGTAACTGTGTTAACAATCGCGGTATAATTGTGTTAACAATCGTGCAAATTGTGTTAACAATCGTGGTAATTGTGTTAACAATCGTGCAAATTGTGTTAACAATCGTGGTAATTGTGTTAACAATCGTTGTAATTGTGTTGCGTGTATTTATGTCCTTAAACAGACGAAGCAAAGAACGAACAAATATAGAGTGAACTGAGCACGCCTCATCATCACCATTTTTGTGGATGAGTTTGTAATAATCATTCCTCATTCTCATCGAAGACATTATTTTCTCATTCTTTTATCTAAAAGCTTTTGTTTCTCCATAGAACAGGCCTGCAGCAGGTACTAAGAACTACCAACATTAACACAGTACATGTCCAAGACGGACAGCTGCGGTTTCTCCGTGCAAAAGCTGCGAGTGCTATTTCATCCTTGACCAACCGACCTGTTATTTTGAGTAATCCAGTCTTTTGCCCATTGTCCCACGGTGTCAGTTTTATGAAAACGCAGGCGTTTTTCTACACAAACTTGATGATAATGTTTGTGAACGCCCTCGCGGTGAAACCATTAGGGGCATGTTCCCGGGTGTTACCCCGACTTTAGATGAGATACATGTGTATGCGTGTTGGTGTAATCAGCCACCTGTACATATGGCACAATGACCCAGGTCTTTTACGTGCTACTGTGGTGACATGGGGGTGGGACGTGAATACCGTCTCTCAGTCTGCGCATAAAGTTGATCCGTGTCCGTCCCGGCCTGGATTCGAACCCGCGACTCTAGGATCCTCTACTGACTTGTAGCGGGCTAAGATTTAAATGTGGCTGATCGTGTTTTTTTATGAGAAGATCAGAATACACGTGACAAGGACTTTAAAATCATAGACAAAACAAGTTGATGACTGGATAAAATTGTGACATTACGTGTGGGAGAAAGTTTTTTTACCAGTTGCACGAGAAAAGGAAAGAGAAAGACCCACCCAGTTCGTCACAGGATTTGTGTAATTATTTGTCATTAACCGAGATGTTTTCCTTCAGAAAAAAAAGAAGTTAAAATCGGGACGCAGATGGCTATCAAGCTAACGCATGAAATATAAAGAAAATATGCTCTTCGTGTGTAACCTTATGACTCTCTCTCTCTCTCTCCGCAAATATCTCATGTCACGAACAGTTACATTCTAAAGCTGTTTCTAGCAAGAATGCATTGCTATCACTAACCACTATATATTTTGTTGATGATGATAATGATGTCGACAATGATGATGATGATGATGATGAGGTTGTTGGTGTGTGTGTGTGTGTGTGTGTGTGTGTGTGTGTGTGTGTGTGTGTGTGTGTGCGTGTGTATGCGTGCGTATATGTCTGTGTGTGCGCATTTGTGTGTGTGTGTGTGTGTGTGTGTGTGTGTGTGTGTGTGTGTGTGTGTGTGTGTGTGTGTGTGAGTTGTAAGTTAAGTGCGAACGTGATTGCAGGCATGCGGCGCGCGTGTGTGCGAGTCGACTTTTCTTTTCCTTTGTATTATATTGACATACAGTTATTACATGTACATTTCAATGTTCTATCATGCATTATGTATTCGTATAGGTAATGTTGTAATTAGTAATACTGTATGATTGCGATTGACAATTGTCCTTTTATTGTCTTTATTTTTATGTCTTAGTTTAGCAGGGACAGATTGTAAGACTAGGCGTGAGCCTAAAATCTCCATCCTTGAGTAATAAAGTTCGTTCGTTCGTTCGTTCGTTCGTTCTCTCTCTCTCTCTCTCTCTCTCTCTCTCTCTCTCTCTCTCTC
>NC_090245.1:104868685-104876185 GCF_037325665.1 Littorina saxatilis
TTTCAAATAACTATTATGTACGAGCCTGTTGCACTGATTTGTTGAAAAGTAGAACATTAATTTTAAACTTTTTCTCCTTATTGTTTCTGGCCTAGTTGCACGAATTACATCAAAATCAGTAAATCACTTGTTGTTTGACTTTGCAAATGTCTCTAAACTTTTTCTCTTTATTGTTTACTGGCCTGTTACATTGATTGCATCAAAATCAGTAAATCACATGTTGTTTAACTTTGCAAATGTCTCCGTGTCCATATTTCAAAGAGACAGATCCTTGTGCACGCCCAATCGACGAATATGTTTCACTGCATATAGCTGTTTGCCTGACATACATTTTCTACTCCATGTCACGTACTTTTTCATCAACCCTTTGTTGAAAATTATAAAAAGCTTTTGTGCTGTTTTTACATTTAGTCACGTTTGACTAAAGGTTTTAACATAGACGGGGAATCAAGACGAGGGTCGTGGTGCATGTGTGTGTGTATACATCGATTCAGAGAAAACTACTGGACCGATCTTCATGAAATTTCACAGGAGAGTTCCTGTGTATGATATCCCCAGGCGTGTTTTTCATTTTTTCGATACATGTCTTTGATGATGTCATATCCGGCTTTTTGTGAAAGTTGAGGCCGCACTGTCACGCCCTCATTTTTCAATCAAATTAATTGAAATATTGCTCAAGCAATTTTCGACGAAGTCCGGACTAAGGGATTAAATTTCAGCTTGGCAGCGTAAAACTTAGTTAATTAGTTTGCTCATTTAAGTTGTCATTAAAATCGAATTTTCACTAACCGATTTTAAAATGATTGCATCGTATTCCTCAAATTCTCCTGATTTTAAAAACATATACATATGTCATGTTAACTATAAAAAAAATGTGCTCAGAGTTAAAGAAAATAAGAAATTAAAATAATAAGAACTGCGTTCGCGCGCTACGCGGAGACGAGCGTGACCAGTCTCGGTTTTTCGGTGTGGTTAGTCGAGACTATCTTAATATAGTCTCGGTGATGACTGTTTTTAATCCGTTCCTTTCATGCCGACAGCTTGCCGAAATGTTTTTATATCGCTTCACGCGACTTGGTTTTCTTTCAACGCAACGAAGTCGGTAACATTTTATGTTAGTGCATATCCAAATATGTAAAAGGTGATTAGCGAAATTTATGATGAGCAAAAACAAATAAATAAATAGATTAGTAAATAAACTAATAAATAAAGAAATAGAAAAAGACGCGATCAAAAGGCCGATTACAGGCGCAAATTCTTTTTCTTTTTTTTTTGACTGCAGAGATAGCACGGAAATTAAGATTTGTAACTTTGGAAACCTTCGTAATTTTTGTTTCAAGGTTCTTGATGTTTTTTGTGTGACGTTTTGGAACAAAACATGTAGTTTTGGGGAAACATACATCTTCCAAAAAAAAATAAAGATAGAACGTTGAAGTATGTTTTATTTGACTCTAAACAGATCCTGGGTAATTCATAGAAAATCTCTCTGTTACTACACAAAGACATACTTTTTTGTGAAAATACAAACAAAAGCAAAAAGATTGGACAGTTAGTCTAGAAGAAGAGTAGGCCCTATTTCCCAATGACAGCACTGGTGCTCAAAATAGATTCTGAGAAACAAGCGTCAACAGTGTTCAAAATGGTGTCAAATGTTTATACAATACTTTTAAAATGATCATTTTATTGCAAGGAAGAGATTGACAATGACACAATTACATCGCACTATGATTCTATGGGGTTCAAAGTTCCTAAAAAATCTGAGAACCCCAAAGTAATTTTTTGTGGACCAAAATGTCGTGCCGTCTCTGTTTCTTTATTCCATTGAGTCTTTATGTATCGTATTGGATGCGTAGATTTTCATGCATCAGGGGGATCAGGGGGTCAGAATGGGGAAGGGGGAGGGGCAGGGTTGGAGTGAGTTGTATTATCGACTCAAGTATCATAACTGTGGGTTGTGTCAGGTTTCACACGATTTTATCCGGTCGGGACAGACAGTACAAATTACAATCGCTTGTGAGGTAGGGTTACTTTTTTTTTTAAAGATAAACAAGAAGAGCAAACGCTCGATCGAGTCACTTTCGCAGTTCTGAATATTATATGAGGCATCAGATGGACAGGAAGAAATTGCTATTCACAACACAATGAGTCACGTTCACATAAAATTTGAGCCCGGTCACTTTTATAGTTTCCGAGAAAAGCCCAACGTTAAGTTGTGTGTTGCCGAACAGAAAAGGCTAGTTATCTCCCTTGTTTTTCTGATAACGTTCGTAAAAGGCTACAGATGTAAATACTTTGATGTAAAGAATAATCCTACAAAGTTTCAATCACATCCGATGAACTTTGTCAAAGATATAAAATGTCTAATTTTTCCTTTGACGCTGACCTGTGACCTTGAAAAAGGTCAAAGGTCAACGAAACCATCGTTAAAGTGTAGAGGTCATTGGAGGTCACGACTAAACAAAATATGAGCCCGATCGCTTTGATAGTTTCCGAGAAAAGTCCAACGTTAAGGTGGTGTCTACGGACGGCCGGCCGGACGGCCGGCCGGACGGCCGGCCGGACAGACTAACACTGACCGATTACATAGAGTCACTTTTTCTCAAGTGACTCAATTATATGTTCTTCGAATCCCTCCAAAACGGAATATGACTGCCTAAATGGCGGTGGAAAACGGCCATACAAACAGCAGCCCACTCGTGCAAAATACAAGTTTGTGTAAGAATTATAGCCCTCGAACACTACAGAAAGTTTGGATCGTTACGGTTATTTATCCAGATGTGACGCAATGTTTCGGAAAATGTTGTTAAACTTGTCATAGGATTGTTCACTTGTGTCCAAAAAATTCATGACTTTGCATATCTACAGATAAATGATTGATACAGATTCTTTCTAAGTTTCATTTGCGTGTAGCTGCTGGCGTTAATTTGCTAGTCATGCAAACACATGAGGCAAAAATAGAACGTTCACGCTGTTTCGCGTTTCCAGCTGTTATCGCTGCGTAACATGCTACGGTCAGGCTTGGCTGGGCATCGCTGTGGCACCAGAATCATCTCTTAAATATGTAGCGTGTTTACTGGTCCAGCAAATATGCGTCAGTACTTACACGCACATAAAACTTTAGCAGTGTGTGTATCAATCATTTTTCTAAAGACATGCAAAGTCATACATTTTTTGGACCCAAGCGAACAATCCTATGACGAGATCAAAAACTTCTTTCGAAAAATTGCATAACATTTTAACAAGCATTTGTAACAATCCATCATTTCGCTCTAAGTATCTCTAGTATGTTGGTAAAATATTCTGAAAGTTTCAAAGCAATCCACCAAGTCATTGCTAAAGTGCAGACTTTTTTGTCATGATACCCCTAAAAAATGACGCAAAAAGTCCCGTTTTTGACCGCTCTTGCGATCGACACCTGCATCAGTAGGAATAGCATAGCACGCGAAATACGCAAGGTAGCAAAACAAAACAATCTGTTCTCGTATGTCAAAGTTGCAAATTTTTGCCTATTGTGATTTTTTTGTCGATTTTTCATTCGGCTCTTCCGTTTTTGTCTGGTCGATTTTGAGGGTACCCTTACTTGAGCGGCGGTCACGTGATCCCTGTAAAATAAATATTTAATCCAAATGGTGATCCTGAAGGTTAAGTGAACGGCCTTCTCTGGCATATAAAGTGTTTATAAAATGACACGGGGATTAATGCTTAAATTTGGGTTTGAAATTTGTTGCAATAATTTTTTGGCCAAGTTTATATATTATATATATTGAGGCTAGATATTACCGGTGTATTTTATAATGTGACCACCGCACCCTTAACCCCACAACCACCTACCCGCCCCCCACCCCCCACCCCCCCTCTTCATATCCCACCCCTGTCAACCCCAACATTGTCGAGGTATGTTCAGCACAGTTTGTCGGTTAGCCATGTTCTGACTGGGGAACATTTTATCGGAAAAGACCCCGCCTTTCTAATTGCGCTAATATCTGCGTCATTTCACTTTCCTCTTTTTTTGCGCTTCGTCTCCGCTCTATACTCGGCGATTTCTGAAGCTAGAAACCAACTCAAATTAGTTCTGTTGTGTCATCCGTTCATCGACCTATACATCTCGATGTTTTACTTGAACATTTTACTTTCTTATGACGCTGCTTTCTGCTTCCCTTTCACCGCGGTTCGTCTCAGGGGTTCGTCTCAGTCCTATTCAGCAATTTCTGGAAATCTATACGGAATAGTTCTACTGTGTCTTTGAAACCGCTAGTCAACCTTTCTGCTGCATCAACTTCTGACAGTATTCGCACGCATGAAGTCGACATGTCAGCAGTTATCTTATTTCCCCCCTCAGCAGCTTTCGATGAATTTTCCTTGTGAAGAATAGCAATAACAATATTGGTGGTAACCGTGGCGCAATGATAGAGAAGCGGATGGCTCGGAAGCTGAAATCTAAACGGGTAGAAGCGACGGGTGTGTGTGTTTATAGCAGCGGAGGGCGTTGATGGCCGATAGGCTTCCCAGTTCATCTTTTCCACCGGCATGGAGACAGCCTTCCAGGTTCAACAAAATGGTGAGTTGGTAACACTCGTTGTCTGTCTGCCTGTCTATCTATCTCTGTGTCTCTGTGTGTCTGTCTGTCTCTCTCTCTCTCTGTCTCTCTCTCTGTCTCTCTCCCCCTCCCCCCCCCTCTCTCTCTCTCTTTCTCTCTCTCGTCTGTCCAAAACATTGTCAATGGAGGTCAACCTTGTTGATTGTATTGTATTTCTCACCATCACTATCAGCAATGGCTGCTGAAACTTGACTGTCATCGATATCCGCACGTGCACACAACCAACCCTGGTCTTATCGTGAGAAAACAGAACCAGGTTTCAGCTGCCGCTTTGGCCGGATGAATGTTAAAGCTTAACCGAATTTCCGTACCGAAAAAACTTTCACATTATCCACCGATATTGTTATAGTCTTACTTGTGGTCGTTCGTGATGCTCGTGGTAGTAGTGGGGCATATCGACTTTTGTTTAATATTTATTGACCAAGGCCGAACAATATAAGTTATTATTTTGATGGGTTGTTGACAGACCAGCTTTTTTGTTGGTCCGAGGGGGAGCACATCGTCTTTTGTTTCATATTTATTGACCAAGGCCAAAGGCCAAAGGAGAATAACCAGTGTCGCTTGCCTGTCAGTGTGGACTTTCTGTCTGATGTCTGACTCAGTTCACTGCAACACAGCGCAAAACAACACGTACTGCTCGGAGACTAATCAGTCTAATGTGCCTGTGAGGACTTTCTGTCTGTACTGCTCGAAGACTAATCAGTCTAGTTTGCCTGTGAGGACTTTCTGTCTGTACTGCTCGAAGACTAATCAGTCTAGTTTGCCTGTGAGGACTTTCTGTCTGTACTGCTCGAAGACTAATCAGTCTAGTTTGCCTGTGAGGACTTTCTGACTAATTAGTCTAGTTTGCCTGTGAGGACTTTCTGTCTGTACTGCTCGAAGACTAATTAATCTAGTTTGCCTGTGAGGACTTTCTGTCTGTACTGCTCGAAGACTAATTAGTCTAGTTTGCCTGTGAGGACTTTCTGTCTGTACTGCTCGAAGACTAATTAGTCTAGTTTGCCTGTGAGGACTTTCTGTCTGTACTGCTCGAAGACTAATTAGTCTAGTTTGCCTGTGAGGACTTTCTGTCTGTACTGCTCGAAGACTAATTAGTCTAGTTTGCCTGTGAGGACTTTCTGTCTGTACTGCTCGAAGACTAATTAGTCTAGTTTGCATGTGAGGACTTTCTGTCTGTACAGCTCGAATACTAATTAGTCTAGTTTGCCTGTGAGGACTTTCTGTCTGTACTGCTCGAAGACTAATCAGTCTAGTTTGCCTGTGAGGACTTTCTGTCTGTACTGCTCGAAGACTAATCAGTCTAGTTTGCCTGTGAGGACTTTCTGTCTGTACTGCTCGAAGACTAATTAGTCTAGTTTGCCTGTGAGGACTTTCTGTCTGTACTGCTCGAAGACTAATCAGTCTAGTTTGCCTGTGAGGACTTTCTGTCTGTACTGTTCGAAGACTAATTAATCTAGTTTGCCTGTGAGGACTTTCTGTCTGTACTGCTCGAAGACTAATTAGTCTAGTTTGCCTGTGAGGACTTTCTGTCTGTACTGCTCGAAGACTAATTAGTCTAGTTTGCCTGTGAGGACTTTCTGTCTGTACTGCTCGAAGACTAATTAGTCTAGTTTGCCTGTGAGGACTTTCTGTCTGTACTGCTCGAAGACTAATTAGTCTAGTTTGCCTGTGAGGACTTTCTGTCTGTACTGCTCGAAGACTAATCAGTCTAGTTTGCCTGTGAGGACTTTCTGTCTGTACTGCTCGAAGACTAATCAGTCTAGTTTGCCTGTGAGGACTTTCTGTCTGTACTGCTCGAAGACTAATCAGTCTAGTTTGCCTGTGAGGACTTTCTGCCAGATGTCTGACTCAGTTCAATTCAACACAGCGCGGCAAAGCAACACGTACTGCTCGTAGAGTCTCTGACCGTAGTCAGTCAGTCACCCACTCATTCACTACGGTCTTTCCCACAGGCGTGGTGGATTTCCCAGGGCGTGGTACCCACGGCACTGTGCAGACCAAGACTGTGGCCACCACACACACACACTGTAACAGTGCCACAGGTAAACCGCACAGCTGTAGCACTATCGCATCACAGACATAGACAAGCGATTTCAGCCCACCTGTATGCCTGCCTGGCGCAATTCTCTTGCGCGTTTGTCCTCCTTCCTTTCCCTCCAGCCATCCATGCAGCTGACGCTACAACGGTGTCTTTCGGTTCTAGTCGCAGAAGTCGGTTTGATGTGACACTGCGGAAGTGCTGTTTCCACTCGACAGGGTTTTTGTCTGGGCGCGATTTTGCTCTACATACATGTGTGTCGCTAATAATTGCTTTAAAGAGAGAATCAGTGGTTGAGGAAGGCTTGCGCCAGTGCCATTCAGTTGGTTCTTCTCTCTCATAGTGCTTTTGTCTGTGGAAACGATTTCATCATGTCACAGAAAAAGCGGAAGTTGAACAGGACACAGAGGATGCAATGAACTACTATGAAAAAAATACCATATTGCGAAACTCTTTACAATTCCACATTTGATTTTTTTGTTCTTGTTAAAAAAAAAGTCGACGGTGTACACTATGTTTAAAAGAAATCATTATAGTACACAATGTCGAGACGTGTAGTTTAAACGCATCAACACCGAGTCGATTCCACATAAGTAGGACTGATGGAGAAATGACGATGGAAGGAAATGCGTGAGCAAGTGTAGTTTGAAGTGATTTTATGTAGGACAATAAGAACCAAATAACGGAGCGAAGCCTGGGAAATAAATGTTGAAGCGATGTGTTTACCAACGTGGACAGCACACATGTGAGACATAGGAGTGAAATGATGATAGTGGCAAGTGTTAAAAAAGTGCAATTTAGATTTTGTTTAAAATTCAAAAAGAGTGTATAGTGTGATGTAAAGAGCGGGAAGGGAGGTTGAGTG
>NC_090245.1:104878685-104941185 GCF_037325665.1 Littorina saxatilis
GTGGTTTTATTTTTACGCTTTTTAAAGAACATTTTTTAAATTCGGAGAATGTCTCAAAAATAGGAGGTTTTACACTGAGCATTAGCCACACTCATCTGACTTGCACCCTCGAGACATCCTGTAATTGCTGTTTCAGCTCAACTTTTGTCTGGGGATGGTATTAATTTATACAAGATCATTCAGAATAACAGCACCAAATTAAAATCTGGAGGGCTGAAATCGTGTCAGTGTAGCTACCACTGACGACCAGATTTCATTTTTTTTGTCAATTCCCGACATAGGATTGTGTTCCTAAAGAGCATTACGTTCAGCCCATATCGCAAGCCAATGTACACCAAATATGAAGTAAATGTCTGTAGTAGTTAAAGAGTTATTAGCTTTAATGGGTGGCATTTTTCTGGGTCACCCTATATCTCAAAAGGGATGCATTCCTGATTATCTCAACAGAAGCTTTTCTGATTATCTCAACAGAAGCTTTTCTGATTATCTCCACAGAAGCGTTTTTCTAATTATCGCTGCAGAAGCATTCCTGATTATCTTAGCTAGCGTTTTGTGAATGGCCAAACTTGCAGAGCAAACAAACTGTGAGAAAAATTCGATCGTTGTTTTCCCTGCTCTCAGCAGCCAGCCAAGAGCAATCTGCGCCTACCCGACAAAATACATCGAACAAATTCCATCCCACCTTGTCTTCAGCCCTACTGTTCTTAATCAATACTGCTTCCGACAATTCCAGTGCTTGCCGAACACAGTAAATACATCTTATTTTTCTTTTACCTGAGTAGTGTAGAGTGCTGACAGGGAAGATCGAACGAATCAGTGCTCACGGCTGAGAATATTTGAACGCTTTTGAAGACAGGCAGACAGACGGAGAGACAAACAGACATACATACATACACAGAAATTGATGACGTAGAGCTTCGTGTGCTTAAGAGAGAGAGAGAGGGGGGGGGGACCCATTGAGCGTCATGTGTGTTGATCTTATTTCAATATGCAATATATACCACGCGTCAAAACAAAGTTGACAACGGTGTGTTTGTGTAGACATTTGCTGATATGAGGCAATTTATAATGACATCGCAGCAATACATAGTTTTGGAAATCAGTCTCAGCAGCCTGAAGGTTAAACTGAAGCATTACTAAATATGTTGTTGCCGTTGAAATTGTTGTTGTCATCGTCAATATTGTTGACATTGCAAGTCTGTCTGTCTAGCTGTCTGTGTCTCTGTGTGTCTCTCCGTCTGTCTCTATCTGGGTTAGGGTTAGGGTTTGTTTGTTTGTCTCTCTGTCTCTCTGTCTGTCTGCCCAAGCGTCTGTGTTCTCGTGCGTCTGTGAGTCCGTGTGTTTTTATGCGGGAACCTCTTTCAGTACTGTGTCACGAAACAAAGCTCATCCAAGCATTATTCCAGCTCAGAATCTTCTCCGATCAATATCATTCACTGGCGGTAATTGGGAAACAAGCCGACAACACAGAAGGTGCTTAATGAGCCTGAATAATGATGTTTATCAAAATGATAAGGTCGGGCATTAAGTTTCTGAAAAACAGATAAAGGAGTTGCTGTTATTCTGTCGTGAACTAACTTAATAATTTTTGATTATTTTGGTTTTGGTTTTCCCGTGAAGAGTGTGATTAAAATGTAGTGCATAATTATGTACTAACACATACAGTATGTTAAGGATGAAGTAAACAAATATTATTGTCATGCTTTTGTTGTTTCCCTGGATGATATTGCCCCTTCTGTCTCTCTCTGCCTGCCTGTGCCTCTCTTTCTCTCTTTCTCTCTCTCTCTCTCTCTCTCTCTCTCTCTCTCTCTCTCTCTCTCTCTCTCTCTCTCTCTCTCTCTCTCTCTATCTCTATCTCTCTCACTCACTCTCTGTTGCAGCTACATACGGGCAATAACTTACCACTAGCTGCAACTACAATGACATCTGCTTTACTTTCTCGTGAAAACTTGACTGATTTCTAAACCAGCTCCCTCTCCATGTGTGTGTGCAGGCACTGTTCGGCGGTAACATCTCAGGACGACGCCTGCGAGGCGTGAAGATCAACCCCATCTACCAGGAGAACGACCCAGGAGGCAGGGCGGAGGGCGGGGCGTTACAACCCGGTAACTCCCAGTCCGAGAGCGCCCTGCCCATTGGGGAGATCCAGATCGAGGTGTACGAGAGTCTCCCCCGCAAGATCCCCACCAAACCCTTCCGCCAGCACAAGTCTGCGCCCAGTCTGCCCTCGCCTCAGAGACAGCGCCACCACGAGGAGTTGGGAGAAGCTTCTGGAGGGCGTGCAGAGACTTCTCGGGGAGGCAGTGAAGAGAGAAGTTTGGACAGAAGGAGAAGAAGTCGGGACAGTCACAGTGAAGATGAAGGTGAAAGGGGAGGAGGAGGAGTAAGGACGGGGGAGGGGGATGAATATTTACGCCGCAGAGAAAGACGAGGCAGCAGGGAAAGCTGGGGATCGGATTCATCACAGTCCATTACGGACGCCAACGCAATAGAGCGCCTCCCGTGGACCTTCCTCAATTCCCGATCCCCAGCCAGGAGGGAGCCCGTGTGGGGAGCCTTTCCTGAGCTGGTGGACAGGCTTCTCCCACAACTCCGCGAGGACCGCGATGAGTGCCTTGAAGTGGTTATCAATCACCACCACGCTCCGAACGCTGGCGCCTCCAGCTCCCCTTCTGACAGCGCGCAGGTCATCTCCCCCATGAAGAAGCTGGGCATCACCAGCAAGGACGATCACGACGACGTCGGTGTCAACACTGTGAAGGCTTCAGGGGATGGCGAACATCCACGTGATCAGTGCTCGTCATCGCGGGGGACAGACCACAGCAAACAACCGACCAAAGGCGGAAATATAGAATTCCAGACTTACTTTGTTACTGCGGAGAACACTTCTCCCAGAATATTACCGTCACACGGTGCGTTTCCTTACGACGGGTTTGACTGCTTCTCTAAGCATTACAACGGTCACAATGGCTACTCGGATTTCGTTCACTTTGCGGAGCATAATCACCATCATTACAGCTTGTACTGCTCCTCAGACAAGAGTGGAGCAGGTTACGAGAAACATTTGCGGGACGGAGTGGTTCATCAGGGTAAAAACGGAACCTCGGGTCAGTGCCACTATTCGGGAGGTAACGGTCTGATGGTGAACAGAATCGTCTCCCCTGAGGATGGTCACGTGCTGTGCCCGTGCTCTTGTCACGCGCAGAAACGGTCACATGACTTCATGCACGGAGTGGACTTCATGACGCGTGGTGCAGATATTACGTCTATGATAGTCCCGAAGAGTGACGACAGCACTTGCGCCGGCCTGAGCAAATTATCTGAGAAAGTTCTTTGCGTTTCTGAGGGAAAGACCCTCTCAGTAGAGGACAACGTGAAAAATGCCAAATCCAAATGTGACACAGAACCTGCACACTCGTCTTCAACCAATGAAAAGGGCGGTGCTAACGAAGACTTACGTTCGCCCTCAACGCCCAAATATAACACAGAAACAAAAGCTCAGGGTCATCTGCATAAGGAAGATTGTGGAGTGGATGTCGAAAGCAACAATGACTGCCTCGCGTTTCAGAGAGTTGAAAGAGAAGAAATGGGCCCAGGACATTCAGATGTCGTTAATGATAAAGACTTTGGCCTGGACGGCTGTGATACCCTGGAAGGAGAAACGAAAGTGCCTGTAAGTTCTAGTCAAGAAAGCCAAAATATTCATCCAGAGGATATAAACTCTGTTGCAGCCAAAACGGAGTGCAGTTCTGAATTATATGAGGATGCCTGTGCTACAAATTCAAACGGTAGTAAAACTTTGTATGCGGATATGAGAAACGACAAGGATGGTGACTGCTGTGTCTGCAAATTGTGTGGATGTCCCAAAAGATCTAACCGAAGGTCAAACTCGCCTTACAAAGTGTTAGAAACAGTGACGTCAGCATATCTTACCAGTGACGAAACGGCAAAAGAGATGACGCCACCGTATCTGCACACCCCAAAGAACGTCTCTGCTTTGCTGTCAAGTGACGCAATACTACTCAGAGTAAGTATGCTAAATATGACATGGAAAGAACGTACGGCTTAGCTTGTTAGTTTCTTTCATTATTTGTTTGTTTTATTTTTTGCTTGTTTGTTTGCTTGTTTGCTTGTTTGTGTGTTTGTTTGCTTGTTTGTGTGTTTGTTTATTTGTTTGTTTGATTGTATGCTTGCTATTTTGTAGACTACGTATCTTTATCTTTGTTTGTTTTGTTGTTTATTTGTAAGAAAAAAAACATGAAACGTATTCCTGAGCTCGTTCTGTGTCGCTGTAGATGATTAATGATTGTGAACATTAAAAAACAAGTCGCGTAAGGCGAAATAACAACATTTAGTCAAGCTGTCGAACGCACTGCATTTTTTCACCAAGACCGCATACTCGTAGTTTCGTCAGTCCACCGCTCGTTGCGTGGCAAAGGCAGTAAAATCGACAAGCCAGAATAGTGCGGTAATGGTCGCGCCGAGCAGGATAAGACGCTTTTCTGTATCTCTATTCTTTTTAGCGTACTGAGTTTGTTTTTAATCCAAACATATCATATCTATATGTTTTTGGAATCAGGGACCGACAAGAAATAAGATGAAATTGTTTCTAAATCGATTTCGGAAAATTAATTTTAATCATAATTTTCATATTTTTAATTTTCAGAGCTGGTTTGTAATCCAAATATAACATATGTATATGTTTTTGGAATCAAAAAATGACGAATAATAAGATGAAATTGTTTTTTGGATCGTTTAAAAACAAAAACATTTTAATGACAAGTTTCTGATTTTTAATGACCAAATTCAATAATTATATTTTAAGCCACCAAGCTGACATGCAATACCAAAGTCCGGCCTTTGTCGAAGATTGCTTTGCCAAACTTTCAATCAATTTGATTGAAAAATGAGGGTGTGACAGTGCCGCCTCAACTTTTACAAAAAGCCGGATATGACGTCATCAAAGGTATTTATCGAAAAAAAAAGTCCGGGGATATCATTCCCAGGAACTCTCATGTCAAATTTCATAAACATCCAGTACTGCATTGGAATCATTTCCCTTTTCCCTTACCAAATGCTGCGGGCATCCTGAACTCAGGTCAAACATGAGTTACT
Organism: Littorina saxatilis; assembly: GCF_037325665.1. Taxonomy (NCBI): domain Eukaryota; kingdom Metazoa; phylum Mollusca; class Gastropoda; order Littorinimorpha; family Littorinidae; genus Littorina; species Littorina saxatilis. The sequence goes on from NC_090245.1 coordinate 104,883,801, forward strand.
TCCCTTCGGGTCTCATTTCTATGAGAAACTGGCGATAGCCAGAAACTGGCGATAGCCGTTGAGCGATGATGATCAGAATGATGCTGCGGGGTCATTGACACATAAACATGAAAGTAAGACGGCATCGGCGCCGTTGGTGCCTGATATAGATCTTTCTTTCTTTATTTATTTGGTGTTTAACGTCGTTTTCAACCACGACGGTTATATCGCGACGGGCCTGATATAGATAATGACGGTAATTCAATCTCCTTATGACGTCAGCAACTCTGCTGTACTTCCTTCGTCTGTGGCGCGTGTCTGGACTTTGATTATTTTTAAATTAATTGTATTGCAAGTGTCTTTTTTGTGTGTGAATATTTATCAGCTGTAAGAATATCCCGCGGAGTTGATCACCGTTTCAGTGCAGGAACAGGAAGAATGAGATTTAATAGTTTGCAACACTTCAATCATAAGGAATTCGGGCAGAGATAAACAAACGGCCGAGCACATTTTACGTTATCATGTTCTTAAAGGCTGCCATATTCGTAGCGTTCATTAATTAATTCATATTGTTTACATGTGCCAATAATGTTATAAAACTGTACATAAGGGGATATAATAACGATTGGCTGTAGCTTTCGAACACAGACAAAATTATTTCAGTATTGCAAAGTAGTGTTGATAGTGTCGAATGTAAACAGAACAGTCTCAAACGCCATCTTTGGTTTACGAAACGTCACGAAGTGACGTCAACGGTCTAAAGATAGCCCAAGTCCTGGAGAACTGTTGCTAAACAATGCAATAAAGAATTAATTATTTCTCGTAATTGTTAAGGACTTCAAACCTAAAACTTTGCAGGAAGCTTAATTTATACATCCCCGCAACGATGGGAAAAGCCCTGGAAGTAATTAAACTGATTAAATAGGACTATGTCAGCCTTTAAATTAACATCATGTATGATAAAAAGCGCACGCATGGACTGCAAGAACATCTAGAAGATTTAAGTATCTCGAAAGACGTCAACACGAAAGCAATCAGCTAAACACAACAAAATAATGTCGATGGTTCCCCAATTGACAAGCATCCATTCGCACAAAATATTTTGTTGCCATTTTTTTCTTGTTAATTTATTTCCATTAGGATCACACGAGCTATATATATATATATAAAACATCAGAAATTGTGAAAGAAACAATTGAAAGTCAGCAGAGACTTTCTTCCAAGATTTGTTAAAATCTCTTAGCAGAGAAAGAGAGAGAAATAAGTATCCCTTCACAGACAGCCTATTGGGAGCATCAGACCCTCCTCAAGGGGGACCGAGATTTACAAAGCAAAGTCCCTTTGTGGGGGACGTATCACCAGGTAATCTAGTCCTGAGGAGGACCATTGATTTTGTACCTCAGCAGCAAACTGCCGCTTGTTTTCAAGAAAGATGGCTGAGGACTGGAAAAAAAGCGTATGAGTCATTTTTTACCATATTGACTCGGAGAAACACACCCAGTGCCAATCATGATGCTAGAAATTCTGTTTACGACTTCGTCTCACTACAGTGGTACCTATAAAACTATTATATTATAAAAGCCTTGTGGTGAGAGGACACCTGCAACTAACGGACACGTTACCGTCAAATCATGGATTCAGGCTAACGAAAGTATCCCTGTCATATGAGGACACCTGAATCGCAGGGACACTTTCGGTTAGCAGTGACAGGCGAGGAAGTGTTTTGTTAGCTCCGAGTCCGTCTTCTTGTGATAGTAAAGAACATTTTCGTTTAGCCCCAAGGCTCGGGCTGTCTTCTCGTAACAGGTAGGAACATTTTTGGTCAGCCCTTATCGTGACAGATACGAACAATAATATAATACGTATCGTATTAGCGTACGAACAAGACCCATCTTCTGCTGTCCTTTTCAGTTAGTCCTAAGCTGTCACCTCATGACAGGTACCATTGTACAAACAAGACCAATTTTCTGCCGTCGTGCGTCTTTATCGATCAGCGTTTTGCTGAGCACTGCAGTTTGTGTTTTTGTAGTAATTAAGTGTACCGTCAGGCTTGTCAGCATTGCTTCTCCTCCGTGTCTTGGGCGTGGTTCACTGCGGTAGACTGAGATTGAGAACTAGTGCTAGTCGCAACACGATTTTCGATAATTTAGCTGTTCAACACCCAGCCAGGAAAAACACATCTCATGGAACAACTGCTATATATTTGAAACAAGATTTTTCACATTTTAGCCGTTAAACGTCAAGTCACAACAGAACAACAATAAGTCTTATGTTTAAAAACATTACTAAAACAACGTTACACACCACAAACATTAAATCAGAATTATGGACTCCCTTTTGAAAATGCCAAAGGTTGGGACGTTCATTGATATATATGTAACCGAGTGCCGAAACACTACGATCACCTCGGGAGGCGAAGTGCAATCAAACAGGATTGAAAATGTTAGGGCTAATTTCTTAGCCCTATAAAAACTGTTATGCAAACCCGAAGGTCTCCATGAACATACAGACAATCGGAAACCATCAGACCCCATCACAAACAGAATTCCACAACTCACCGGTGTTGACTTAAAGGCCAACAACTCGGGTGCAGAGTCTGCTGTGAAAGGAGCGGTAGCCTCCCCTGTCACATATATGACAATGGTTTTAGTAGTATCATACTCAACAAAAGCGGAGTGAACCTGACTATGCTCTCAGAGTATAGTTTGGGGAACCCAAATGGGCAAACGAGCTCACACGTAACCAGAAAATTCTGAAACGCTGAAGAAGAAGAAGTAGTATCATGACTGTAATGGCTTCGTCTCAGACGGACCAGAGTTATGGATCTGTTGTTCTTAATATTAGAGGGGGCAAAGGCACCATTTCAATTAACAGAGAACAAGAAGAAGACCACCAAATCCGTGTTTCACAAGCTCAGGGGTTGCGTATCTAACATTGCCTTTCCTCGGCCAAACCGCAGTGACCTCGATGAATATAGCTAGCCATGTAGTCTATTGTCTGTTACCCTCGATAATAAAGATTTTGTCTTGTCTTGTCTGATCAATAGTTCTTCGTCCCGAGTCGATCTTGCAATGAGTCCTGAATGCTGGGAGGACAGTGACGCTGTAATTATTCTGACGTTGTGTCCATTTACGCACATGTTCATCGTATTAAATAGGACATTGACTATGCATGAGGGTGTCATCTGGTGAAGACAACGTTCGACAGTGGACAGCCTTTCCTGTACTGATTCTGTCATTGGTCATGACTGTAACTATTGGTATTAGGATTTTTGCATTCTAGCCATCGCTGTAAGGAAAGGCAGAAAAGCAGTCTTTTACGATGAACTTGATGCAGGGTGACCCACAAACATACTAATAACGTCTACATATGTGGACCGAATCACTTTATATTTGGGGAACATACATTTCAGCCTACGCATGACCCTTCCACAAAGTGGCCAAAAGTCAGACCATTTGATCTATAAAACTGTCACTTTGTGGAAGGGTCATGCATAGGGTGAAGTTTATGTCCCCTAAATATAAATCAATCAATCAATCAATGAGGCTTATATCGCGCATATTCCGTGGGTACAGTTCTAGGCGCTCTGCAGTGATGCCGTGTGAGATGAAATTTTATACGGCCAGTAATTGCAGCCATTTCGGCGCATATTTACCTTTCACGGCCTATTATTCCAAGTCACACGGGTATAGGTAGACAATTATTAACTGTGCCAAAGCAATTTTGCCAGGAAAGACCCTTTTGTCAATCGTGGGATCTTTAACGTGCACACCCAATGTAGTGTACACGGGGGGGGGGGGGGGGGGGGGGGAGTTCGGACACCGAAGAGAGTCTGCACACAAAGTTGACTCTGAAATAAATTTCCGCCGAACCTGGGATCGAACTCACGCTGACAACGATTCTGTTAACAGATGTAGAAGTTATCAACATTTGTGTGGGTTGTATTGTTTTTGAGTCATCTTGTATTTCATTGCCTATGCATGACCCTTCCACAAAGTGGCCAAAAGTCAGACCATTTGATCTATAAAATTGTCACTTTGTGGATGCATAGGGTGAAGTTTATGTCCCCTAAATATGAAGTCATTTTGTTAACAGATGTAGACGTTATCAACATTTGTGTGGGTTGTATTGTTTTTGAGTCACCCTGTATTTCATTGCAACACAGGCTCCATTGTGACGTAAATCAAAAATACCAAAAAGAGGCAGACATTCCCTTCATACACTCCAACGTCAGTGTCTCTGAACACTATCGATTTTGTAGCTATTACATTTTAAATATCCTTTGGACATGTCCAGACATAATCATTTGTCAGGACAGTGCTTTGTGGATTAAAAATGTATTATTAGAGCTGTGCACAGGAAATAGTCAAATATATATAAGTAATAGAAACAGGCAATCCTCATCGCGCAAAATATTAAAATGGCACGAACAGCTGTATGTGATTGCTTAGACATTTGTGACATTCAAAATAGTGCAATGGTTTAAACATATCAATTTCCATGAGGGCAACCTCACAGGATAATATAAAATCATATCCTTATCCTTAGCCTTAAAGTGCCCTGGTTGACCCTTTTGCTAAAATGAATAGCAGAAAGGGCATCATCGGAAAACGAGTTCATAGCATAGTATTTGTGGCTTTCCTCAGAGAAGCGTGCTACAAATTAAGATATATTTGTGTTACACTGTTCCAATATCAAGAACCTCTTTTCGGCCACAGGTCATGTTCCAAAATGCAGTGCACGCTTTCAAACCCGGATTAGATTCTTTCATGGTCCCTCCCGTCTAACGGTCCCCTCAGTCTGTCATCTTCTGTGCATCCATTGAAAGTGAACTGCTGCTGTTTCGATTGAGTAGTCATCTGGGAGAGGGAAACTTGCACACACACACAATTTCTCATGAGATTTTACTTTCAGTTGAACCATCACCAAAACGGCTATAACGCAAGGAATTTGTAAAAATAAAAAAATAAAAAACCCTCTCATTCCCTTTTCCATTCAGCAATTGCAGCACCAGAATAATTGGCAATATAATGGATGAGTTTCGCAGTTTAATCATCTAAATGGAAAACTCTGGAAAACGCCTCTCATAAATTGCTGGCAAAACATGCCTCATAAAAGCTCTGCTTGTCGACAGTAATAACAAAGACTCAAAACATATTCATAAAGCGCAGCAATTATTTTTGGATCTTAAAAGTGCTGAAAATGTTCTAAATTTAAAAACAAGATCAACCAATACTTGAACAGCTTGAAATTGCTGAATTGTCAGTTTTTCCTGCAGAAAACAAACGCGGTAAAACGGTGTCTCAATTAAGCCTTTAAACAACCAGGAATCTATTTGCTGAATCACGATTTCAATTGTAAAAGTAAAAGTCATGAGTCGCAAAATAGATGTTTAAACATTCGAACAATTATTTCTGAATTATCAGTTCAATCAGCGGAAGCAAAACACATGCACTACGAATAACTGAACGATCGAAAAAAATATTTCCTGAGCAATCAATTCAAACCGCAGAAGCGAAGCAATCGCGATACATATTATTGTCTCAACCTCCCTCAGGGCCGGACTAGACTAAGAGGAGGGGGGGTTGCCAGTGGGGGTTCAGGCTGATGGGTAGGTCATATTCTGAGATAGCAAAATGGTCGCTCCTTGCATGAAACGGCATAAAATAAAAAATAATAAACAATGTTTTAAATAAGTGAGGTACATGTTTAGGCTAGGGGGGGGGGGTTGCGCAACCCCCATTACCCCCCCCCCCCCCCCCCCGGTAGTCCGGCCCTGTCCCTCCCTCTCTTGCTCAACCTTTACCCTTCCACTGAAACGTTATCTCTCCTTGTGTCTCCTTCACTCGATACAATGCAGTGATTAACCTGTCACGATCTCCTCGCGGGATCCAGGTTCCCCCGATACAATTACCAATCTAGCGTTTAGCATCAATTTGTCTACTTATTTTTCTAACCCTGAGAATTGATATGTCAAGGTAAGGGCAGACTCGCGGGTGCAAAATGGTATGGATTTAAACAGTATGCGATATTGACAGTAATTGCAGGGATGTCGTTTTTCCTTGGTACTTGACAAAACGCCGAAAATTCTTTCAAATCGCCGATAACTTTGCCTTCATTTCGGCAAATGTTTTCACGGTATCAAATGAGGACTACAAAGACCACATGAAACTTCCGAAAATCTGTTAAAACGTTTATAATCATTTTTGTAGAAGAAAATAAACCCCAACAGTTTCCCTGAATAAGGAACGCTTAACTTGAAATTGTCTGCTTAGATTAGACCTTCGTGAGAACCGATCAAAACTATCGAATCAAATTATTGAGAAGCCGAAGGAGTATTAAACACTATGCAGTGTATGCTTTGCCTTGGGTTCCCATTCTGTCTCTCTCTTTTTTTTTCTCTCTCTCTCTCTCTCTCTCTCTCTCTCTCTCTCTCTCTCTCTCTCTCTCTCTCTGATTGTTTGATTGTTTGTTGTGGTACTGGTAGTTCTGGAACAACATATAACGTGTATTTTACATACCTGTGTGTTTTATGTACATTGTTTTTCTTGTCACTCTCATCTATCCCCCCCCACCTCCCACCCCCATTGTTGGTCAATACTCAATTCCAAATGTCAATGTCTCTCTCCCTCTCTCGACCCTCTCCCCCTCTCCTCCTCCACCCCCCCCCCCCTTCTTCCTCCTTCACTTCGAGGAAATGCAATGAGTGGAGGAGTGGGGAAGGGATGAAACGATGAAAAAATGCGATTACTTCTTAATTAATTGGTTTTGGGTTTCTTGTCAAATTTACATCAGAACCATAAAACTTAGCGAGGGAGAGGGGCCTGTTACATGTCCTTGTTCAGTCATTTGCTAGGAAACCTATTTAACTTGATTGTAAAATCGATTTTACTTCATTTAACTTTCGGTGTTTGACACTTTATTATCGCCTTGCTTTTGTAATGAGCTATAGTGCTTCGAAGTCTGTTTACTCTCTCTCTCTCTCTCTCTCTCTCTCTCTCTCTCTCTCTCTCTCTCTCTCTCTCTCTCTCTCTCTCTCTCTCTCTCTCTCTCTCTCTCTCTCTCTCTCTCTCTCTCTCTCTCTCTCTCTCTCTCTATCTCTCCTTTTCTGCGATTCTGTCTATGCTTAGGTTCCTCCCTTTTCGTCGTTTGAAGCAGTATCTGGCATTATTTTTCTTCGTTGTATACAACATCTTGCGTTCTTTTTTTTCTTCAATAAAATCTCTTTCTTCTTTCAGGCAGACGAGCTGAACGCCCCAGCCTACCTTCAACACTACCTAGTGGAAGCCCAGAGTAACTTTCTCCGACAGCAAGAACGACAACTCCTGCACGACGACAGCATCAGTGATTTCCCCTGCACGCCTCATCCTTCTCCCGCCTCCAACAACCTCTCGAGAGACTTCACCCCGACCGATCTCATCGTTCCAGATACCGGAGAACTCTGCGAAAACGTCATCGCTTTGTCGTGCGAGGGAGAGCAGGGAGACGCGGCAGTGAAGCCCACCTCGGCGGGGAAGTCCTTCAGATGTGCCGGAGCTGCTCCTGTGTCCCGAGGCAGCTCCCGGCAAAGCTCGAGAAACAACTCCAGACAGGGCTCGCGGAACAGCAGGGTGGCCAAACCGAGCAGCATCGAGGACATAGAGGCAGAGTTTGAAGAGGAGGGGAGAGGAGAGGGGGTGGGCAATTACAAGGGAGATGGAGGGGAGGGTGGGGGTTCCCAGTGGGGAGGCAGCAGCAGCAACCACAGCAACTCCTCGGTGGACCGCAACGACAACCTGAAGAAGAACGGGCTGAGCATCATCCACGTTGGCGGCACCACCAACGACCCGGCCTTCGAGATGATCGTCCCGTACGACGAGACAATGGAAGAGGTGAGCTTACGTCTTTGTTAAGGTTCCTTCTTAAACCATCTTACATGTAGATCCCCATGTATCTGTCCTGGCCTTAAAATCGGATGATATGCCTTCTTCTCGTGAAAACCATCTTGCATGTAGGTCCACATGCATCAATCCATTCCTTTACATCGGATAATATACCCTCTACTCATGTAAACTATCTTACATGTAGGTCCCCATGTATCAATCCATGCCTTTACATATGATAATATACATTCTTCTCGTGTAAAACTATCGTACATTTATATCCCCATGTATCAGTCCATACCTGTACATCGAATATTATACCCTCTACTCGTGTACACTATTTTACATGTAGGTCCCCGTGTATCAGGCCATGCCTGAACATCGTATAGTACACCATCTACGCGGGAAAACTAAACTAGTTTATCTTATATTTAGATCCCCATGTATCAGTCCATATCTTTACATCGGATATTATACATTCTTCTTGTGTAAACTATCGTACATGTAGATCCCCGTGTACCAGTCCATGCCTTTACATCGGATAAAATACTCTCTACTCTTGTAAACTATCTTGCATGTAGAATCCTCATGTATCAGTCCATACCTTTACATCGGACAATAATCCCTCTACTCATGTAAACGATCTTGCATGTAGATCCCCATGCATTTGTCCATACCTTTACACCCTCTTCTCGTGTGAAGTATCTTGTAATTCACCATGTATTCGTCCATACCTTTACACCCTCTTCTCGTGTGAAGTATCTCGTAATTCACCATGTATTCGTCCATGCCTTTACACCATCTTTTTGTGTGAAGTATCTTGTAATTCACCATGTATTCGTCCATGCCTTTACACCCTCTTCTCGTGTGAAGTATCTTGTAATTCACCATATATTCGTCCATGCCTTTACACCATCTTCTCGTGTGATGTATCTCGTAATTCACCATGTATTCGTCCATGCCTTTACACCATCTTCTCGTGTGATGTATCTCGTAATTCACCATGTATTCGTCCATGCCTTTGGATGGGATGAGTGCATTTTGTATAGACAATAGGTGTTGTAGGGACTAATAAAATGTAGGTTTCTTTTCAAGGAGAGGACTCAAGTGCCTTAAAAAGTTCAATTTTGCCCCTGCAACCCCACCGATGGCCGTTGGCCCCTGGACCCCCATTTTTTTCAGTATAGCTCAGATTTTTTGCTCCCACCCCTGTGTTTGTCGTGATGTAGCGCTTTTGTACGTGATCAGAGGACGCCTTGCAAGTGGAGGACACAATTTCTGCGTGTGTCCCTTGATTGAATGAATTAAACACAAGAAAGGTTAGTTACTGGAACCATTCAATGATTTAGTGAGTTAACGAAAAGTCTCCCTGTCATTCGAAGACATCGGCATCGTTGGGTATCGGCATCAGAATGTTCTGCCTTGATGTGATCTACATTCTTTCTGAATATTAGCGAATTAACCCTCAAAACATGGCGCTGTCTAATGCGTATTGAATTTTTCATATAAAACAAAATATCCTTAAATTACGAAAGAAACTAACCTTGTTCAGATGTGGATGGCGCAGTGAATTCTGGGACGGGGTATAGTGTGAGAGCACACTGAAAAGGGACAAGAGTCAGGTCAGCAGCAAACAAACAAACAAACAAAATCAAGTCAAATAGTCCGTATTCTGTTTCTGTTTTACAAGGGGCAAATCAAGAAAGGGCCATTTAATCTACCACTATGCCGTTGACACCCGAAAAACAGCTCAAACCACAGTTAAGTATCAAAGAAAAGCATTGATGTGTAAATCCTTGATTTTGTCGATGTGTAAAATGGCCTCGAGCTTGGGCTCTCAAAAGACCACACGTTTGAGCTCATGCCATACTGTCAGAATGACTTCTTTTGATTTCACTCCCCGGGGATGTTGCTGGCAATGGCACTGGCGCATATGTATATGTGACAGGGGAGGCTACCGCTCCTTTCACAGCAGACTCTGCACCCGAGTTGTTGGCCTTTAAAAGTCAACACCAGTGGATTGTAGAGTTCTGTTTGTGATGGGGTCTGGTGGTTTCCGATTGTCTGTATGTTCATGGAAACCTTCGGGTTTGCATAACAGTTTTTATAGGGCTAAGAAATTAGCCCTAACATTTTCAATCCTGTTTAATTGCACTTCGCTTCCCGAGGTGATCGTAGTGTTTCGGCACTCGGTTACATATATATACATGTGCATTCATATTTGGTGATTTCCCAATGGCGCATGGATGAAAGGACAGACTAGAGCGAAAGAGTGATAGAGAAGAGCACCTACTGATTGATTTATTGATTGTTCTCTAAAACAAGTACGCTGCTCTTGTTCCAAAGGTTCCTTCTAGAAACACAAAACAGAGGGGAAATTGGATGAAATGTTCAATTAAGTAAACAAGAGAAGGCAGTGATTGTGGCTTCTGTTCAAAAGCCTTCCGAAGCTTATATGGACAAGACAAGACAAAAGAAAAGTACAAAACCAACAGAGAAAATAAAAGTAATTCGTGATGCCTTGCCACAGGATTAAACAAGTGTTGTTCCATTTTACATTTTGGCCCCGTTGTTGTTTGGGCAATTGTCTCTTGCATAGTCTCGTTTGTAATCTTTTACAGGCTTTTGAGTCGTCAGCTGCGTGGTTACAGTATTGTCTTGTGTGTTATTTTATTTGACTTTCTTTCTTTATTTGGTGTTTAACGTCGTTTTCAACCACGAAGGTTATATCGCGACGGGTTTATTTGACTGGATGTAGCCTTTTAATTTGTTTAATTTCATCGATCTTATAGTCATTCATAGTCTATCATTTTTCAAGCCAAACATTCGTTCATATCATTGGTAAATTATTTGTTTTTATTTCGTTTGCTTGCTCGTTTAGGTCTATATCCTTGTGCAAAGCAAGCTTGTGGAAGGTTTCATAATGCGAATAATGACGTCATGTAAAATGTTGTCATATTTTCTTTATGTCAAAAAATCACGAGTTTTGACCGAGAAAGACCTTTGTTTTGGTCACTTTAGACATATTGATTCTAAGGTCACCGCCAGGGTGTGCATGTGTTGCTGTGGTATGTTCCTAATTGTCACAAACTCTCTTCTGTGTGCAGGAGAGCAACTATTCCAGTCGGCGCCGACAGCGGTTGGAGGAGATCGCCGAGGGAAAAGCGTGGAAGGACGATAATACGTCATTGCGCGATCGTGTCATCAAGGCAGCTGTCTGCACGCTCCTCTTTTCTCTTTTCGTGGGCATTTTTGTCGGCGTAGCTATCCATTTCGGCAAGGAGAGCCTCTCAGACGAAAACCTGGGAAGCGGAAACAAGGCAGTTATATCTGCTGGCTCTGCTTTTTGAGGAAGATGGCGGGATGGATGCATACCCCACATACGTAAAGGCCTTTAGAAGTTGTGTATAGCACATGTTTCGGGAAAATATCTTATTTGTCAAAAGAGAAAAACAACAACATTTAAGGCGTAAGGGTCACCCAGATTGTCGGACCAAAACTGTTATTTTTTTATTCAGTCACTTGTAATCAATGAATTGGCTTGATATTTGGTAGTTTTCTTCAAAAATCATTATATTTTCAGAAAACATCAAGTTTGAATGCCTAAATTAAGTAGAACAACTGAAAAAATTATTTAGTTCGTAAAAAAATGGGCAAAATAAACCTGCAAAAATGCTAATTTTAGCATTTTTCAATGCAGTCTTGGGGAAAAAGTATGTGTCCAATTGAAAAATAAATTGGCACTCATATTTAAAGCATCATTACCTACAGTATGTTCTAAAAGCTTTCTGTTTTGTTGGAAATTTTGCTTTTAGTAGCATTAGCAAAGAATACTATAATTCTATATATTATTATGATATATCACACAATCAAAAAAATTCTATTTTTCTGATTATCAGCTTCATTTTAGAACAAACTATAGCCAGTCCAGTGAACATTTGATGTGCAAAGTTTCAATGGAATAGGTGAATATTTAAAAAAGTTGATCATGCAGACAGTGTAGCTGCTCTGTGATTTCGCGCGAACTTTCACCACATAAAACATGATGATTTTCTCAAAAAGTTGACTCTTTTCACAGTAGGCTCGATAATTCGCTGCGAAATTCACTTTCAATGCACGAAAGCCGCCATCTTGCCGTCAACTGTAGGGAGCAGTCGTTGTACGGTTGTTGTAAACCAGAGAGACAGGTTAGGCTTATTATTTTCCAGCAGCTCAGCGCAAATAGGATTGTTGTTATTTTAGATATTTCGGCCAGTGATTTTTAATTCCCACCAACCTACTTTGAGCACTTATTGCAAGAAAACTATGTATGCTAGAGACACAATGTAAACTGCACATGAAAATAGAGATATTTTTCTAGCTTTTGGCAACATCATAATTTAGTATATCTGAAAAACGATTTTTTTCCAAATTCTGGGTGACCCTTACGCCTTAAATGTTTTCATTCCCTATCCCCCCCCCCCCCCCCTACTTTTTGTGTCTTTTGTCCCCGGTGATATTGAAAATTGGTTGTTTACTTATTCATATACTGTGTTATGTTATTGTATTCTATTATTTGTTATTTTAAGCTACTTGATTTTATTCTATGTACACGTATATCTTTGGTGACTGAGAATTGGAAGTTTACAGTAGGGGACAGTTTTGTTACGCTAGAGAGGTCCAGGGAGTGTACGTGTAACGTCATCAAATGTATCTTCTACGTCATATATTTGCCAGGGTCTACACGTCGCGTGTGCTTGGACCACGTTTCTTCGACGGATGCTGGCGACGTAAATGTACACGTCTTGGCTAAACGTAATGCTTCTAGACCTCTGTATTATTGACTGCTGCCCCGCTACCATGCGTCGTTCAGAAACAAGAGAAGCGTACTTAGTCATAATTGCTAATGTTGCGTTCCGTCGCGATATAACCTTCGTGGTTGAAAACGACGTTAAACACCAAATAAAGAAAGAAAGAATGTTGCGTTGATAAGCACACAAGCATCGGAAGCTAACGCCTTCCGGTTTTGCCCTTGATGTTACAATTAAAATGTGGATCATTTGGACTTGCATATGACTCGGTTCCAAAAGGTGAGACAGCAAAAACGGACAAAAATGTTGAAACTCATGGTTATATCTTGGAAGTTTGCTTTTTATACCTAGATATAGTAATAAGTCTTGTTGTAATCTTCAGATCAGTAGAAGAAAGAGATAACTGATTGAACAGTTTTTAAGTATTTTGACTATCATATACACAGCACAAACACTGATACATACAGAGAAGAATGATAAAAACAACAACACAGAGTTTTGTTTACAGACGACGTTTATTATTTTGGCCACTATTAAGATGATAAACTACTCATTAAAAACATTAATTCGACAAGTCTGGTGGCGGAACGAGGTTCAGGGGTGGATGTTGCAGAGAGTACTGGGACGGGGCGGCGTGAGAGCATACTGGGAGAAGGAACAAGCGTCGGGACAAGCAAGAGAAAGGAGGATGAAAAAAAGATGAAAACAAAGATGATGAACTACTCAATCTTCATGTGAATTAGCAATGTTAATGTCATGCGTCAAAAAGTGGCATAGCGAAACCTTTTTGTGCCTGTCAGTTTACCTTTACTGGAACATTTAGGCGATGGACTAACAAACAAAAGTGCAGAAGATGAAAAGATAGAAGAATACTTGAGAGAATTCAAACCTGCTTGGATGAGAACTGTAATATTTTGTATCCTCATTCAAAAGAGAAAATTGCGTGTCAGTCATGTAGTTAGGTCAAAGCTGGCAAGCTTATTCAGAACTATTCTTTGAATTTACGGCGCCGCCAGCAATTGAATTCGAAGAACTTGAGTTTGGTAACTAAAATTTGTAAGAGTCGGAGAGAGAGAGAGAGAGAGAGAGAGAGAGAGAGAGAGAGAGAGAGAGAGAGAGAGAGAGAGAGAGAGAGAATGACAATGACCTTTTTCACTTAAATTTTGGCGCATGCGCTGAGAAGTTTATTGTCAGATCTACCGGAACTAGGGGGCAAAAGGAAAAATCGACAACGAGGCTTGGTGCAAAGTCAAGTGCGGAGACGACGAGGCAAACTGTTGTGTTTGCAACTGCAAGTGCAACAGTGGAATGAAGAAAGAGAAATACGGTGGGCAGAATGTGTCATTGTATGACTTTCCGATGGGTGCAAGTGCGAAGGCGCAACAGCGAAGGACGCGATGGGTGCAAGCAATCCGACAACAGGCCGGGTTTGTCGTGCCATTGAAAAGTCTGCTCGAGTCACTTCGTGTCTGGCAATGGCACGGCTATCAGCGATGCCAACTACGTTGACTTCGTACCCACCCTTAATCTTGGATTTCCCCCTCCCCACTCTCTACCTCTACCTCTCTCTCTCTCTCTCTCTCTCTCTCGCATGATACCGTATATACATACACGGATGTTTTTCTGTGAGTGAGTTTGTGTGTACGATACCGTGTGTGTGTGTGTGTGCGGTGTGTGTGTGTATGCGGTGTGTGTGTGTGTAATGAAGAGAGAGAGAGAGAGAGAGAGAGAGAGAGAGAGAGAGAGAGAGAGAGAGAGAGAGCGGTAATTGAATTTGGCTTTTACCGAATGAAAACTATTGTCAAAAACAGTGCATTAAGAACTAAAACCAACCAACCATAAAATAAAAAGCACCCTCCATCCCTTTTAACTGTCTCTCTCTTCCGCTTTTTCTGTCTGTCTCCACCCCCCCTCTCTCTCTCTTTCTCCCCCTCACATTTCATAAAAGAATTTGGGAGAGAAGAAAAGGTTTCAATATCCTCGGTTATACCTTGTGTCAATATTTCCATTTACAAATATATGCAATAACACTGTCTTACAATTAGTCAAAAACAAAGCCCTTTTTTCTATAAATATCAAAATCCGAAAAAAACAACTGAAAATCATGCAGAGACTTTCTTCCGAAAATTACAAATCTCTGGCAAATTGAAAGGAACAACAAAATATTCCTTCAGAGAGAGCGAGAGAGAGAGAGAGAGAGAGAGAGAGAGAGAGAGAGAGAGGCAGAGAGAGAACTCAGAACTCCGAATGATTTATTATTAAGGCCAGAGAGAGAGAGAGAGAGAGAGAGAGAGAGAGAGGCAGAGAGAGAGACAGAGTGAGTGAGCGAGCGAGTGAGCGAGAGAGAGATAGAGAGTCACACACACACATACACACACAGGCACACACACACACACTGAAACAGACAGACACACGCACACACACGCACACACATACATACACAGACATACATATACACACACAAACCACGAGTGAGAGCGAGAGACTGAAAAAATGAGAAAGAGAGAGTCGTCAGTAAGTAGTGGTATTGACACGTAGCGATAATGACACGTCGCGCTAAAAGATGTAGTGCTGTCGACACGTAGTGATAATGAACGAATGATAGCGACTCATCGACAAATTATTTGTAGCACTAATCAACGTAGCGATAGCGGCACGTAGCACAAATGACACGTAAGACAAATGACACTCAGCACAAATCACAAATGACACGTAGCGCTAGCGATACGCACCCTCGCTTATGCAGGGGAAGTTCGCCAAGTCTTTCGTCCATATACCACCAATAGCCGTTTCAAACCATACCTTCGTGCATGTCCTTGACTTTTTGTTCATGATTTTGAACAAGATAATCCGTTTTCTTGCAGAATTTCTCAAAGTAATCCTCTGGCAAAGTAATCTTCGAGCATCGAAAGTGAAAGAGGTATTTCAGGCCAGGCACCTATTGCCCCCTAGTTCCGGTTATCAGAGAGAGGCTGCCGTGCCCTAAAATCTGATTGGTCGAAACGCTGGGGGCAAAGGTTATACGAAAAAGGTCTAAGCCGTGATCTGCATTTTAACATGAGAGAGAGAGAGAGAGAGAGAGAGAGAGAGAGAGAGAGAGAGAGAGAGAGAGAGAGAGATTTATCATAAGTTGGTGACATTTGTGTCTGTATCATCTTATTTCTCGGTTCAGTTAGCAGAATGAACTGCACTTATCTTCTTCAGTCCCTTCCTGGTAAAGCTTTGCTCTGTGTGGTAGAAATACAGGACACAGTTAAATCTCAATTACTCTTTATCAGAGCCTGTACAGTAAAGCTTTGCTCTGTGTGGTAGAAATACAGGACACAGTTAAATCTCAATTACTCTTTATCAGAGCCTGTACAGTAAAGCTTTGCTCTGTGTGGTAGAAATACAGGACACAGTTAAATCTCAATTACTCTTTATCAGAGCCTGTACAGTAAAGCTTTGCTCTGTGTGGTAGAAATACAGGACACAGTTAAATCTCAATTACTCTTTATCAGAGCCTGTACAGTAAAGCTTTGCTCTGTGAGGTAGAAATACAGGACACAGTTAAATCTCAATTACTCTTTATCAGAGCCTGTACAGTAAAGCTTTGCTCTGTGTGGTAGAAATACAGGACACAGTTAAATCTCAATTACTCTTTATCAGAGCCTGTACAGTAAATCTTTGCTCTGTGAGGTAGAAATACAGGACACAGTTAAATCTCAATTACTCTTTATCAGAGCCTGTACAGTAAAGCTTTGCTCTGTGTGGTAGAAATACAGGACACAGTTAAATCTCAATTACTCTTTATCAGAGCCTGTACAGTAAAGCTTTTCTCTGTGTGGTAGAAATACAGGACACAGTTAAATCTCAATTACTCTTTATCAGAGCCTGTACAGTAAAGCTTTGCTCTGTGTGGTAGAAATACAGGACACAGTTAAATCTCAATTACTCTTTGTCAGAGCCTGTGCATTAAAGCTTTGCTCTGTGTGCTGGCAATACGGTATCGTTTAGTCTTGGATACTCAGGCATCAATTATCGTCTGTGACATTTTGCTCGGTATGATGCTGGTGATACAGGATACATTGGTTTTTGTGTGCTTTGCATCAGAGCCTAAATAATGAAGTTTTGTTTAGTAAGCTAGCGAACGGGCCAGGATACATTATGATTAGTCTTGATTTCTCCGTATCAGAGCCTGTAGCCTACATAGCGAAGCTTTTCTCGGTATGCTAGCGACACAGGAAAAACTGATTACGGTCTCAGACACTCACTACTTGATTAGCGCCTGTATGGTGAAGCTTTAAACTTGCTCGGTATGCTACCGACACAGGGACATTACAGATTGAAAAACTCAGTATCAGAGCCTGAATGGTGAAGCTTTAAACTTGCTCAGTATGTAGGCAATACAGAATGAATTCTCATATACTCTGTAATCAGAGCATGTGTGGCGAATCTTTTCTCAAGATTCAAGCGACACAGGGTATATTTCAGTCTCATATACTCTGTAATCAGAGCATGTTTGGCGAATCTTTGCTCAAGATTCAAGCGACACAGGGTATATTTCAGTCTCATATACTCTGTAATCAGAGCATGTTTGGCGAATCTTTGCTCAAGATTCAAGCAACACAGGGTATATTTCAGTCTCATATACACTGTACCAGAGCATGTGTGACGAATCTTTCCTTAAGATTCGAGCGACACAGGGTAAATTTCAGTCTCATATACTCTGTAATCAGTGCATGTTTGGCGAATCTTTGCTCAAGGTTCAAGCAACACAGGGTATATTACAGTCTCATATACTCTGTAATCAGAGCATGTGTGGCGAATCTTTGCTCAAGATTCAAGCAACACAGGGTATATTTAAGTCTCATATATTCTGTAATCAGAGCAAGTGTGGCGAGGCTTTTCTCCATATGATGGCAATACAGGATTCAGTACAGTCTCAAATACCCCGGCTGTATCAGAGTCTCTAGTGAAGCTTTGCTCAGTATGCCAAATGATTACAGATTCAGTGAATCGTTTTTATATTTAGTCAAGTTTTGACTAAATATTTTAACATCGAGGGGGAATCGAAACGAGGGTCGTGGTGTATGTGCGTGTGTGTGTGCGTGTGTGTGTGTGTCTGTGTGTGTGTGTGTGTGTGTAGAGCGATTCAGACTAAACTACTGGACCGATCTTTATGAAATTTGACATGAGAGTTCCTGGGTATGAAATCCCCGAACGTTTTTTTCATTTTTTTGATAACTGTCTTTGATGACGTCACATCCGGCTTTTCGTGAAAGTTGAGGCGGCACTGTCACGCCCTCATTTTTCAACCAAATTGGTTGAAATTTTGGTCAAGTACTCTTCGACAAAGCCCGGGGTTCGGTATTGCATTTCAGCTTGGTGGCTTAAAAATTAATTAATGACTTTGGTCATTAAAAATCTGAAAATTGTAAAAAAAAATAAAAATTTATAAAACGATCCAAATTTACGTTTATCTTATTCTCCATCAATTGCTGATTCCAAAAACATATAAATATGTTATATTCGGATTAAAAACAAGCTCTGAAAATTAAATATATAAAAATTATTATCAAAATTTTTTTTTCGAAATCAATTTAAAAACACTTTCATCTTATTCCTTGTCGGTTCCTGATTCCAAAAATATATAGATATGATATGTTTGGATTAAAAACACGCTCAGAAAGTTAAAACAAAGAGAGGTACAGAAAAGCGTGCTATCCTTCTCAGCGCAACGAATACCCCGCTCTTCTTGTCAATTCCACGTGCACTGCCTTTGCCACGGGCGGTGGAGTGACGATGCTACGAGTATACGGTCTTGCTGCGTTGCGTTGCGTTCAGTTTCATTCTGTGAGTTCGACAGCTACTTGACTAAATATTGTATTTTCGCCTTACGCGACTTGTTTTCTTCTTTTTGCCTCTTGACCCGAACAAGAACGAAGGTGTCAGGTAGAAAGAAGGTTGTGTGTGTGTGTGTGTGTGTGTGTGTGTGTGTGTGTGTGTGTGTGTGTGTGTGTGTGTGTGTGTCAGTGTGTGTGTGTGCGCGGCGTGTGTTAATATGACGAGTTTTGTATCATTCATATTAGAGCATAATCGTAATTCACTGGTATAGGCTCTCTCACGAATTATTGTTTTTGCACGACTTCAGCATATTGGTTTTTTTTCTGAAGTATCAACTGCACTTTCCTTGGTTTTCATATCATACTATATATCATGGGTAGATTGTTTAATTCGTTTTGTTCTGTGGGCGTAGATATCGTCTGGTCCAACACAAGTGTTAAAGCCTTATGTTCTGGACATTCATCGAGAGTTTTAAATCAAGATTTGGACTTGAACGACAGCTTTTTGTCAGCCAACCTTGATTATTATGAAATCATGAAAATGATGACCTGAGATGAAAATGCACTGTATAGACTCAATTCGAGGTGAAATTGGCATGCTCCCGATTTAGCCCGGTGGAAGTGACGACACATACAGAAAGAAGAGTGACACACAATTCATGGCATAGCATTATATTTATAAGCTTCGTTAGAATGACTTGTGTGATGTATATTTATTTAAAATCCTCCCCCCCCCCCCCCCCACAACAAAAAGGGGAAAAAAGAGCTTATGCCTACCTTTTTCCCCTTCATCTCATTAATTAATGCATTTACACGCACAACGCCGGCCAATCGTTTACCAATGTTATTTCCATCCAAAGTCTTAAATTGTCCTCATTTCGCTGCCGTGTTTTGTCGTCAGTTTTACGTTGTAACTTTTTTATCGAATGGGGTGCATTTCAGGGTCAGAGGAACTGCGTTCGGAGTATGGCAGTACGCTTCATGCATGCAAACACACAAGCAAACACGCACAGACAGACAGACACACAACTCACACTCGCAACTGGAGCACGCACCTACGCACGCATTCACGCAGACTCACACACGATAAATGCCATTCTCTCTCTCTCTCTCTCTCTCTCTCTCTCTCTCTCTCTCTCTCTCTCTCTCTCTCTGCGACATTTTCTACCTCAGTGTTGATCTAGTTATATACGCTATTGTTCTTTCTGCCGTCCCCTTTAAGTCCGTATGCTTTTCTTAACTAAAGATACTATCCATGACCCTCCTGTGAAAAGCCTTATTGAACTCTCTCTCTCTCTCTCTCTCTCTCTTTGCGACATGTCCTACCTCAGTGTTGATATTTATACGCTATTGTTCTTTCTGCCGTCCCATTTCAGTCTGTATGATTTTCTAAACTAAAGATACTATCCATGACCCTCCTGTGAAAAGCCTTATTGAACTCTTGCCTTTCAACGGGTACTTCCAATCTTCTCACGCACACTGTTATGAATGATCTCGCTATTCTTTTGTGACTATACGTTCAGAAGTTGTGTCCTTTTTTCAAAGAGATTCGTGGTATATGCTTTTGGGAAGAAAATTCACTGGCACAAACAAAATGATTGTTGTTTTTCATGTGAAAAAGGTGAAACTGTAAAGTGTTGTTGTTCTTCCTACGCGAGGAAACTGACTGTTATTCAAGCAAAAAAACGTTACGATATCTTCAGAAGTAATGTCTCAGTTATTTCAGAGATTCGTGATATGCTTTGGAACAAACACAAACGTACACAAACACTGATTGTTGTTATTCATGTGTATAATGTGAAAGTGTTTAATTGCTGTTGTTATTCTCAAGTGAAGAAACTGATTATTGTTCGTGCGAAAAATGTGACGATACCCTCAGAAGTAACTTCATTATTGCAGAGAGATTTGTGGTACATGTATACTTGGGGCAGACAAATCACTGGCACAAAATGTGTTGTTGTTGATGTTAAAAATGTGAAAGTGTTATGTACTGTTATTCTTTCGTGAGGAAACTGATTGTGATTTCTTTATTTTTCGAAGAACGTTTATGCATATGATTGCGTGTTATTTTGCATCCTTCTCAAACTTGCAATCCAATAACATGTTAAGAAAGAATGAAATAAGCTGGTCGAGTCTCAAAGAATAAAGCCACGCCGTTTTGAAACGTTTCTGTCGTATGTTTCATTCATGGATGTTGTTTGTTGTTTTTTTGCTCATTTGTTTGCATTAAAGTTGGTATAGCTTTTTGTGCGTGTGCACGTGTGTTACGCGTGATTGTTCTGAAAAGTGACTATTACATGATTGTTCTGAAAGTCTACTATTTATTTCATCGTAATCATGTAAGCCCTCATACGTGATAGTTCTGAAAGCTTACTAATTTACATGATTGTTCTGAAACTCTACTAAAGGTAAACTTGCTTCACCCGTGAAATGTAGTCAGATATCGGCCGGATCTGGGGGGGGGGGGGGGTTCCTGGGGTTCCGGAACCCCACCCCCACCCCCCTGGCCATCCAATGTACCTCTCAGAGAAAAAAAATGTGGACTTTGGACCCCTGCCTTCAGTTGGAACCCCCCCCCCCCCCCCCCCCTCAAACGAACTTGGTCCGGCCCTGGATATGGAACAATATGACTGTATACCCCTGCCCAACGAAGTGTGTTTGAGTTGATCCGTCTTCTGTGTGCGCGACAGCTTCAGATGTGTGTTTGAGTTGATCCGTCTCTCCACTCCCTTTTTTTAGGTGTAGAGGGTGGGGGAGGTTTGTTCATATCAACTGACACTTTATCAAACCATTTGAATAATTCATATACAAAATTCTGGTGGTTGCTGTGTAATAAAAAAAACAAGTGTCATTGAAAACAGAGATGTGCTAATAAATTTAGCTTTCATGTGTGTGTATGTGTGGTGTGTGTGTGCGTATATACTCAATGCACTGGCGTCAGAAACTGGGGGGGGGAGGGGGGGGGGGGGGGGGGGGGCAGCTGCTGCATATTGTTCCATATCTGACAACATTTCACGGGTGAAGCAAGTTTACCTTTAGTAGAGTTTCAGAACAATCATGTAAATTAGTAAGCTTTCAGAACAATCACGTATGAGGGCTTACATGTTTACGATGAAATAAATAGTAGACTTTCAGAACAATCATGTAATAGTCACTTTTCAGAATAATCACGCGTAACACACGTGCACGTGCTTGTGTGCGTGTGTGTGTGTAATTCACTGCTTGCTCTGATGTTTATTTCACCCAAGAAGGCATATAGCATGTCATTTTGCATCCTCTTACAGACACACACACACACACACACACACACACACGTTCCTAATGATTTGTCTTTTATTATTAATCAATCCGCTAGGCACAATAAAAATCAAGCAGATATTTCAGAGCAATCATGTACTATATCACATCATGCATGAATGTGTATGGCACTAGCACAGAGATACCACTGACGTTCCAACTACAGTGGAATTACCCCCCCACCACCCCTCCACCCACCCTTTTAAGACCTCAACTGACAAAATCGGGTCTTAAAAAGGATGGAGTCTTAAAATGGGGATAAATTTACAGAAGTTATGAATAGAAAGTCTGAGAAAACAGCGTTTTAAAAGGGAGGAAGTCTTAAATTGGGGGGTCTAAAAAGGGGGGTTCCACTGTATAGTTTCTGACAACCGCAACAATTTTCAGTAAAACATAACGACCATTATCTCTAATCCAAATGTGAGTACCCCCAGGCTAAGCATGGTCTGTAAATTTAAGTACGCTGCTAAGCCTAAAGAAGTGAGGCTGACTACTGCCTTACTGTCTAATAAAATATGCAGCATACTAAAACTTCAATGAAGAAAATGTTTGAGGTTGCTGCCTTTACCACACACACACACACACACACAAACACCCCCCGCACCCTCCCCCACACACACACACACACACACACACCTTTGGGGACTTTACCTTCATAAGGGTCCCATATTCTATGAAGACCTGTTACATTTGGGTAGGAAGCTCTCTTAAAAAGTTCACAGCATAATATATTTGGCATAATTCATACAGCAGAATTCTCTTTGAAATTATGGTACATGTATGAAGATTACAAACCACCAGTAAAAGGAAACAGGTTTCTCACGTCAAGCAAATATTTCTGTTGATGAACCCTTTTTAAAGTGTGATAAAGCTGCTTAAAAAGATGTAATACCTTTGGGGTATGCAAATAATATAAGATAACATTCAATAATATCTCAGAATTAGATTGCTTTTAAGTGCAACTTGACTGGTAAATGTTGATTCTGTCTTAAGTTATTAGTGTTTTATCCATTTAGTGATTGGCAGATTGCTTAGTAAGTCTTGGATCGTTTTAGTGCACTATTGAACTGTTAGTAAATAAGTGTTTTTTTGTGTTCTAAACCACCTAACAGTGCGAGGCAATTTTCCTTGTTTTTTATAAGGCGAGTAAACTCTTTGAGTCTTAGATTTCAAAATACTTAAACAACGAGCATATGGCTTTTCCATACATGTGTTTACAAATCCACATGACCCTTACAAAAAATTTTTTTAAAAAGCAGCACCAGTTTCAGCAAAAAGAGTCCAGTATTTGATCCAAAAAAAAGAAAACATATGTATAGGATAGTTTGTGAAAGCTACAAGTACAAGCAAATGGACTCAAACAAAAGCATAAAAAACGCCCAAGATTGAAGCATGAACATTAGTAAATAAGACACTCAATAAGTTTCTGTGGAGAAAAAAAATCAGGAGTGAAGATCAGGCACTAAAAGATGCAATAATCTCAAACACAGACAAGCTGTATCCAAACATTTCAAAATAAAATGTGTCAGCAATGTAAAATGTAAACAAAGGAAATATCACAAAATACACGAATACTGCATATATTTTAACATCACTAAAACTGTATCAGGTACCATAAAGCAAAAAAACAAAAAAAACAGACAGGGACCTCTGATGCAGCTCATAATAAAAAATACTGTTTTTATTACTTTAAATAATGTATTATTAATAGAAATAAAACAACTGTTTAAATAAATAACAGAAGCATTGAACCAGGCAAAACGTGTATGTAACTTTAAAACAATAACATAAACAAAAGCAAAAGAATGGGGAGAGTGGTTCGCAGGAGAAGAAAAAAAACATCCAGAAAGTCAGACAGACACGATAAATATAAGTAAGAAGACAGGGAGAGAATCGGAGGGGGGTGGAGAAGAACAAAGGACTGCATTTCAAACTGCGTTTACATTCAACGCAATAAGTGTGTTATAATCATACTATATCCTTCATCTTTGCAATCAGAAATCAAACTGTTGTCTTCTCTGATTTTCGTTTTCTTACTTTTTTTCTGTTTGTTTTTTTCAGAGACAGCTACATAAAGTAATGAAAATGAAAATGAAAATGAAAAAATCATTGCTATTGGAACTATGGAATACACCCACCTCGGCTGTGATGGGAGGTATTCCCACAAAGAGAGTGGAATAAAAAAATAAAAAATAATAGTGTCTATTTAACACTTTATTTGTATCAGTAATTTGTTCTTTCAATGAATTCACCCTGTATAAGACATTCATGTAAAACAGACCACAGGAATATAATGGATATCATATATACAGTTATGTGGAATTACATTACAGAAATAATGCTCATGCAACCAAACATTTTGTAACAATTATAAAAGTGAATACATGTAACAAAATAATAACTTCGTTCTCTTACTTTTTTTTCTCTTTTTTTTCCTGAGACAGCTACATCATTACTATTGTAACTATGGAATACACCCACCTCAGCTGTGATGTAACAAAATAATGTGTGTTAAACATTTTACCTGGATAATAGAACATCAATGTGGATGCAAATGAGCATTAAAACAATCAAAATCTGCCCTGAAAATGATACTGATAAATGTGAAAACAAAAGAAAAGCTCAAACGTCTTCCCAAAAATCTGTGGTAAATCTCATTATGTAAATTTACAAATGTACATGTGATACTTGGAAGTGCATGCATACTAACTGCATACGTGTTGACAAAAGACTGAAAGAGAGAAAGGAACAAAACAAACACAGGAAAAATGTGGAAACCCAAAGAAAGAAAGAAAGACCAAGTCGCGTAAGGCGAAAAAACAACATTTAGTCAAGCTGTCGAACTCACAGAATGAAACTGCATTTTTTCAACAAGACCGCATACTCGTAGTTTCGTCAGTCCACCGCTCGTGGCAAAGGCAGTGAAATCGACAAGCCAGAATTGTGCGGTAATGGTCGCGCTGAGCAGGATAACACGCTTTTCTGTATCTCTATTCTTTTTGGCGTACTGAGTTTGTTTTTAATCCAAACATATTTTATCTATATGTTTTATGAATCAGGGACCGATAAGGAATAAGATGAAATTGTTTTTAAATCGATTTCGGAAAATTAATTTTGATCATAATTTTCATATTTTTAATTTTCAGAGCTTGTTTGTAATCCAAATATAACATATGTATATGTTTTTGGAATAAAAAAATGACGAAGAATAAGATGAAATTGTTTTTGGATCGTTTAATAAAAAAGTAATTTTAATGACAAGTTTCTGATTTTTAATGACCAAATTCATTAATTATTTTTTAAGCCACCAAGCTGAAATGCAATACCAAAGTCCGGCCTTCGTCGAAGATTGCTTTACCAAAATTTCAATCAATTTGATTGAAAAATGAGGGTGTGACAGTGCCGCCTCAACTTTTACAAAAAGCCGGATATGACGTCATCAAAGGTATTTATCGAACAAATAAAAAAAACATCCGGGGATATCATTCCCAAGAACTCTCATGCCAAATTTCATAAAGATCGGTCCAGTAGTTTAGTCTGAATCGCTCTTCACACACACACACACACACACACACACACACACACACACACACACACACACACACACACACACACACACACCATGACCCTCGTCTCGATTCCCCCTCTATGTTAAAACATTTACCTAGTCAAAACTTGACTAAATGTAAAAAAAGAGAGAAAGAAAGAAAGGAAAAGTGTTGACACAGAAAGAAAGAAAGAAAGAAAACTTCATAACACAAGAATACACTCTACACTACATGCCTATTCTCAAAGAGATGAGTACATAATTTAACTGAACAACTACAGCACAGACAAAGCTGGGTATACTTAAATTCTGAAATCAAAAGCATCGACTGAGTCCAAATAACAAAAGTTCTAACTAAAAGGACCAAAAATTACAAAACTTTATATCTGAACACGAATATGACACTGATCTAAAAGACAACAATTTGATTCTTGGTAATGGCATTGTTCCAACACCAACTGAGTTTCATCGCCCAAAACATGACAACTGTTATCAAATTATTTGGAGTGCAAAAACAAGATACCACCATAAAAACTTTCTGCAGCATTTCAAATCACAAGAAATCTACAGTTCGCACATCATTTTCCGCTACATGATTATTCAGTCACAAATAAAAAATTTATGTTAGTGATTCACTTCATGTAGATACGCCCAAAAAACAGTTGCTATGTCATATATCGATCAGTACCCTATTTTCATCCATTTCATAATTGTGAAGTGTATGGAGATAAAATGCATAGCCATAACAAACGGTCTTGAAAGTGATATATAATATATTATGCATTAAGTACATTGCACTGAAGGGTCCAAATTGATACAGTTTATGGAGGTGCATTTCAGAGAGGCATTTTTTTCCCCGGAAAAGATATACACTTTGCTACTTTGAAGTAAATGTACCATGGAATCTTTAGCAACCATGATAGAAATAAAACAAGACAACCATAACACCAGCACACAAAGAGGTTTCTCTGAATTCTTGCATATCACAATCATAAAAGTTGTTTTCAAATTTTGATTTGTGTTATTTCTGTTATTACACTGATTTCTTCCAACCATTAAAGAGTTGTTTTCAAATTTTGATTTGTGTTATTTCTGTTATTACACTGATTTCTTCCAACCATAAAAGAAGCAACAAAAATAACCCTGTAACACAAAAATACTTATAAGTAATATCTCAGACAGAACACACATATAGCATCTAACTAAAAATATATATATATACAGTATATCTACAGTCAAACCTGCCTTTGCAATCATGTACATACCTCTCAAAAGCGACCATCAGTCCACAACGACCATGCACTGCAATGGATCCCAGATGAGTTTTTTTCTATAGAATTAACCTTTCCATAGTGACCACCTGTCTTTAATGGACACTGAAGATTGATCCCTTGGGTGATGGTTATTGACAGGTTCAACTGTATTTGATTACCTCGCCGGCATTTTGCAAGCGAGACACACAATCTTGATCAAGTTTCATAAGTGTCTGTCTGTGTGTCTGTGTGTCTGTGTGTCTGTGTGTCTGTCTGTGTGTCTGTCTGTCTGTCTGTCTGTCTGTCTGTCACCTTCAAAGACCTTTGGGTCGACGTACTAGTAAATGTAACATTTTGTATTGTCAATAATAAACATTCCACTTACCTACCATTCGGATTCCTGGTGTTTTTATTATCCAAAACGAAATCATCATCATTCCTGCAGAAATCAATGGATTGTCATGTTTTGTTACAATCAATATTGGCCTACAAAATTCCTCTTATGAATATATACATGTACATTGTAATAGATAACCAAAATAACATCACATTGTAGTAAGAACATGACTTAACACACCACATACATCTTCTAAATGTGTGCTTGTGTTAAGAAAACAAAAGTTTACAGTTAGTGTTTATCAAGAACAAAATATGTAGCACCATCAAAAAGGATAGCAGTTTCTTGCAAACCTGCGGTACGGTACTTGTGTGGCTTAAGTCACACAAAGTTAGAATACATTTCCAGGATAAACAGAGTCATTCCAGGCAAGGGCATTAATTACCTGACATCTGAACAGTATGAAATAACTGCATGTATTTCTAACATGAAATTCAACAAAAACAAAAACAATAAGAAAAGAAAGACGACCTTGAACACAATCATCTGTGCGTCAGCCAGCCCAATTGCAGACAAAGATACAGCACTCACATCTATAGGCCTGGCTGGGGAGAACCCCCCTCAACTCAAATTGAAAATCTCATAAATTTTGGGTTCGTTTAAGGTGTCCCTTCATTTAGAAAGTCCCTTAAATTCTTTCTTTGTTTTAGCTTGACAGTGGTCCCTTAGATTCTAGCTTGCTTCATTTGAGGTCCGAACAATTCCTTTCTGTTCTTGCTTCATTCAAGGTTTGATCCCTAAGTCCCTTAAATTCTTCCTTCATTTTAGGCCCACAAAAGTCCTCTAAAATACTTGATTCATGGCATGTCCAAAATTCCCTTGAATTCTAGCCAATGGTTTGATTCAGGCCAAAAAGGTCTCTTCAATTCTTGCTTCATTTAAGGTCGTTTTCCTCAAGGTTTTCAATCATCTCGATGAGGCGACTGAAGTTGGGTCTTGCTGTATCATCCTGCTTCCAACACTGCTCCATGACGGCATACACTTTGGCGGGGAAGTGCTCCAGTTTGGGGAGTCTAACTCCTTCCTTGTAGATCTTATTCAGCTCCATGATCAGCTCATCGTTCCCCAGGTTCTTCTCGTTTAATTGTGTATGAGGATCACGACCGCTGAACATCTCCCACAGTGTGACGCCGAAAGACCACACGTCTGTCTTGATGGTGTGCATCAGCTCTTTCTCATTCCAGTTCTCAATCGTTTCGCATGGCATCCTGACCAACAAGGGAAATAATGCTGAAGTGATGACAACTGCGTGCGTGAGTGAGGGAGTGAGCGAGTGAGAGAGAGTGTGTATGAGAGAGAGAGAGAGAGAGAGAGAGAGAGAGAGAGAGAGAGAGAGAGAGAGAGAGAGAGAGAGAGAGAGAGAGAGAGAGATGAAAGAGAGATTTTCTGTTCTATGAGTGCTTGTGCAAACTGACACAGAAGCTCAGCTAACCTAACACGCCAAGACATTTGTGTGCAGAATACAATTGACACACACACACCAACATACATGAATGTACACACAGAGGCACACACACACACACACACACACACACACACACACACACACACACACACAGATTGATAGACACACAGACACAATTACATATACACACCTTGTATTAAAACATATTTAAATTCCAACAACAATAAAAATCAGTACACACATTCTACTCTCACCAATCCTTATAGTTATTGGCAATAACGTAATTCTTCACTCACACTCAATCTTCATAACCCATCATTTTCATTACCCACACCTGTGCAATGATTCACCTACCAGCATATCGGAGCTCCTGTTTTGACTTTAGACTGTTTGATGTCATAATAGTAGATTCCAAGTTTCTGTCCCTTGGTCAGCTTGTGGGAGAGGCCAAAGTCACAGAGTTTGGCGGTGAAGGGTGTATGGCCACTACCATCAGCACTAAACAGCAAGACGTTCCTCGCTGCCAAGTCTCCGTGGATCATTTTCTCAGTCTCGCAGATGTACTGCATGCCCTTTAGTTTGGAGTGAGAGAATAATAAATATAGAATTTTGCACGCATGCTTGCAAACATATATGCACACAATATACAAACAAGGTCATGCAGACACACACGAATCAACTCACGCCCACACACACTGTGACGCACATGCATCCACATGAGCATATAAACACCCACACTTTTTGACTCATCTGAGCAATTAGGAGTCTTAGTAATTTAACTCACCTGAGCAATCAGGAGAGAGAGTCTTAGTATTGAGCAATGTTAGGCCATCTTGGCCGGAGGGTCATCCATGGACGAAATAAATTAACGTTGACGTTTTCTCAGATAGATGCTACTGACACTTTACACACTGCTGTTAATGACCTCCAGACATGACGAAAGTTTGGCTGACCGTCATCAAATTTCAAGGTCACAGCCGGGTTGAGATCGGGTACAAAAGTGAAAAATTAACTATTTCTCAAAGATTTATGAAGCTGGAGGTTTGAAACATCACATGCCTTCAGGGGGTGATGATCTCTAGACATGACACACACTTGGTAAACCCTAGTCAATTTCAATGTCACAGCGGGGTCATTTTCAGGTTTTAAAAAAAATTAGGAAAATTATCATTTTCTTTGATGTTTTGGAAGCTAGAGCTTTCAACCTTCACACACTCATGGCTTGATGACGGTCAGACATGCCCCAAGTCTTGTTGACCCTCATCAAATTTCTAGGTCACATTGGGGTCAAGTTCTAGGGGAAAAATGAAAAACCATAATTTTCTTGAATGTTGTTGAAGCTAGATCTTTGAACATTCTTGTGTTTCCAAGGTTTGATAGACATGACCCAAGTCAGGTTGAGCTTGTTCTAATTTCTAGGTCACAAGGGGTCAAGTTCAGGTCAATAAAAAGGAATTTCTCATTATCTTGATTGTTTAAGGGGCTAGATCGCCAGATGATGTCTAATTCATATACTGTAAGATGAAGGTGAGTTGTATGAGCATTCACTTTTCTTGTTCTAATAGCCGCGGATCATGTCGCTCTTATATAACTGCATTCTTATGCACACTCAAAATAAGTCTCACCCTGGCAATGTGTACAGCAAACCTCTGCATCTCTTGTTTGAAACCAATGTTGCGCAGCCGGTTTGAATCGACCTGAGCATATTCTTCAAGGGTGCCTTTGTCAGCAAACTCCATAACCAGTTGGTATTTAGGGCTGTCTTGCCCTGTAACAGGCACAAGAAAAGCCTTAGAAAAAACTCTATATTCACAATCTTCAATCCACCACAATATCCTCAAACAAGTTCTAAAGTAGGTACATAAGCAAAAATGTGGTTTAAAACTCAGAGCAATAACTATTTAGCTGTTAAAATGGCGATCGACAAGAGAAGACCATTTAGCTTATACAGCTTTTACATGCATTCCCCGCATACGAAAAGTCGCCAGCCTTTCAAAAAAATTTTTTCCACAGAACAGACTTCAGCTTACATTTCTCCACAATACTTTTCAGCTGGATAAATATCTTGATGTTCTGAAGTGAACACATTCAGAAAGCTCTATAATTACTAGGCCAAATCTAAACTACATACATAACATGTGATCGATTCTGTGGAAAAGACTTCAAATGCAATTTTGGTTGTATAACTTGCCTTTCGGGGTGAGCAGTCTTCCAGCTAGACAATGCTTCTTCCTCATATGATACATTTTATGGAAAAGACGTCTATGGCGACCACCTCTTGCTATCTATCACCTGGCCATTATGACCACCCCAAAATATCTCAAAGAAGTGTTTTTTTGTTTTAATTAATTGCCTTTTCGTAGTGACAACAGTGGAACCCCCCTTTTAAGACCCCCCCCCCCTCCCATTTTAAGACTCCCTCCTTTTTAAGACCTGATTTTCTCAGATTTTGTTAGGTCTTAAAAGGGGGGTTCCACTGTACTTGTCTCAACGAACACTTTGAGTTGGTCCCTTGGGTGGTTGTTACAGACAGGTTTGACTGTACTTGCCTTTCATGACGATGCCTTTCAGCTTGACAACATGGGAATGTTCCAGACTGAACACGTTCAGAGCCTCCTTCAGTAACTGGGCCGTCTTAGGTTTGACTGTACTTGCCTTTCATGACGATGCCTTTCAGCTTGACAACATGGGAATGTTCCAGACTGAACACGTTCAGAGCCTCCTTCAGTAACTGGGCCGTCTTAGGTTTGACTGTACTTGCCTTTCATGACGATGCCTTTCAGCTTGACAACATGGGAATGTTCCAGACTGAACACGTTCAGAGCCTCCTTCAGTAACTGGGCCGTCTTAGGTTTGACTGTACTTGCCTTTCATGACGATGCCTTTCAGCTTGACAACATGGGAATGTTCCAGACTGAACACGTTCAGAGCCTCCTTCAGTAACTGGGCCGTCTTAGGTTTGACTGTACTTGCCTTTCATGACGATGCCTTTCAGCTTGACAACATGGGGATGTTCCAGACTGAACACGTTCAGAGCCTCCTTCAGTAACTGGGCCGTCTGGTTGGGCGACTGATCCTCCTTTATGGTTTTGACGGCCACTTTCTCCCTCTTCATCCTCGCTGCTGCTTCCATTGCTCTCGTCTCACTTGGCTCCTGCAGGTAGGCTGCCATGACTGTGCCGTAATTGCCCTGTGAAAGGTCCATGCAGGGATATCATACGCAACAATAATGGTCATTCATGACCGAGGTTGCTAAATGGAAGAAGAAGATATCACGGCTGTTCCCAGGGCTTCATTTCTGCTTCATTAGCTTCAGGCTATTTTTAGCACCCATCCTTTCCCCACAGCAGAGATAACACAGCAGCTAGTCGCTCTCAGTGCTATGCACTGAGAAGGCAAATCTCCCAGTATAGTGCGCAAGCAGTTGGGTATAACAGGCAAGCAAGCTTAACAGTGTGCTGTTGGCAGCCACACTATTCCCTCTGCTTGGCTCTTTTTAACTCACACCAAAACGCAAGCTATGAACAGCCGTGATATATATATTTGAATACATCTACAGTCCTTGTGAGTGTTAGAGTGATGTGACGGGTGAACATCAACCTAAGCATTTTAGTTGTGAAACTGATACAGCTAGGGCTTGCATCCATATAGCGTAAGTTTTAAAAATAAACTTTGACAACCGATAAAATAATTGAAATTGTTCAAAACCTATGCCCCACTTATGAAAGAACGGGTGCATTATCAAAAAGCCTAAAACCAAATGACTTCCAACATAACAGCATGATCATTTGGCTTATTCTGCAACAGTGTATTATACATGTACAGTACTAATGGCCTGAAGGCAGCACTTTTATGGCTGAAAAAGATCTGTTTAAAGATATTCAGACTATCATTCAGCCCTGTAACACAGTTGAAACCCCTTTTCAGACCTAAAAAAATCAGGGAAAAATCAGGTTTTAAGAGGAAGAAGTCTCAAATAGGAGATATATTTACAGAAAATCTGAAAAAAGTATGTGACAGGGTGACATGGTAGTCTCCCTTTCACAGCATCTTCTCTGCACTGACTGACAGCCTTGTCCGCCAGCCTTGAGCGTGGGCTAGTTAGACATTTCTTCTACGTCGCTGATTAGACACCTGTCAATTGTAGAGAACTGTTTGTGATGGGGTTCAGCTGCTGTATAGTCACCCGGTGTAGGATCCGGTCCAGTCCCCCCTCTGAAGTAGTCCCCC
Organism: Littorina saxatilis; assembly: GCF_037325665.1. Lineage (NCBI taxonomy): Eukaryota > Metazoa > Mollusca > Gastropoda > Littorinimorpha > Littorinidae > Littorina > Littorina saxatilis. The sequence continues at coordinate 104,916,386 of NC_090245.1, forward strand.
GGGGGACCAATTCGTGGCAAAAACTGCTCTATAATGGTCCCCCCTTAGACATCCAGCCTCGTTTTTCTTGTTACAATGTTAGTAATGTTACCAGCAATTTTAGAGAAAAGAAAGGAAAGAATCAGAGACTGGTTTCATTTCTTCTTATCAGTATTTATTTATTATTCATTTTATTTCATGTCATTTTTCTTTTGAATGGCATTATAAATCAGATCTATTTTATTTTCTGCAAAATATAGTCAAACAAAGAGATTGCTGTCTGTGCACTACATAATACCGGACGAAGATATAGATTGAAAATGGCTTGAATGCCTAAGAAAAACGAGGCTGGATGTCTAAGGGGGGACCATTATAGAGCAGTTTTTGCCACAAATTGGTCCCCCGGGGGACTACTTCAGAGGGGGGACCGGACCGGATCCTACACCGGTGTGCTCTTGCGAACCTTTGCGTTCACATAGCAGTTTTTATAGGGCTATTAATTTGGCTCTAAAATCTCTCTCCCGTTTGACTGGCTTTGCCAGGGGGCGGGGATGTAGCTCAGTCGGTAGCGCTCTGGATTTGTATCCAGTTGGCCGCTGTCAGCGTGAGTTCGTCCCCACGTTCGGCGAGAGATTTATTTCTCAGAGTCAACTTTGTGTGCAGACTCTCCTCGGTGTCCGAACACCCCCCGTGTGTACATGCAAGCACAAGACCAAGTGCGCACGAAAAAGATCCTGTAATCCATGTCAGAGTTCGGTGGGTTATAGAAACACGAAAATACCCAGCATGCTTCCTCCGAAAACGGCGTATGGCTGCCTAAATGGCGGGGTAAAAAACGGTCATACACGTAAAATTCCACTCGTGCAAAAAACACAAGTGTACATGGGAGTTTCAGCCCACGAACGCAGAAGAAGAAGAAGAAGAAATAGGGCTATTAATTTGGCTCTAAAATCTCTCTCCCGTTTGACTGGCTTTGCCTCCAAAAGTGATTCTTGTTCTTTGTGCACTTGGTTACATATCAATCAATCAATCAATGAGGCTTATATCGCGCATATTCCGTGGGTACAGTTCTAGGCGCTCTGCAGTGATGCCGTGTGAGATGAAATTTTATACGGCCAGTAGATTGCAGCCATGTCGGCGCATATTTACCTTTCACAGCCTTATTCCAAGTCACACGGGTATGGTAGACAATTATTAACTGTGCCTAAGCAATTTTGCCAGGAAAGACCCTTTTGTCAATCGTGGGATCTTTAACGTGCACACCCAATGTAGTATACACGGGGGGTGGTTCGGACCCCGAAGAGAGTCTGCACACAAAGTTGACTCTGTGAAATAAATTTCCGCCGAACCTGGGATCGAACTCGCGCTGACAGCGGCCAACTGAATACAAATTCAGCGCGCTACCAACTGAGCTATATCCCCGATATATAATATCAGAAGTTGTAAAAGAAACAATTGAAAGTCAGCAGAGACTTTCTTCTGAGATTTGTTAAAATCTCTTAGCAGAGCAAAAGAGAGAGAAAAAGTGTCCCTTCACAGACAGCCCTATTGGGGAAATCAGACCCTCCTCGGACGGGACCAAGATTTCAAAGAGAAGCTAAACACCCTCGGAGGGGAGAGCGTATCAACAGAGAAATCTAGTCCAGAGGAGGACCATTGTTTTACTACCGAGACCAGACACGTGTTTGGACACTATTGTGTCTCATCAGTGGTCTGATGGTAGAGATGGCGAGAGTTGTCAACCCATGGTATCTTCTTCTTCTTCTTCTTCTTCTTCTTCTTTCATGGGCTTTGATTCCTACGTTCACTCATGTTTTTAGCACGAGTGGAATTTTACGTGTATGACCGTTTTTACCCCGCCATTTAGGCAACCATACGCCGCTTTCGAACTCCGCCTAGGACGGTCCCAAGCCCGGCTGAAAAAGGAGGAGGGTTGGGCGTGGGGCTAGCTACCCCACCCCGTAAAAAAAAACCACTAGCTACAGAAACGCCATTGGCGGCCTATACCCCAGACGGGGTCACAGGCGTAGGTGAGGTGAGGTGACGCCGCTTTCGGAGGAAGCATGCTGGGTATTTTTGTGTTTCTGTAACCCACCGAACTCTGACATGGGTTACAGGATCTTTTCCGTGCGCACTTGGTCTTGTGCTTGCGTGTACACACAAAGGGGGATAAGCCACTAGCAGGTCTGCACATAAGTTGACCTGGGAGATCGGAAAAATCTCCACACTTAACCCACCAGGCAGCCGCGGCCGGGATTTGAACCCTCGACCTTCCGATTAAGAGGCCGACGTCTTACCACCCCGCCACAGCGCCCGTCTACCCATGGTATCTAACCAAGAAGCAAACCACTCTCTGAGTGGTAGCTTCTGTTGGCATGGGAGACTACCCTCATCTGACAATCCCAAGAGGAATATATATATATATATATAGGGTGTGAAAAGGGGGGAGGTTCTAAAATGCAGGGGTTTTAAAAGAAAGGTTTCATTGTACTGCCTACCTTTCCCAAAGGCGTGTCACCAATGGGTGTGAGCAGCGTGTGGTCGATGGCAGAAGTGATATGCTGCCTCACTTGACGCTCTAGATCTCTCACCACTTCGTAATCTTCTCTCTCCTGTTGAGCCTGGTTGGCTGGCAGCAGAAATTGATTATCATATCACCATTTGTATGACAGTGTCAACTGAACTGTGACGTATTGTCACTCTTTCTCACACACCACAACATGATGTTATTGTAACCCAAAGTTATAGCTATCCTCTTCTGCTTGTAGTGCACAATTTTTGGCTGAAATCCTATTGTTTAGGTCACTTTTAGGAGAGAGAAAAAATTGAAAACTGTAGAATATAGCATATTATATCCTTAAACAAAACAAAAAAATGGAAACATGCAGAATGTAGCATCCTACATCTCTCAACAGGAAAAATATGACCCTCCACCACGAAATGAGTCGCATGTCACCGTTGCATGATTTTCATATTTTTACATTTCCCTAAAGAATTTTGTATGCTCTATCCAGTGGTGAAAACCGTTTTAGAAAAGACTGAAAACTGTTTGAGTTATAAGCCTGTGACAAAGGTGACCCTCACTCTGTTACTAGACACCCCCCGGACTTATATTATGCCTAGCGCAGAACCGCGCGAGGTGACATGCGACTCATTTCGTGGTGGAGGGTCACAAATATGAAAAACTGCAGAATACAATGTCCTTAAAATAGGAAAAACAGGGAAAATTGCACAATACGTTTAGTATCCTACATACGTGAACAGGAAAAATGTGGAAAAATTGAGTGTTACCTTGTGTTTGCCGCACTTGTTTAAAGAGCTTCTCCCCCTCCTCCTTGTCCTGAACATTACCCGTTTCCAGGGCGATACTGAGAACAAGCTGGATGTTCCAAAGGTCGGAGCCTGTTGTCGCTCTCTCCGCTAGCTCTTCCACTGCAAGCCACACATATAAACACAGTAAAGTGCATTTCCTCAACAATGAATAGTGAATTTTTGATTTTACCAGAAAGAGAAAGAGATGCGGCTAAATGTTCCTGTTGTTGCCCTCTATGCTGGCTATACCTGGCTTCGACTACGCAAACCATGAGCTGCCGACCCCTGTGAAGCCTCAGGTGTAACAGAATAAAATCAAAACACAAGAAAGGTAAGTTGTTGGAATGTTTAATTATTGACAAAACAAAACGTTACGTTAACAAATATATTGACCCAACGGTCTCTTAAGTGCACAGACAAACACTAATTATACTGTAAAAACACTGATAACAGAGTCATGTCTAGAAAAAGCATATCAAGCATGATCCGTTAGACGAATGCTGATATAATTTTTGATAGATGTTTATGCAGTATCAAATTACTGAGACCTACTTGCTTTCTAGGGTGGCTGAATCTACTTTTTAATTTTCTCCATACATCCTTTTTTCGTCAATCAGTGGATGAACAGCCATACCTTCACAAGCAGCCTTCATGAGTGGGAGAGGCGCAGGTCGCTGGTGTGGGTTGTCTTGCCAGCAGTCATGCATCAGCTTCAACACCTTCTCCTGTATTTTACGCAGCGTTTCCGTTCCAGCGACAGCACGTCTGGACTGATCCACATCTTTACTTTTCCCTTGGCCGGACTTTCCGCTCAGTTCTGTCATTCCTGTCTCTCCCGATGCAAAGTTTGACCCTGCATCATATGAAAGAATCTTAAAAACTTCGACTGCCCGAAGAGTTTTTTTCAAAAAATTAATTTAACAAGAAGAGCAAACGCTCGATCGAGTCACTTTCGCAGTTCTGAATATTATATGAGGCATCAGATGGACAGGAAGAAATTGCTATTCACAACACAATGAGTCACGTTCACATAAAATTTGAGCCCGGTCACTTTTATAGTTTCCGAGAAAAGCCCAACGTTAAGTTGTGTGTTGCCGAACAGAAAAGGCTAGTTATCTCCCTTGTTTTTCTGATAACGTTCGTAAAAGGCTACAGATGTAAATACTTTGATGTAAAGAATAATCCTACAAAGTTTCAATCACATCCGATGAACTTTGTCAAAGATATAAAATGTCTAATTTTTCCTTTGACGCTGACCTGTGACCTTGAAAAAGGTCAAAGGTCAACGAAACCATCGTTAAAGTGTAGAGGTCATTGGAGGTCACGACTAAACAAAATATGAGCCCGATCGCTTTGATAGTTTCCGAGAAAAGTCCAACGTTAAGGTGGTGTCTACGGACGGCCGGCCGGACGGCCGGCCGGACAGACTAACACTGACCGATTACATAGAGTCACTTTTTCTCAAGTGACTCAAAAAATCATAATATACTTCAATTAGACCCATAATGAGAAAATAATCGCCAGGGGGGACAATTATCTTGCTGCAATTCAAAGGGCAATATACAGCAGCTGCATGTGTCCTTTGTCAGAGTATTGATTTTTTCATGATATCAAAAAAAAATGTACCTGATATGTGTTGTGACAGAGCACAATTTTAAGAAACAAAGGGAAGTAAGCACTTCTTATTCTCCCAGGTGCTAGAAGATTTGTTCTTTCTTTCTTTCTTTATTTGGTGTTTAACGTCGTTTTCAACCACGAAGGTTATATCGCGACTGGGAAAGGGGGGAGATGGGATAGAGCCACTTGTCAATTGTTTCTTGTTCACAAAAGCACTAATCAAAAATTTGCTCCAGGGGCTTGCAACGTAGTACAATATATTACCTTACTGGGAGAATGCAAGTTTCCAGTACAAAGGACTTAACATCTATATATATATACGACTAGTGTCTGTGTGTCTGTGTGTCTGTGTATCTGTCTGTGTGTCTGTGCGCGATGCGCGGCCAAGGTTCTCGATGGATCTGCTTCAAATTTGGTGGGCTTATTCAGAGAGACCCCGGACACAACCTCATCGATGAGATATTTCAACAAGTGCTCTCAGCGCGCAGCGCGGAACCGATTTTGGTTCCACCTCAGCTATTTTGGTTCCACCTCAGCTTACCCGGGCCCCCATACCGACACACCATAGCCGCTACACCACATCACAACGCCAAAGTTCTCGGTGGATCTTTTTCAAATTTGGACACCGTATTCAGCTACACCCCGGACACAATATCATCGATGAAATATTTCAACACGTGCTCTCAGCGCGCAGCGCTGAACTCATTTTCGTTTTTGCGTTCATTTCACCATTATAAGTAACTCTTCCTTATCTTCTCCAGTGTTTGGCGTTTATCTCCCTTCCTTCGTGTGGCTTTCCCGTTCAGTTCTAAGTTACTATTACTATTTTTAGAATGTCACTGCGCTGTCCACTGCGCTGTCCAGAACGCTTCCCTTGCACCCATAAGTTGTTCTTACTGTCAAAGTGAAAAGGTCGAATCAATTTATAGCCACGCGAAAAATACACTCTCACCTATCTCTATATATTTATAGATACAGATATGCATATATATATACGGCTTCTGTGTGTGTGTGTGTGTTTGTGTGTGTGTGTAGGCAAAAACCTATGTATTATAGAGTTCTGTTTGTGATGGGGTCTAGCGGCTTTTGTCTGTCTGTATGTTCTGGCATGTGAGAAGCCACAGCAGATAATATAGGGCTAAGAAATAAGCTCTAAAATTCTCAATCCCGTTTGACAGGACTTCGCCTTTCAAAGGTGATTGTGGTGAACCGCCACGCTGTCTGTCTCTGTCGCGCCGGCCGTTCACCCCAAATTCCCGTTTCTGAGAGTGACTATTTTTAGAATGTCACTGCGCTGTCCAGAACGCTTCCCTTGCACCCGTAAGTTGTTCTTACTGTCAAAGTGAAAAGGTCGAATCAATTTATAGCCACGCGAAAAATACACTCTCACCTATCTCTATATATTTATAGATACAGATATGCATATATATATACGGCTTCTCTGTGTGTGTGTGTGTTTGTGTGTGTGTGTAGGCAAAAACCTATGTATTATAGAGTTCTGTTTGTGATGGGGTCTAGCGGCTTTTGTCTGTCTGTATGTTCTGGCATGTGAGAAGCCACAGCAGATAATATAGGGCTAAGAAATAAGCTCTAAAATTCTCAATCCCGTTTGACAGGACTTCGCCTGCAGAGGTGATTGTGATGAACCGCCACGCTGTCTGTCTCTGTCTCACGATACACCCCGGCGAAGCCGGGTATTCCTCTAGTTTCTTATATACTGCTTGACTAAAATCTTTACAAAAATTGACTATATTCTATACAAGAAACACTTAACAAGGGTAAAAGGAGAAACAGAATCCGTCAGTCGCCTCTTTCGACATGCTGGGGAGCATCGGGTAAATTCTTCCCCCTAACCCGCGGGGGGTGAGATTTGTTCTGCATTACTCTCACTTACTCATGTTGCATATGTCGTTTGTATTTAGACCTCTTACTTCCCTTTGTTTATCAGATCTCTAAACAGCGCTCTGCCTCATGTGTTTAAAGGCTGCCATATTCGTAGCGTTCATTAATTAATTCATATTGTTTACATGTGCCAATAATGTTATAAAACTGTACATAAGGGGATATAATAACGATTGGCTGTAGCTTTCGAACACAGAAAAAATTATTTCAGTATTGCAAAGTGGTGTTGATAGTGTCGAATGTAAACAGAACAGTCTCAAACGCCATCTTTGGTTTACGAAACGTCAACGGTATAAAAATAGCCCAAGTCCTGGAGAACTGTTGCTAAACAATGCAATAAAGAATTAATTATTTCTCGTAATTGGTAAGGACTTCAAACCTAAAACTTTGCAGGAAGCTTATTTATACATCCCCGCAACGATGGGAAAAGCCCTGGAAGTAATTAGACTAATTAAATAGGACTATGTCAGCCTTCATGACTTTCTTGATTAAATGTATTCTCCCAGGTGCTAGAAGATTTGTTCTGCATTACTCTCACTTACTCATGTTGCATATGTCGTTTGTATTTAGAGCGCTTACTTCCCTTTGTTTCTCAGATCATAAGAAAGAAACAATTGCACAAATGCACCAACATAACCATCCACACACACAAACAGACAGACGTGAACACACGCAAGCACAAGTATGCAGGCACGCAAATATACATGCATCTGTGTAAGTGTGTGCTTGTGTACATATGCGTACATTTACGCCTGTACCTGTTTGAGTGACAAACAGAATTACAGTGGAACCCCACTTATAAGACCCTCCAATATAATGTAACCGAGTGCCGAAACACTACGATCACCTCGGGAGGCGAAGTGCAATCAAACAGGATTGAAAATGTTAGGGCCAATTTCTTAGCCCTATAAAAACTATTATGCAAACCCGAAGGTTTCCATGAACATACAGACAATCGGAAACCACCAGACCCCATCACAAACAGAATTCCACAATCCACCGGTGTTGACTTAAAGGCCAACAACTCGGGTGCAGAGTCTGCTGTGAAAGGAGCGGTAGCCTCCCCTGTCACAATAAGACTACCCCCATTTTATGAAGACCTCACATTTTCAGATTTTCTGTTTATAATCTCTGTAAATTTACCTCCTTTTTAAGACCTGATTTTTTTCCACATTTTTGCAGGTCTTAAAATGGGGGTTCAACTGTACACAATAATAAAGTTTTACTGAATTGAATTGAATTGAATTGACTTGAATTGAATTGAAGCCGGATGACAAAGCGAGTTGAAGAAACGGGAATCCTCACCTTGCTCCGAGTCGGCAACGGTCACTTGGTTGTAGTCTGCAATTTCACCTTCCTGAAGGTTGTCACCCACGGCAACAGTGGTGAAGTTCTGGCTTTCCACCCACTGCTGAGTACGGTTCACAGGGATGGGTACGCTGGACACATCTCCATGAGTTGCCATCACTTTCTTGAACTCTGGGTCAGGCAGCTTGTTATTCTTAAAAAAGTCTTGCACCTGAAGAAATCAGACCCAGATAGACTGCAAACACAGATACACACACTCTGGCAGAAAACAGAGAGACTGAGGTTTCAGTGAGACAAGGTGAGCACCTCTCTGGCGGTTGTATTTCCTGGATTTCTGTTGGATGTTTTCCCGGGGTTTTAATTTTTGTCAACAAATCATATTCCACTTCCGCCTCGGTTTCACACAAAAAATCAATCGCAGATACATTTCTTGACTCGCATCCCCCACTTCAGAGAACAAGAGAACAAGAATTTAATCGGCCATATCGCAGACCTGCCTACTCTCCCGAAAAATTCGGGAGACTCCCGATTTATGTCTGTTACTTCCGACCTCCCGATTAGACTTTGAATTCTCCCGATTTCATCAATGAATCCTGTAAAAAAAAAAAACGAAATTTGTTCCGTGTTGTACATGGTTTGGGCTTTTAGACGCCTGGGCTGAGTACAGCTTCCGGTGCCGCCAAGCGTTTTTGCTTCGGCTGTTATGATTGGTTTACTCAGATACAACGACCAATCGCTAAGCTTGACTTGCGAAGCTCTGTTGACGCGGATTGTCGCGATGGCGGGTAAAGAAGCTGAGAAACGTCTGCATGAGACAGACGACGAATCGACAGCACCATTTGAGCATCAGCAGAAAGTGAAATCGAAGAAATACATGCAGAAGTGGAAAGACGAGTACTATAAGTTGGAAAACATGGAGAAGTCTACGAAAGGCCCCCATTTTGCTCATTGCGGCGTCTGCCACCGGGATTTCTCGATATCCCACGGCGGTAGAAACGACATCACCAAGCACTGTGCCAGTTCAACCCACAAGGTATTGAATTCCTTACGTTTGTTCTCACCTGCACCAATCAGTATTACTTTTTCTTCTCTGTGAAATATGGCCCTGTTGAGAGTAAATGTATTCATTTTGAATCCAAGAGCTGGCAAAATAAATCTAGTCATATATTTCTTGAATGACCTTGTTTTCATCTGTATGAATTGGGTTTTCCTGGAGTGAAAAGTCACTAAAATATGTTCACATATTTCATCTGCCTGTCCCATGCTGTCTTTTTCAAGCCATTGCTTAATACATACACTTGATGTAGATGTGATTACAACTGCCAGGCCAGTCATATGAGCTGTCTTCTCAAAGAAAACCAAGCTCTGTTATAGTTTTATTGTACTTTTCATAGCTTTTCAAAAAGGCATATCCCATTTATTTGGTGTTAGGAAAGGCCTCAAAATACACTTTGGCGGCCCCTGGACCCCGGCCAGCTTTGGAGGATCTCCCTAATTTACCTTTGGGGGGGTAGGCAGGTCTGATATCGCATAAAAGTCATTGGTATTTGTCCTGGTGTGAAAACACTCATACAACCATACACTCCTTGCATATACGATACAAAATTTTTATTTTTTTTAAAGGTCAAAAGACCAGACCTGTTTACCCCCATAAGTGTTTTGGAGTAATGCTCTGCCCCAAAAATAGTAATCCTGGCACAAAATAGTAATCATCCAGCATTCGTCGCCAATTACAACGCCGCGGCACATGACAACTGTGTCTGCGAAACGCAATCATGCACATATATCCATCATTTACAAACAAAACACATCAGTCAGTTTTTGTAGTCATCATAATTTCAAAGAAGATCACATCAAAAGCACATGCATCACTGATTCTTTTTCTTTTGCTCGTAGTAGGCCTTTTTCAGTGTGTCAAGCGCTTCTCTACTGTACTTGCGCTTGCCGAATGAGTGAGGGCGAGACTTCACCACTAGAATAAGGCTCTCCAGCGTCTCATCAGACAGACATGATCTCTGGTCAGTCCTGTGCTTTTTCACCCCATTTTGCCATTGAAAAAAACAATGCCAAACATGTGAATTGATAAAAAAAAAATTAAACAATAAAAAAAATAAAAAAATCGTAGTCTTGACACGGATAGCGGAATGGCGTATTTTTTGCAGAAAATCGTAATAAATTACGCCAAAATCGTAAGGGTAAACAGGTCTGAAAGACTAACAACAACAACAACAACAACAACAACAACAACAACAACAACAACAACAACAACAACAACAACAGCAACAACAAGCCAAAGTCATCACCGAGGTACAGATAACTAAAATGGATTCATCATCATGTTTTTAAAATAGTTGTTGAATATATGTGTAACTGACTTCATTTGATGTGCTCAATAAAATAATTTTTGTTTAAAAGCTCACCTTAATGCTGTGGGGAATGCACTGAATGGGGTCCTTTCCACGGCAGATCATTTCCCAGATGGAGGTACCCAAAGAGTACACTTCTGATGCTAGGGTCGACTTTGAAGGTTTCCGCACTTCTTTTACAAGCCTGCCTGATCGTCGCTCGGGTGCCAGCCAAGCCATTCTGGAATTACGAGATTTCATTTGGTAACACATTCAATCTCCTCCTAATAGACGAATTCTAATATTAAAGGCACAGTGCAGCTCACAGCCTTCGTTTTGCGTTTTTGTCGCAGCTGAGTGCATTTACAGTTCAAAAATCCTCCTATGGTAGTAAAACAAACCCAAAACTACCCAACGACGACATCTGTGAAGCTCGACAGTTTCTTGTTCACGCGAGTGCATAAATTAACCTAGTTATTACGTGGTGTTTGGTCGGAGTTCGATTCAACTGAGTGATTCCGGCCTCCATTTTGTTTTACACAAACTCATGATGATGTCTGACATAGTTTGCTAGTGACGTGTCTTTTTGTGCATGATGTGGTGATCTACCTGATCTAAATTTAGATAAAAAAATAGGTCAAGACCAGCCGGGTCCGAGTACAAAATTAATTCGTAAAAAAATCGCAGTTCTTGACTCTTTGGGTGCAAGTCAATGAAACTTGGTATAGTTCTTCTAACGGATAGCTGCCTGAGGTATGACTAAAAGCCCCAGCGGCTCCGTGCACCTGGATTTGACAAGTTCAGTACCTTTAACTCTGTTGGGTTTGTATGGGTTGTGGAAGAGTTACCTTTTCTTACAAAACGGCAGACAAACAATGAACGGACTAATCACTAGCAAGGGCTGTGCCGGAAACATGGGCGTGTCTCCACGTGTTTGTGGTACACCCCCCGCTAGTGATTGGTCCATTCATTTTTTTATTTGCGGTTTTGCAAGAAAAGGTAACTCTTCCACAACCCATACGGAGTTATTTCCAAAAATCGTCTATTTATTTAAAAAAAAAAATGTCTTCTCTTTTTTTTAATGTGAATGTCCGTGTAAATATGTGATAAGAGTAGTCCCTCTCTGGGAGAGGGCTGGTTGAAAAAAAGCTTGTCGGTATTGCCTATGTCACATTAACCCTCGTAAAATTTGATTTGATTTCATACATCAAAAAATGTTTTAGTGTGTGGTAGAACGTTGCACCATTTTAACTTGAAAGCCTGCAAGACAGCACCCTTCTATTGGTTATAGGGTTTATGGGTTGCTAACAAAAATATGAAGCAAGTCTAAAATTCATGAATGAAAGATGTCATTCTTGCTTAGTTTAAACAGAGCCATCTTTTTCAAGGCTTTAGGTTGAACATTGTATGCATCAGCTGTGTACTGTCTTGCCTCTGAGCATCATCACTTAAGTCTTATCTTTGAGCACTACGAGCATCAACTGTCTTTAGTTTTACGGTTGAGTATTGTGAGCATCATTCGTCTTCAGTCTTACCTTTGAGCATTGTGAGCACCATCTGTCCTATGTCTTACCTTTGAGCATTGCGAGCATCTGTGCTATATCTTACCTTTGAGCATTGTGAGCACCATCTGTCCTATGTCTTACCTTTGAGCATTGTGAGCACCATCTGTCCTATGTCTTACCTTTGAGCATTGTGAGCACCATCTGTCCTATGTCTTAATACCTTTAAGCATTGTGGACACCATCTGTCCTGTGTCTTACCTTTAAGCATTGTGAGCATCATCTGTCCTATGTCTTACCTTTGAGCATTGTGAGCATCTTCCAGGGACAGATTACTGTGATACAGAGCCATGCTTGGGTCCCCCAGTCGGATGGTAAGAGCAGTGTCCTTCTCTTTCAGGATCAGAATCTTTGCACAGCAAAAGTTGCCATACACCATCCCTGCTTCTTTCTGGAAAAGCAGGAACACAAAAATATCACAAGTTGGTATTGTTCATGGCAGTACCTGGACCAAGTTCTTGAAGGCAAGATTGCTGCTTTAACTGAGATCAGACTTAAAGATAGTTCAAATTTCCAGGGGTGCAACAAATAAAACAAAAATTAAATGTTAAAAAAATGGTATATGTGGTAAATGCATGTAAAGAAAGTGGTATATGTCAGCTGTCAATGCTCCACTTGAACTACTTCGGATTACAAGTGTACTCCCCTTTTAAAACCACAAACAAATCTTGAGAAAGCAGGTCTATACAAAGAGAGAGTCTGAAAAAAGAGGTAAATTTACAGACATTTTCGCTCTCATTTCTCTCTCTCTCTCTCATTACTTTATTGTCCCATCGCTGGGAAATTCGGGTCGCTTCCTCCCAGTGGAAAGCTAGCAGCAACGGAGTCGCGCTACCCAGGTGTCTGCGTGTTTAGGTGTATTCAGCCACCTGCACTTATGGCAGAATGACCAAGGTCTTTTACGTGCCATTGTGATGACACGGGGGTGGGACATGGCTTCCGTCTCTGGGTCTGCACATAAAGTTGACCCATGTCCGTCCCGGCCCGAATTCGAACCTGCGACCTTTCGATCACAAGTCCAGTGCTCTACCAACTGAGCTACCGGAAATTGTGAGGAAGCTGAGTCTTAACATGGGGTGAGCATCTGGGGGGGCATTGCAAGGTCATTCCAATGTACTGATCAACAAACTCGGAAGAAAACAGTATCTTACCAAAGAACACAGGCACTCAGCAAGTTGTTTCAGCACTGACGCCACCTGCAGCCAGTTCAGGGGTGGAGCATTCTCGTCACGCAGACGTTGGAGTAAGCTCCCATTGCCGTCGGGCATGCACTCATAGATGATGCGGGTAGGGTTGGTGATCATGAAGCCGTAGACTCGCACAAAGAAATGGCAGTGATCGTGAAGTCTCAGAAGCAGTTCTGCCCCTTCTCTGTAAGCCTGCAAGAAAAAGTTGTCAAGAAATATGTCTGTGATTAACGGATTTTGTGAAACCTGGGCAGAAGTGGAATATGATTTGTTGACATAAAAATAATCACTGATGATCAGCTAACATAAATCCAGGCAATACAACCGCAGGAGAGCTAGGTGCATTATTCATTATGTAATAGCGATTTTTTTGTAGCTGCCAGTATGACAGAAAACTCATCCATGTGCGGACATTTCTGCATGCACACAGACACATACATAATACGCAGACACAAACACACAGAGAGACACACAAACACACACAGAACATTTTCTAAAGAGGTTACTCTTCAAGCCTCAGAAATAACTGATTCATTCACTCAATCATCTTTTATTGTGAAAGGGTTTTACAAATTAGATTACAGTTCTTTCCCCTTTCATGTAGCACAAGTTCTGAGTCTAAAAAAATGAGTTTGAAATCAAGAGACAATTTACCACATAACTCACACAAAAAGATACTCACATTTTGTACCGCTGCAGTTTTGTGGGTGACCTTTTTCAAGATGGCCTCGCGACCCCGGTTTATCTGCTTGAATTGATAGACATCACAGAACTCCCCTTTGGCTGAAAAGAACAAAAACCTTGGTAAGAAGAGCAGACATCTGTTTGATCAAAGCTATTCACTTCTGGATTTAAGACAGTTTATTTGAAAGTTACCCTGCTGAAAACATGCATGTAGGTAGTCCCACTGCTGTAAATTGCCAGCCGAGATAGCTGTTTTTCTAAAAATGCAGCAACTTTCACAAAGCATTTCACCATCTAACTTTTTCCTCCAATGATTTATTTTGTGATGAAAATAAAGAATGATATCTTCTGACTTGTTCTGTGTATTTTATTTGCATATCGTTTGATGTTGTCATAAAAAAAAACCAGCAAGCTGGGGGAGGGGTAGGTTTTTTTTAGTTTAATCAACACATCAAAGGACACGAAAGGAGAAGGAAATATGACTGTCTTTTAATTTTATTCAGAGGTGTCCTTTCATTGGAGGGTCCTTCCATCAAAGGTACCACTGTTTACAGCAGTGAACCCCTCTCTTTAAAAAGGACTAAAGTCTTGAAAAAAATTAGTCTTAAAATCAAGGGAGTTTTAAAATAGAAGTAAATTCACAGACCTTATGAAAAGAGAAAATCTGAGAAAACAGGGTCTTAAACTGGGGGTGGGGGTAGGAGGGCTCAAATAGTGGGGTCTTAAACTGGGGGTGGGGGTAGAAGAGCTCAAATAGTGGGGTCTTAAACTGGGGGTGGGGATAGGAGAGCTCAAATAGTGGGGTCTTAAACTGGGGGTGGGGGTAGGAGAGCTCAAATAGTGGGTCTTAAACTGGGGGTGGGGGTAGGAGGGCTCAAATTGTGGGGTCTTAAACTGGGGGTGGGGGTAGGAGGGCTCAAATAGTGGGGTCTTAAACTGGGGGTGGGGGTAGGAGGGCTCAAATAGTGGGGTCTTAAACTGGGGGTGGGGGTAGAAGAGCTCAAATAGTGGGGTCTTAAACTGGGGGTGGGGGTAGGAGCTCAAATAGTGGGGTCTTAAACTGGGGGTGGGGGTAGGAGGGCTCAAATAGTGGGGTCTTAAACTGGGGGTGAGGATAGGAGAGCTCAAATAGTGGGGTCTTAAACTGGGGGTGGGGGTAGGAGAGCTCAAATAGTGGGGTCTTAAACTGGGGGTGGGGGTAGCTGGAGGGCTCAAATAGTGGGGTCTTAAACTGGGGGTGGGGGTAGGAGGGCTCAAATAGTGGGGTCTTAAACTGGGGGTGGGGGTAGGAGAGCTCAAATTGTGGGGTCTTAAACTGAGGGTGGGGGTAAGAGGGCTCAAATAGTGGGGTCTTAAACTGGGGGTGGGGGTAGGAGAGCTCAAATAGTGGGGTCTTAAACTGAGGGTGGAGGTAGGAGGGCTCAAATAGTGGGGTCTTAAACTGGGGGGGGGGTAGGAGAGCTCAAATAGTGGGGTCTTAAACTGAGGGTGGGGGTAGGAGGGCTCAAATAGTGGGGTCTTAAACTGAGGGTGGGGGTAGGAGGGCTCAAATAGTGGGGTCTTAAACTGGGGGTGGGGGTAGGAGAGCTCAAATAGTGGGGTCTTAAACTGAGGGTGGGGGTAGGAGGGCTCAAATAGTGGGGTCTTAAACTGGGGGTGGGGGTAGGAGAGCTCAAATAGTGGGGTCTTAAACTGAGGGTGGGGGTAGGAGGGCTCAAATAGTGGGGTCTTAAACTGGGGGTGGGGGTAGGAGAGCTCAAATAGTGGGGTCTTAAACTGAGGGTGGGGGTAGGAGAGCTCAAATAGTGGGGTCTTAAACTGGGGGTGGGGGTAGAAGAGCTCAAATAGTGGGGTCTTAAACTGGGGGTGGGGGTAGAAGAGCTCAAATAGTGGGGTCTTAAACTGGGGATGAGGGTAGGAGGGCTCAAATAGTGGGGTCTTAACCCTTTCGCTGCCAATCAAAACTTGCGTATGTGCATTCCTGACTGCCAGGGAATATTGGAGTTAGGGGTGTAATAATTCACAAAAAATTCTAGCTCCAAACTGGCAGTAGGTAGGTAAGTAAAACCTATGTTATTTTTAAGGGAAATTGAACCAAGAATCTTTTTTTAGTGTCTAATCATGAAAATGATAATTAGTTTGGCTTATAATTAAAAATTTTAATAATAAATTTTCATTTAATTAATACTTACCCAACTCACAAATAGCAATTAACTCTAGTTCAGTGCTGGTAACGCTGTACGCGTCCCCTTGGTAACAAGGAAGGCGCCTCTAAAAAAAGAGTGACATGAGACCCGTAAGGGTGTCTAAGCCAGCCCGGAAACGAGACCCCTTCCGTATGCGCGCGCATATGCCGCCATCTTATCATTCGAAACGAAGCCCAACTCACTCTTTTTTAGACCCCAGTACCAACCACAGCGGGGAGGTGGGAGGGAATAAACGTTGTGAGTTGGGTAAGTATTAATTAAATGAAAATTTATTTATAAAATTTTTAATTAAATTACATCCTTTACCCAACTCACAAATAGCAGATTGCTACTATAGGTGGCGGGTACTTACCGAAAATCAAAGAAGAAGGACTTGTCCTGCGGCTACCATAGCAGGTAGCGCAAAAAGTCGTACCTCTACCAGAGTAGATAGACCTCTACCATCCTAAACTCAGTGATTAACGTCGTTTCCAACCGTTCAAAGTCACATCACGACGAAGCTGAAAGATAAGGCAAAAGCCCTTTGATTCAATGATCTAACAAGATCCGTGAAAGTCAGAAATATTAAAAATGGCTAAACCTGACTCTAAAAGAGCCAAACTCTTGCTTCATGAATTGAAAATGCAATAGGAAGCTGGTTTTCCCCGTTTTCCGCAAGAACGCCTAGGTTAAATCACGACAGAGATGAAAGACACGGCAAGTGACCTTTGATTCAACAATCTAACAAGATCCGTGCGAATCAGAAAAAATCTTCGAAAACCGAAAAGTTTAAGTGACTAAGCGAGACTCTAAAGGAGCCAAACTCTTGCTTCATGAATTGAAAAAGCAATTTGAAGCTTGTTTAATCCATTTTCCGCTCAAAAGCCAGAACATTTCAAAGAAATCTAAAAGTCATAGATCAGCCTTTCTTGAAAAAGCTGTACATATAAATAGCCAGAAAGTACGCTTGCTCACACTTCTCACAGAAGCTACTAGAGTAAGCTTGGCCGTTTTCCGTGTAGATCCGCCAGGCTAGTCTTGAAACGTGTTAAAGCAACGCTGCACCAAGCCGTAACAATGCGACAGAAAATACATAAAGTCTTAAAAATAAGACATGTAAGAAAAAACGGAAACCCAGAATAGGTGGATCGCCAGCTGTATTAAACGGAGAAGAGGAGTTCTTTCCGTAAGAAAAAAGCACTTTGTACCAAGCCAGTCTAAGTGACAAGTGAACAAACACGCCAAAACCCCTATATATAAAGACTCTGGACCAAATCCAGAGTTGAGGCGGAAGCCCCTAAGTATCTCCAGGATACCCTTACAGTAGACATCCGTAAAATTCGAATGTGAGAAAGCAAAAACGCCTTCTTGCCAGCCTTAAGAGGTCTGGAACCAAGATAGGAAAGATCCGTACTGTGCGACCAACAGGTAGCCAAAACGATCTAAGATAAAGACCCTGTGAAAGTGAGGGTATAGAGTCAAAAGCTAAAGTAGATAACAGCCAGCCTGAAGCTATTCGTTTGGAAACAAACAACAGCCAAAGCCTGCCTTGCGCTTCCCTTTTACCGTGAACGTCTCTTTGAAAGATAAAAGCCCGCGTGCATAGAAGTGGCCTCAAAAAGAGACCTTTCCCACAAGAAAGAGATTAAAGCCTAGCCAAAAGAACAATACTTTAAAGGCAGAGGCTTACTCTCAGGTAAAAAACCCGCAAAGTTACATCCTTTGTATCTGAGTCCTGTCGGACCACAAAGATATCCAGTTAGAACGTAACCGCCCAGGCGAGAGAATAAAAGCAAGTTTTGTTCAAAAGAGCCAATCATAAGAAACCGAAGCCACAATCTACCAGAGCTAGGAGATCTTGATCTTACAGACAGTTTCTCCTAGCTATCCAAATCCAGAAGGATGTTTGTCAAACCCGAGGGCGGTTCCGTAGAACGAAAAAAGAGAACCTAAGTTCTTAAGCTTGGAGTTAGCCAAAGCCTACAGAAAGCGCTCCGCGAGTGACAAGCTACTAGAGCGTAAGACACAAGCTAAAGCAACACCGCCACAGGTATAAAGTCGAGCGTTGTCCAAAAAGGTAGTGGTGACAAAGAAGACTCGCTTGTGAAAACTTCCACAAATACAAAAAGACCCCGCCAGAGAATCTAAGAACTTAACACCCAAAGATTCTCCTCAGAAGGCTCAAATCCACTACAAACTGCCGCGAACAGCGACACAGCTGAAGTATGAGCCTCCCCTTGTTCGAAAACATAACGATCATCAAAATGATGAGAACCAGTCACCAATCCCGATAAGGCAAAACTTGCCAAAAATCGGAAAAGTTTTGGAAAAAATTTCCAAACACCAGAACTCCATAACCAGATACTCCATCCACCTGTCTCCTTCCAGCTGAAAGACTGGAAGAGGAAGTGGATACAGCCTGTAAAACAGCAAAGGAACCGCAGTAACGGAACCGGGAGCCAAAGGCTGAAAAGTGCCGACTACCAACACCACAGTGTTAACGGTAGAAGGCTATCCCATCCTGTACCGGAAGCACAGCCGCAAAACCGGCCATGGATTAGTAAACATCAGAACCAACCGGTTGCAAAGAAACACACCGGAAGATCCCTTTGTACCTCGAACCATTTCAGCTGCGAGCGCCACTGCACTTGCTAACATGAAACGGAACCTAAAATCAGTGCTTTTCAGTAAAGCAGAAGCACCTTCAATTGAACAGCCGTCAAGCACAACCGTGCAATCCGGAAGCTGACTCTGTTTGACTAAATAGTCCAACAAAGAAATCAGCCCTACTGCTCACTTCCTGCCCCCCGGGAGAAAGCGGAAGTCAAAAATCAAGACATTTGCCATCTTCAGGGCAATGAACGACGATTCCCGACCGCGGAAGAGAACTTCCCGTTCCTCCAACCTCCGGAAGTCGTCGAACAAAGGTAGAGGTGGAAGAAGTAAAAATTTCTCCCAGCCACCCCTTCCTGTCAAAACCTAAATGCCGTTTTCCACTGCCCCCGTCAATACGCTGGACAACTTGAACGGCAGGATAAGCTGGGTGTCATCCACTACCGTGGACACACCCTCACAAGCCTCTCCTTCCTGCTTGGTATCAGAGTTAGGAAGGTGACCCCCAGAGAGACCCGCATGGTCAACCCAAGAATCACCCAGCCCAACAACTTCCTGCCCCCAGGGCGGAAGATTACGTTGCCCAGCCGCGAAAATGCGTGCTACATTCCTCCTGCGAACGTACACCACTTTCACCGGTGAACCCGGCTACACGCGGCCATGTGCCAACTCCAGGGCAATGGACAACGATTCCCGAAAGCTGAAGAGAACATCCTGTTCCTCCGAACTTCCGGAAGTCGGAACCAGACAGAGGTGGAGTAAGTTACGCCTTGCTCTCAACCACCCCTTCCGGTCAAAACTTAAATGCCGTTTTCCGCCGCCCACGTCACTGCGCTGGACAACTTGAACGGCAAGTTAAGCTGGGTGTCGTCCATCCCCGTGGACGCACCCTCATATGGAAGCACCCTCGTTAACCTTTCCTTCATGCTCGCAATCGCAATCAGGAAGGTGACCCCCGGAAAGACGTTCCCGGTCGATCCAAGAATCACCAACTTCCACAAAACCTAAATGCCGTTTTCCGCTGCCCACGTCACTGCGCTGGACAACTTGAACGGCAAGTAAGCTGGGTCTCGTCCGCACCCGCGGACGCACCCTCGTTAACCTTCCTGCTCGCCATCGTAGTCAGGTAGGTGACCCCAGAGAGACTCTCCTGGTCAGCTCCGGAGTCACCCTCAACTTCCTGCCCCCAGGGCGGAAGAGGAAATGAAGTACCTGAACCTCTGAGAGAGTGGTACGACAAATCCTTACGAACAACAGGGCTCCTAGCCTCTACCGAAAGCGCTCAATGCGGATTAACGGCGGGGGTTTCGGTGCTTTCGCCGCGATCACGGTCTACTCGCTCCTGCGTTCGCACACCACTGTCACCGGAGAACCCGGCAACGAGTGGAGAAAACATACCTTAAACGAGCCAAGGCTCCTGCAGCAAGGACACAAGACGACCGTAGCCAAGCTGCGAAGCGTGCACTTCCGCTTGCAGAACGGAAGTTGAATCCAAAGCAGAAACAGTTGCAGAGGTGGAACCGGAAGTGGAAGCCAAAGGCAAAGACCGGATACACCCCGAAGACGAACATCGAAAACGCCAGACTGAAGTGAACGAAGTTCTGCTAAAGTTGCCGTCAAAACCGAAATGTCGAAACCTGCGAACTAAACGTCAGAAACAACAACACAATGTCGGAGGGCAAAACACCTGAACCACCAGATGCCTCCGACACAACAACAACCTTATCAACACAAACATCTTTGTCACCACGCGTGACCTTGTCCCTAAAAGAGGACAAAATGGAGGCCGACGGCTTGTCGACCAAAACATCCAAACATCTGTCTGTTCCCGGTTCTGAAAGTGAAATGGCTGTAAATCCGACACTCTTACTCTTTCTAAACAAGAAAGCTTCCTTAGTAGGAGACGCTGCAGCAGTAGTCTGTCTCAAACTGGATCAATCTTGGCGTACTCCGCCATGACATAACGAACTTACGAAAAATTTCTACAAGAAAACATCATACAAGTTCGCAAAAGCGCGACACAAATCGGCCGCCAACGTTGATACCTGGGAACTAACAGTCAGAAGCAACGAAGCAATATTGGAGGGCAAGACACCTGAATAGCCAGGAGCCCCCGACCAACAACATGTTTAACAAAATTCAAAACATCTTTGTCACCAAGCGTGACCTTGTCCTTTTAAACGGACAACATGGCGGACGAAGATTTGTCAACAACCTTCAGACATCTATCGATACCCGAATCAGAAAGTGAAGTAGCGGTTTTCCCAGCACTCTTCCTTCTAGACGAGAACTTAGACGAAGCTAAACTAGCAGTAGGAGAAGCTGTAGCCGAAGCCTGTCTCGAACTAGTTTAGGCTTGGCGTTAACCGCCATGGTAAAGAGAACTCACGAAAACAAACTTTCTTCCAGAAAATTTCACAAGTTCACAAACATGCGACAAAATGTCGCCAAAGTTTACAAAAACAAGAAAGCTCACCCGATAACAGCAAGGATGCAGACCAAGCTAGGCGGCAGACCAAGGGGTAGAAGCCAAAGTCAGAAGACAAAGCAACAAGACTGAAAACAGTCGGAGCGTACAGTATAGCGACCAGTCCTGTTGGGCGCTGAGTTGAGAATGATAAGATGGCGGCATATGCGCGCGCATACGGAAGGGGTCTCGTTTCCGGGCTGGCTTAGACACCCTTACGGGTCTCATGTCACTCTTTTTTTAGAGGCGCCTTCCTTGTTACCAAGGGGACGCGTACAGCGTTACCAGCACTGAACTAGAGTTAATTGCTATTTGTGAGTTGGGTAAAGGATGTAATTTAATGATGTTTAAATATGAACTTTTGAAAAATCAGTCCGGCGCATCTTCCGGTGCCTGTGGATCAAACACAGGTGGCTGTTTTGCTTGCTCCAAGAAAGGATTATAATCACTATCATCTACCTGTTTCCAACGAATCGTCCAAAAGAAGATCTCCCCCTTCCCCTGTCAGTATCCATAATCATTTGCACCGCCTGTTGCGTCAGTCCGGCTTTGTTTTTCCCTACTAGGGCCCGGTCGACTGTCACCGTTAGCCATTTTGACGAGTCGAGATTTCTCTCCCCTACCCTGTCGCCAAGGCCGAAAATAGCCTTCAGACGCAAAACCGCGTCACCATTTATGTTTATTCATGAGAATGAGGTATCCTACCCAGCCATTGGCTGCTATTTGTGTGTCAGCAGTGACGTAGCATTTCTGGAAAATCCCGGCGCTGCGGCTGCACAAGCGCATGACGGGTATACCCGTCCTAAGGCAGTCAAGTGGTTAAACTGGGGGTGGGGGTAGGAGGGCTCAAATAGTGGGGTCTTAAAAGGGGGTTCCACTGTATCGTTCAATGTGTTATTCATTGATATGTGTGTGATTGCACTGTAAATAATGTTGTTTTTTGACCCAATGATTGTACAGCGCTTTGAGCAGGGTTTAACCCGGGATACACACATGCTTTATAAATATTATGCATTATTATAATTATCATTATTATCAAACACCAAATCACAACAGTGAAATCTTACCAATCAGACTAGCTTCTGCCATGTTAACCTGATCCTCTCGGTACATCAACGGTTGGTTGCCTAAGTCCTCGCGTCCCTGCCGGCCCCTTCTCTCATTCTCCACACCCGCGTATGAGTAGATGTTTTCCAAGATGCTGTCCTCTTGCAGCAACTGCATGGCCCCACACGTGCTGCCCTCTGTAAGTAGCAGAGAGGTTTACTTAAATAAGATAAGATAAGATAAGATAAGATAAGATAAGAAAACTTTAATGTCCATTTTCCTTTTACATAAACATGGAAATTTGTCTGTAGTGGCACCACATCGCATTTCTATTAACACAAACACACGATCATAAAGCATACTTGAACATAAGTACACTACTAAGATCAACTTAATTATCACATGAGCATTTAAACAATGAGCATAATAAATACATATCACAGTCACTGACGCTCATAATCATGCATGTTTGTTTTTTCTGTTGACTTCTTACAAGAACAGGCCATATGATATAAATCATTGTTTGCTTCAAAAGCACTGAAGGTGTCAAAAAAAGCACTGAAGGTGTTTTTTTAGTTTTTTTAATTATGTGTATTTAAATATTTCATGTCTCACAGTCAGACATTGTGAAAACTGCCTGGGTTTTTCATGTTAGACTCATTAAAATAAGCGTAATTAAAAGACAATTTCCAGAGTGATACTTGTGCCTGTAAGTGGACACAAGCTACTGAATCTAAGTCAGTCAGTCATCAATTGAACATACTTGATCAGACTCCAAAAAGACACACATGCACAGAAAAAAAACCACAGTAAAAAAGGGTAATAGAGTGAAAGTGTCTCGGCACCTCAGACAATGAGAAGAATTGAATTAGCAAATGATTTCATCTTCAAATTATGATTTCTTGATTCTAATTATCACTGGCCACTTTTCCTCCCTCCCTCCCTTGCCCTTTTGCCATTCTCTAACCTCCTCTCCTTGCTTCATTATCATCATCAATCCCCTGACTGGGACAGTCGTTGGGGGGACATGAGGGCTGAGGAGGCAGAGACCCTTCTCCAGGCATTTCTATCGGGGGCTGTCACCAGTAGGTCGGGGAAGCTCAGCTGCGTCCCCCTTCCTTACCTGCATCAAAAATGCGTTGACCGAGGTTGAGAGTAGTGGTCAGGAAATATCTCAATTGTTGCACGTCTGGAAACGATTTCTCCTCGCCCCCAACCTTCATGCAGCAGCTGTAACCTGAGCCAGCCTTGTCCATGGTGAAGTGAATGTCGTAGGTGACAATCTCTGGGCCTTCAGGGTCCATCTTGATTCCAGTGGCGTGCAAAAGGCCGAAGTCTTGAGCATCCTGGTACAAGATGTAGCAGGCTTCGCACTGAGCCAGCCTCTCATCATTGTCCGTCTGTTCTCGCAGGTAGCGCCTGGCAGTCTCCTCCCTGATAGAAGATATATTTATAAGACACTAATCATACCAGCACTTTTATCATCTAATATCAGAAATTATGCTCGTTATCTGACGAAACACAGTTTCAGCTGTTTGGTTTTATTAAGCTTTAGTAGATCTGGCAACGTGTTGACATCAAGCATAGAATGTCGCTGAAGTAAATGTATGTTTTGTGTGTGTGTGTGTGTGTGTGGGGGGGGGGGGGGGTGAGAGGTGATCCTTGCATGCAGTTTTCTCTCTCTCCTCCTTTCTCTCTCTACTTCTCTGATCTCTCTCACTCTCTTCTCTTTCTCATAGGTATAAAAAAACACAGACACACAGACACAGACACAAAAACACACACACATATATACACACACACACACACACACAATGTCAGAATACATCACTTTTCAGTTAAAACCATCTACTTGTTAGAATAAAAAAATAAGAAAGGTAGGTTGTTGGAACGTTTGTTAATGACAAAACAATACATTCACAAATATATAAAAAAAAAATTCATCTACTTGTTATCTTAAATTCTAAGCATTCGGGAGGTCTACAGGGGCACCAAAATCTCACTCACTCCATTGGTCCAAAGCAATGCAGATCCTTCAACACCTGCAGACTGGGGGCCGCCAGATACTCAACGTTCAGACTCTCGTAGTAGTTGTACTTGAGGCGACAGTACGTTTCCAGCACTGTCAGGAACGACTTGGCTGAAGCTTGGTTTGGCAAATCAAGAATCTGTAGCAACAACAATTGGTAGTTAAAGTTATGACTGACTACGTTTCTTTTGTTATTAAAATATTCATGTTATAAGTTGGTAATGCAAGATATAAAACGAATATGTGATAAAATCAAAGGATTTTATAAATAGGTTCACCAAAACTTTAAGACGAAGTACAATGTGATCAGTACTTTATGTACATTTCTGTTGAAAGAGTCTGAGATTAACTATGAGGAGGCTGAAAGGTAAACTAATTGCTTCTTTTCAACAACAACAAAATCCTTCCAAAGGGATAACTGTGGCCCCCAAACCGTTCTCAATTCAAAACACAAACTTACACAGTTCCAGTTGGGGGTAATTGTAATTTTGACACCACACACCAAGAATACCTTGAAATAAGTTTTTGAGCGCTCAGTTATTCAAATTTCAAACTCCTGTGA
>NC_090245.1:104943685-105126185 GCF_037325665.1 Littorina saxatilis
AAGATCCTGTAATCCATGTCAGAGTTCGGTGGGTTATAGAAACACGAAAATACCCAGCATGCTTCCTCCGAAAGCGGCGTATGGGTGCCTAAATGGCGGGGTAAAAACGGTCATACACGTAAAAGCTGTGGGAGTTTCAGCCCATGAACGAACAAACAAACAAACAAGAGGCCCCATTTTCTCAGATTTTGTGTTCATAACCTCTATAAATGTACCCCCATTTTAAGACTCCCTCCTTTTTAAGACATGATGTTGTCAGACTTTTGTAAGTCTTAAAAGGGGGGTTCCCCTGAAAAACACACACACACACAGGATATGGTGATGGACAAAAAGAGGGAGTTAAATCTGCTTATTGCAACCACAATGTGCACATTAATTTTTTGTTTAAATGACACTTTCTCCTGCAAAACTCTCTCATGATCTATAAAGAAACGAGTCTGATATTTTCATTTAGAGCAAAAACAGTCTTCACACATGTGTGATACCCCTGTCTCTACCTTACCTCCGTTCTTTCCTTTCTGTGTAGGGTAGTTCTCCACTTTTTCTGCAGGAAAGTATTCCAGAAGGTAGTACGGAACGTTGGCGAGAAAGTCTTCAACAAATGAGTGTCTCATCACACTCAGTGTTTCCTCGCCCCACTTCTTGAAGAAATCCTTGGTGTAGGTGCGCAGAACGCTTTTTGATTCAATGCGCATGAAAGGGTTACGGATGTTGAAAGTACTTGCAGACATGATGTTGTACTGCTTCTCAAGTTCGGGGGGCATTTTCTCAGGAAGAAGGCGCTGAACATTCACCTTGTTTCGTATATGCTCCAGTGTAGTGATTTCTTTCAAGGGTGTGTGGAGGATCCTTTCTGGTCGACAAGCCTATAGAGTTGGGAAGATAAGATACATATTCACATTAGTGCTGTCGTGAGTATGTGCATGTGCGCAAGTGTGTGTGTGTGTGTGTGTGCATGTGAGTGTGTGTGTGTTTGTGTGTGTGTCCATACATGTGTGTGTGTGTGTGTCCATACATGTGTGTGTGTAATCATTTTGTTTCTTACTCAAAATGTCAGAGACACCCCTAAAAATAACCTTTACAAAAGAATGTTTCCCCTTATCAAAATCAACACCCAAAATTAGAACAGCTAAATCTGAACAAGTGTTGTATGTTGGTGAAAAGAACAATCAATTTTCTGTCCTGGACAGTCAGTTTTGTGCACTTATCCCATCTAGCAATGATGTTATGGCATGCCAACGGAAGTTGGTGTACCTCATTTGCACAGAAATGTAATGATGAGGATGAAAGTCGCTTGTTCATTTCAATGCTTGTTATTCTCTCAGGTGCCATGAGATTGGTTCCGTACACCTCTCGCTTACTCACATTACACATATCGTATGCTCTTTTGTTATTTGATCAAAGAAATGCATGTTAACTCATTGTCTCCCAGGTACGGATATATCCGTACCCACTCATATGGCTCTATCTGACCAGGTACGGATATATCCGCTCGGACTGTTAGCTTCAGTCGCTTCCTGTAACGTCCATCTAACGCCTGCATTCCAGCGTGTTGATACACTGTTACTACATAGTCACTACAATTCTGAGTGACCTGCTGCAGCACAGCTGGTCTCGGCTAAAAAAAACTTGGTCAAAAAAGGCGGGGAAGAAAGTGTTAATGTAAAATCATGTTTGCTTCTGGCAAAAGCAACCCTACCACTGTGCCTTGCAGCTTGTAGCTGGCACCAGCCATGAGAATCCAGAGAGCTCTCTTGCTGATGTCCTTCACATCTCCGATCTTGATCTCAACACCAAAATGTGACCAAACACGTCCTGTCAAAAAATCTTCAGTACACTGAAACAAAACAACTTCTGATTAATTACAGTACAGACTGGAACCCCCCTTTTAAGACCTAACATAGAGGTAATTTTACAGAGGTTTTGACCAGAAAGTCTGAGAAAACGTCTTAAAAAGGAGGGAGTCATAAATTGGGGGGTCTTCAAAAAGGGGGGTTCATTGTAAAAGAAGCAAAATCTTGAGTTAGTGCCCTAAATCATTATTTTGTATCTTCTTCTTGTCGTTCGCTGATTGCGATTTGCGTGGATCTGTGGTTGGTTAAGGTGCGCCTGTTGGCCCAGATCCTCCGACTTCAGCCCTTAGGTTTCTTTCAGGGTTATCCCGCCCTTAGTTCCTGGCTCAAAAACCTAACCCTGGGAACAAATGGGGGATTTCTTACCGGGGGTCCCACCCCGGGGCTAGAGCTTTCAATGCGGCTCTTACTCGCATGGTGTAACCGTCATCGGACACGTAGGGCATTTATAGGGTAGTCAGTGCCATCTGCCAACCCACCCCGTCCTGGTAGAGACACCGCTAGTTGGTCCGGGACTGCTTATTCTATATTCGCAGCTGGTCCCCATATCTGGGGGCCGTTCCCCTATCCGCCACCTGGGGACCCGCCGGGTTGAGTATAGTCGCCCCCCTACTGAATTGGAAGGAGTCTGTTCCCGGATTTTGTATCAAAATTGCATTTACCTAATTAAAATTCGATCGATCTGTATAAACCAAAATAACTCAAATGATATTTATAAAAGTAATTATAATTGATATGTTCAATCGCTGGTACATCAGATCTTACAAGTTCCTATTTCCCTTCATTGGCTCTGTCGACGCCCAATTTTTCACCCGATTTCCCAGAATTAATGATTCTATTTTAAGTAACATCGGCTTTTGAGAAAAGCCCAATGTGCGATTGTATCACTGCTTATTGAACTTCTGGTTCAACATCAAACAGTGCTTACAAGCTGTGCTTTCAAAGTACATTTCCAGTAGCACTTCATCAAACTAACAAAAGGTGTGGATTAGCACAACATTAATACACACAAAAGTGTACAGGTGTATCAACACTAATGTATAATCCTATTGAATAATTATTACTGTTATCATAGATTGTTATACTGTGAAGTGCATTGCATTAAATACCACATTATAGAAATTATACATGTGAGCCGATTTAATAAAACACTGCTGCTAAGGTACCTTCACGATACAGGGCCTAATTAAGTATTTCTTCATATCTTGCACACTCACAAAGAAAATATTTGCAACGAAACTTGATCACCATGCATGTGAAACCCTTTATCTCCTAGTAAAACTTTGCTTAGCACCAATCACCTATGCTGTGAAATTGAAGCAAACACACAGGGTTACACATCTCATAAAGTCGACTAAACAAAATGTTTGTCAGTGACAGACTTCTGATTAACATGGATTTTACAAAAGTGAGAAAGCAAGCACTATGGATTTCCACACAAACCTACCTGACAGCATAGGTAATCAGCGAACATTCCTTCCGGAATGCTTTCCCTTGCTGGCCGCACTCTCACACGGAAGTAGAACTTAAGGTTACTGGTGAAGCTGTCAAAGATGTGGGCATCCGGGATCCACTGTTGCAGATCATGGTCAGCTGCGTAAAGCCCAAACATGGGAAAAAACTTGGGTCCGATCTTGTCCCAATCCTCAAGGGGGAACAACTTCCCAAGACTGGCAGAGAGGTGTTCAGCACAACGAATGCACACCTGCTCGCAGGACAAGGGCAAACCTTCCTGTATGATGGTGAGAGGTGGCGTTGTGAAGATGTTTGAGCCATAAAAGTTGACGGTGATGCTAGGTTTTGAAACAGACATCGGCGTGTAGGTCTCACCCATTTTCTTCTCGAGCTCTTAGCTCTTTCTGCAAGAACATCACTAGTATAATTATGAGTACCAATCCTACCCTGTAAAAGTGTAACTTGAAAAAATACTAGGATACCTGTGACTAAGGAATATCTTTTGAACTGGCTGTATGGAACATCTTTACCACTAGCTGTAAGTGCATGTCCCTTAGAAGTTGCGTTTGTCCTTTCATAATACTAGGTAGAACGGGAAACATTGATCACCTATATCGCGTTGTACATATATATAGATACCATTCACATCCAACTTGATAAAGGTACATGTTCTAAGTGTACATCCACTTTCTATGCTAAGGCCTAAAAAAAATAGGTGTGGTTACGGTAACCCGACCTACCCTATTTTTGGGGGCCGACCCTATAACTTTTTATTACATTTGTCACAAAAATACCACACAAAAACAAGTAAACGAGTGCAGAAAACGCAATGAAAGCGAAAGCGCCCGAGTCGCACACTTATTTCCCTGTCAAGTAGGTTTAATTTGTACACATTAGATAAAAAAGTTTTAAAAAAAAGTGATTGCCTACCTTCCTACCCTATTTTTTTGGGCTATGTTACCGTAACCACACCTATTATTTTTTGAGGCCTAAGCACATGAAGATACCTATATAAATAGAGACCACTGGTGACTGTAAGGGTGCTTATAGTTTTACAACAGCAAGTATAATGCAATGTATTATATTCATGTAAATGTGAACAACATGGGAAAAAAAATACCAACAACATACCTCCACTCGAGACAGCTGCCAATGATTCTGCCGACACTTGTGACACACTTAAGTCTCCTCACTCTTGAAACAAACCCATTCTACGTGTTGCCTGCACAAGACAGAACGTACCTTGTGCACGAGTACACTTCAAAATGTAAAACACACACACACGATAGAACACACACACACATTTGCTTCTCTTCCATGTTGGCTTTAACATTTGTTGTACTTTTTTTTTCTTCTGGTTATTTTATGTACACCTCTTTTCCTACAAATACAATGCATAATATAATGCCATTATTTGCCTATTGCTTTCTACTGAAGTGCTCTCAGCTTAGCTCTAGGAGAGATCGGTGAATGAGCTTTGAAGAATACCAAAACACTCAACGAAAGGACAGAATAAAATAACATAATATATATTCGAGAGAGATTACTGACGCATCAAACTTGAATTTCACCCAACGGGGCCCATAATTAATCTGAAACTGATCAAGCTGGAAAACTTCGAGCCAGTACTCAAAATCGTGGATTACTGGGTAAGATTAATGCTATGGCGTCTCTTCCCTATGAAGACATCTAGACTAACAGCCATTTCCAGCACACGTCATTTCATCCATAGGCCTGACCTGATAAACAACTTCCACACGCGTCGACACTCAACTCAAGCCAAGGACGGGATTTTCCCGGAATCTAAAAAACGAAAGTAGACAAAAACACAAGTAAAGTAAGAACGATATTGAAAGTGTAGTTTTGGGGAAAATTCGTTAATAATTTTACCACTTCCATCTGACTTGCACAGATCAAACAGCTTTTACAACATGAATAAACTTTCATCCAGCAGCCAACCTTTTCTCAGAAAATTAAGCGGCAGAGCACTCTGTCGGGTTTTTTGGAAAGTACAAGGGTTTGTTCCCCTGATTCACACACAAAATGTCGTCTGCTGCAGAATAAATGGCTGGGAGAATTAACTCTTTGTTTCAAAATACCGTAGAAACTGTGATCTTATGTTTAATGTTCTTGATTGTTGTGTGCATGGATATTTTAGTTTTTTGTGTCTGATCTTTTTCTCATGTATACATACATGTGCGTAAGATTTTTCTGATGCTGTTAATATTTAGATAAGTCTATGCTATCAGTATCAGGCCTAAAAAAAAAACAAGTCGCGTAAGGCGAAAATACAACATTTAGTCAAGTAGCTGTCGAACTCACAGAATGAAACTGAACGCAATGCAATGTTTCAGCAAGACCGTAGCATCGTCAGTCCACCGCTCATGGCGAAGGCAGTGAAATTGACAAGAAGAGCGGGGTAGTAGTTGCGCTGAGAAGGATAGCACGCTTTTCTGTACCTCTCTTCGTTTTAACTTTCTGAGCGTGTTTTGAATCCAAACATATCATATCTATATGTTTTTGGAATCAGGAACCGACAAGGAATAAGATGAAAGTGTTTTTAAATTGATTTTGACAATTTAATTTTGATAATAATTTTTATATATTTAATTTTCAGAGCTTGTTTTTAATCCCAATATAACATATTTATATGTTTTTGGAATCAGAAAATGATGGAGAATAAGATGAACGTAAATTTGGATCGTTTTATAAATTTTTATTTTTTTTTACAATTTTCAGATTTTTAATGACCAAAGTCATTAATTAATTTTTAAGCGCCCAAGCTGAAATGCAATACCGAAGTCCGGGCTTCGTCGAAGATTACTTGACCAAAATTTCAACCAATTTGGTTGAAAAATGAGGGCGTGACAGTGCCGCCTCAACTTTCACGAAAAGCCGGATATGACGTCATCAAAGACATTTATCAAAAAAATGAAAAAAACGTTCGGGGATTTCATACCCAGGAACTCTCATGTCAAATTTCATAAAGATCGGTCCAGTAGTTTAGTCTGAATCGCTCTACACACACACACAGACAGACACACACACACACACACACGCACATACACCACGACCCTCGTCTCGATTCCCCCCTCTACGTTAAAACATTTAGTCAAAACTTGACTAAATGTAAAAAAGGTGTGGTTACGGTAACCCGACCTACCCTATTTTTAAGGGCCGACCCTATAACTTTTTATTACATTTGTCAAAAACACACCAAAAAAACAAGAAAACGAGTGCAGAAAATGCAATGAAAGCGAAAGCGCTCGAGTCGCACACTTATTTCCCTGTCAAGTAGGTTTAATTTGTACACATTAGGAAAAAAAGTTTAAAAAAAAAAGTGATTGCCTACCTTCCTACCCTATTTTTTTTTTGGCCTCAGTCAACTACATGTACGTCCATGCAGCATACAAGCAATCTTAAACAATTTACGTCTTCCCACAAAAACACGCATTGGCAATATTTTATTTCAAGGAAAGTGTTCTCGTTGAAATTTCTTCTCTGTTTATTTTTTCTGTATGTTTTCACTTTATATGAAGGCTGTGAAAAACTATAATTGTCACACTGCTTATTTTCAAGTTTCCCAACAGAGGAATGGAAGGTGCCCTATCTGGGAGGAACCAAGGGTTCAGTTGTACAAACAACAGATGAATAATTTTCTTCAGGGAGGTTTCCACCAAGAGTCTAAAAACTGTATTTTTTGTATTAGTATTTTTTTTACCACAGTAACATGAAGCACAATGAATTCCATTAGTGTATGCATTACCCAATATTGACGGACTGTGTGATGATATCTTCTGCTATGGTCTGTTGAGACAGTGATATCAAAATCGAGACCGGAGGTCGAGATTTTGATATCACTGTCGAAACAGACCAATAGCAGAAGATATCATCACACAGTCAGTCAATGTTAGATATATTGCTAATTCTGTGGACATTTTGTATTTACTGAAAAGAAATTACAAAAGTATTTGTCTCAGTTTTGGCTGTTCCATATCCCTCCCCCTGATTATTATTTCTTTTTGTTCACTCTTTTCTTGTACTTTTCAGTATTTAAAAATGTCTTTTCTTTCAAAAAGTCTTTAGTCACTTGCTCAACTAAATTCTGGGATCATTACATTTTCATATATATTTGTTTGTTTTTAAATTCAGGTGTTTTTGTTTTTGAAGTGGGGAAGCAATAAAGAGGTCGTCGATATCAAAACTGATATCGACGGAAATGAGCTCAGTTTTGCCCAATTGACCAATGGAAATCCACGTAACATATGAAATAGCAATATAGACCTATATGTGACCCTCCACCACGAAATGAGTCGCATGTCACCTCGCGCGGTTCTGCGCTAGGCTTAATAAAAGTCCGGGGAGTGTCTGGTAACAGTGTGAGGGTCACCTTAGTCACAGGCTTATAACTCAAAAAGTTGTCGCTCTTTTCTAAAACGGTTTTCACCACTGGATAGAGCATAAAAAACTCTTTAGAAAAATGTAAAAATATGAAAATCATGCAAAGGTGACATGCGACTCATTCCGTGGTGGAGGGTCACATATTAGAAGGTCCCTGGTGTATGTCTGTATTCACTTGATTTATTCTGCTTTTATTTGCAGTTTGATATTGTTGTTGTATGATCTTAAATGTCTAAAACACACCCTCACACACACACTCTTACACATATGTCACAATATGTACAAACATGAATCTATTCAGGAATATAATTCTCAAATAAATCTCTCAATGGTATATATACTGTGCACTGGTCCAACAAATGAAAACTATGTCAAATGAGTGATATATGCACATTAAAATAAACCATATAAAATTGGTATTACAGTGTAGCAACAATAACAACTAAATATTATAAAGTAGAAAAAATAATAGTGATGATATCTAAATCACAAAAAGAAATTCTGCTTTGGCGTTATAGCTGAAATAATTGGTAAATCAAAGTATACTATGACAGAGTCTGGTTAATAATTCCTTTAGGGGGCCACTCCACCTCGTGAAAACAATTCCCCTCACTGTCCGAGATCTGTTCATCCCTCCACTTGGTCAAATACCAAAAATCAACACCCTGACTGCTTGCTGTGGTGAGTTGGTATTTTTTATGAATGAATTTCTGAAAAGGCACCATGGAGTGCCTTTTATGAAATGAATCTTACAAAAAATTACCACTGTTCACAGACAGCAACCAGGCTGTTCACTTTTAGTATGTGACCAAGGGGAGGGATGGTCTTAATCCCATGTAAAAGCCTGACCAGATCTGAGACGGTGAGGCAAACTGCTTTCATGAGGCGAAATGGGCCTTCAAAGGCGCTAATTTTATTTATCATCAAACCTGTTCAGCTTTTATGGCACATTTCTGTTAAAGGCAGAGTAAGCCTCCCATAAACCATCACAGATACGGTCAGGCTTTTACACACAGTACAAACACCCTTTCATTTAAACACTCACCAATTGAGAACATCCTAGGTGCCCTCCGTAAAGAGCGAACAATTTTCAAAGAATTTATTTTTGCGTGGTTTATCTTACCCCTGAGCCATCGTGAACCCGTGTGATCCAGTTTTCCTTTTTCACAATGCAGTCGTCAGTTAGTCATGAATGCGACTCGATGTGAGCTTATCTACAATAGCACGTTTTTTATGCACGAAACAACGGCTGTGGTTCACAAGAACTCTAGCAATGGCTTTTGACTGTTGAGAGGAACGGCGATTTGCACTGATAAACCTTCGTCTGCTACGACCCTTGCGTGACCCTGCTTCCGGGCTTTTCTTTTTTTTAAACTTTCACAACTTCGAATTGTTCTGATCTTGTCTTGATGAAAAACGAATTCTTTTATGATTAAAGAATGTTTGTGTAACAAGCTGTCAATTTATTATTTAGATTTTAAAAGTTAGGTCTAGCGCAAAAACGAGGCGCCGTTGTTGTTAACGAACAAGTCTACGAAAATAAATTCTTTGAAAATGTCTCACGCTCGACAGAAAGCAGCCAGGATGTTCCCGTTCGGTTTGTTTGTTTGTTTATTTGTTGCTTAACGTCCAGCCGACTACGCAGAGCCATATAAGGACGAGGAAGGGGGGGATGAAGGGGGCCACTTGTCAAGCGATTCCTGTTTACAAATGCACTAACCCATTACTTGTGTCCCAGCAGGCTTTAGTAAAACTAAATTAATACCTACTGGAAGATTACCAGTTTCCAGTATGTTAAAATAGGCTTAACCTATCTACTGCTGGACTTACATCAGAACACTAACAGATTAAACTATACATGAATCGCGAGACAAGCGGCAAGAGAAGAGATTTTTGGAAAAAATACAGGTGAATGAGCAAGAAGGCAGAAAAAAGAAAAGAATTCATGAAGAAAAAGAGAGCATGACAGGAAAGAGGAACCAAAAATCTACCTAACAGCAAACTAGAAAGCTCCTGCGGTTCCAAAAACAGGAGGGGCTTTTAATTTCATAACCGCAGTGCCCCACTGCGGGATCCCGTTCGGTGAGCGTTCAAATGGAAGTATGCTTGTACTGTATTTAGACGCTCGGGGAGCTCTGTGATGGTTTACGGGAGGCTTACTGTGCCTTTAAACAAATAACACATTACACAGAATCACACGCACATAAAATTCACAAAAAATAGAACTCGATACAAAAGTGATTACATAGACCAAATGCATCAATTACAAAATTAAGTACCAAAAGAATTTGAGCAAACTGAAAATTTGGCGCTTCCCGGTCAAGCGTTGTGACACTAAATTAATTACATGTGACCTGAACTGGGAATCTTGCATGCATGGCTCTTCCTTATCAGACCTCTGTGACTCTAATTGGTTCTTAATTATTGTATCCCTCCTCTAGGCAAAAATAACAATTGTCCCATGCCATACCAGCTTTTGCGGAACTGCAACATTAATATCTATGGCACATCTTTCTTTCTTTATTTGGTGTTTTACGTCGTTTTCAACCATTCAAGGTTATATATTTATGGCACATTGCTGCTAAACAAAAAACACATATTACACAGAATCACACGCATATTAAAATCACAAAAAATAAAACTTAATACAAAAGTGATTACATAGACCAAATGCATCATGCAATTACAAACTCTGAAATAACAGCACATTTGCAAACAGCCATAAATTCAACATCAGGCGTTTGAATTATCACACAGAAACAGTGTTCACTTCACCGAATTCAGACTGTGATATTCAAATCATATTTCTGGTGTAGCATACTCTTAGTGACATTGTCCTCGGACAAATTAAGAGACGGTTAGATTCAAGAGATTTAATGGAGTTTCAAGCAAAAAGCCAAACAACTCTTAATAGCATTTTGCATACAGACGTCATGGGTTGTACTTGACACAGGAAATATGGCAGGAGAGGTCTAAGTTGACCAAATGCAGGTGCATTCGGTTTGTTGACCTGAAAACATTTCGACAAACATTCACCCAGAAGTGCAAAGAAAATAGCATGAACTAATGTTAGCTGTAATTACCACCTGAAGTCAACCTGTCTGTTCAAGGCTCCTTTTGCTGTTTTGGTAAGTGAGATTGTGCTGGTATGAATGCTTTATTTTAGTAAATAGATCGACTTAAAATTTAAATGAATGAATGAAATTGTTTTATTATAATTGTATGCCAGTTTAGTTAGTTCAGTTTGAATGCTTTGGAATTCAGTTGGAAAGAAGGAATGTGAACATGCATAAACTAGTTTTGAGCCAGCTTCTTTATTTTTGATGGCGTTCATGTTGTTTACAAGTTACTTTCTATTTGAATAATATGTCTAGGGAAATGTCAGTCTCAATTGCTACTGAAAGAAGGCACATGTATTTTTATTATTGGAAACAAAGAGTTGGCTTGTGTAATACCTGAGTTTGATATTTAACTTTCATTGTCAATGTACACATAGTAATAATTGATGTAATACTTGTAGGTTATACCCTGGCCAAACTGAGGAGTGAAAAACCCTCATAACTACGACTACAGTATTTTTGAGGTATGCAATATTTATTATTGCTGTGTGACATTCTTTATTTAAGAATGGAGTTCATGTTAAATTATTCTCAGCATGTCAGATTCACATGTTGATGTTGTAAATTGGTTGCATTGTATACATATAATATTTACGTGTATGCCGTTTTGTATCGATTTCTCAGTGAAGCATGCAATGTTGCAGAACTAAATGGAATATTTGATGTATATGTATACTTGTGAGAGCCGTAATTTGATTTAATGTTAATGTGAATCAAATGAGGTAAACTATTTAATTTTGTTTGTTTGTTTATTTGTTGCTTAACGTCCAGCCGACTACGCAGAGCCATATCAGGACGAGGAAGGGGGGGATGAAGGGGGCCACTTGTCAAGCGATTCCTGTTTACAAATGCACTAACCCATTACTTGTGTCCCAGCAGGCTTTAGTAAAACTAAATTAATACCTACTGGAAGATTACCAGTTTCCAGTATGTTAAAATAGGCTTAACCTATCTACTGCTGGACTTACATCAGAACACTAACAGATTAAACTATACATGAATCGCGAGACAAGCGGCAAGAGAAGAGATTTTTGGAAAAAATACAGGTGAATGAGCAAGAAGGCAGAAAAAAGAAAAGAATTCATGAAGAAAAAGAGAGCATGACAGGAAAGAGGAACCAAAAATCTACCTAACAGCAAACTAGAAAGCTCCTGCGGTTCCAAAAACAGGAGGGGCCTTTAATTTCATAACCGCAGTGCCCCACTGCGGGAAACTATTTAATTATTGATTTACAATCTTAGAACTTTATTGTACTGGAACACCTTGTTTTCATTATTTTATTTACATGTGTTTCAGGGTTTTTTGCCATGCGATTCTTCATGGAGAATAAAAAGCGAAGTCGGATTACCACACCGCCTTGTCCGAGTGCGAGACGGTTACATATGTACTAACTCCAGCTGTGTAGTGTAGTAAAGTGTCATTTGCTCAACGCGGAGCGCAATACTTCATTCTTATCAAAGTGAAATTGAACTCGGTAGTTTACGACAGTCCTGCGTAGGACATGAAATTTAGTGTGATCTGTTTTCCTACAGAAACTGCACACTGGAGCATTCCCTGTATACAGGGAAAACATCTACAGAAAGTGCACCTGCAGGAAATGCACACACTTTTGATCGACTTAGACCCCTTCTGCAGAAATATCATAAAAGATTAAATGGTATGATTTGATGAGTGCAAGTCCTCCGATATTAATCTTACACACACCACAGTTGTTCCCAGGCACAGAGGACCTGGATTCAAAATATATATCAGTCAAAATGTCCTGACCACAAGAATCAGTTGTGTCTTCTTCTTCTTGGCGTTCACTGGAGCTTACACATTCAGTCCGGCTCGGACACATTCATCCTACATGTCAAAATGATTGGACATTCGACTGGCCTTGGGTCAGAACAATGCGTCAGATCAAGAAAGTATGCGTATATGACCAAAGACCGAGGCTTGGAACAACACTGCACATGCACACACGCACATACAAGTGCACACATGCATACACAAATGGTAAGACAGCTCTATGTCTGTGGGAATTATCCTTAATGAGCCCATGTTATGCAACAATTGTATAGAGTACCTGAAAGCAAGATGAAGCTGAGCACTGGTAAACACACATGCTAGCTCATAGTCTTTATGACAAGGAAGCTTTACACTGTCCAAACCTGGTTACATGTACATGAGAACACAAATAGCAGCCTGCACACCTTTGCAATAGCAATTTAGACTTGCTACAAGGTACTTGTCAATAGGAATAACCATACCGTCATACCAAGTTTCACCACAAAAACCTTAGCTTCATAATCAATCCTAAAAAATAATTATGAAAGACAAAAACATCAAAGCCTTCCTTTAAATAATAACTCTGTAATGGACCGTGGCTAACATTTCTCAAATTCAATATGATGTACATACAAGAAACACTTCACTTCAAAATATTCATGAGTTTAAAATAGCAAAGATGAACACAATATCAAATGCTTAAAGTCCCCATTAAAGAGTCCTACTGGAAGGAGGCAAACTTGCAACAACTGTATTGAATCCTCATAATCCATCCTTGATCTCTCTCCCCTCAAACTGATTCTGAACCCAAGCCCCCAAACAAACTGAATAGTGTATGGCATGCTTTTTTCATTCAGTGGAACCCCCCTTTTACGACCTCCAAAAATCTGAGAAAATCAGGTCTTAAAAAGGAGCGAGTCTTAAAATGGGGGTAAATTTAGAGAGGATTTAAATAGGAACTCAAAAAAACTAAGGTCTTAAAAGGGAGGAAGTCTTAAATTGGGGGGTCTTAAAAGGGGGGTTCAACTGTAATTAACATATTCAGGGTTTCATTTACTAGTGCGCCCTGCGCCATTGCATTAAATCTGAAAATGTCCCATCACAATTCCCTTCAGTGCGTCAAAGGGCGCATTGAGATTACGTACCACTGCACCACCAAATGTACACTATACATCGGATTACACACACACACACACACACACACACACACACACACACACACACACACACACACACACACAGAGATAACACAATACAGCAGCTAATTCTCAGATGGCACCATATTGCACCATTTTACATCTTTGGTCAAAACGGGTACAGGCCTCTTTTGCGCTTCTTGCCTTCGACTATGTCCCATCGGAATTTGGTTGAGGGGGACAAGTGTCCCATTGCCTTTTTCTCCCAGGCTAAACCCTGCATATTAAGTGAAATCTTATATATCTGCAGAACGCAAATCAATCAACAGAAAGTGGCCACACAGCACTTTTAAGCAGTATTTGTACAGCTGTATCGTGGAGACATTTTTCAAGAGATTACATTTTTTCCCATGATTTCTGATTTTTCAACAATATTAGATGAAGTTGTAATAACTTTTTCCAACAGCATGCACATACAAGGCACAAAACATGATTACATTCAGTAACAACAATGACAACAACAACAACACAAAAACATTAAAAGAAGACCATTACATGTACATACATTGCAGACATATTCCCTGTGAATATTCGATTCAAAATGCACCCTTGCAACGTTTGTAAAATTAAGCGTTGTCACAGCCAACAAAGAACATGATTACAACAAAAGAGTATGAGGATGAATGTTTGGTTCTAGTACTCCATGCCAACATCCCATCGATGCTTCCAATTATGTAATCACACAAAATGAAAGGAGAAAGATACAAATATGAGACACAATATATCCAACAAACACAATTAAGGCACAATATATCTTGAGGACACCCGATGGTGTCTACAATCAATATTAGCAAGAGTGTGACACAAAAGTGCACAGTACATGAATGTCTTGAGACTGAGAGCCAGACTAGCTCAGAATATTCCAAAGACAGTTTGGTCATCTATAAATGTCAGCACCTTGGGATCATCGAATGACGTGCCAACTTGTCAAAACTCTGAAACAGATATTGTGACCAGGGGGAGATGATCTTGGTAACACGAGTTGCCATTTTTCAAATGTTTCAAGCGTAGAGTCATAGTTTCTTCACCAGTTTTTCTCACTTCTGGTCCTGTTGCATTCGCACTAACTCGAGCAAGTTCTTCTGATTCTGTGCTCAGTGTGCATGATTTGATGAAACACCCTGCAATGGCGACTGATAATGGCTATAACTTATTATTATTATTTTTCATTTCTCTTCGTAGTATGAACTAGGATCAAAAGACTGACACATGTCAAAAGTTACAACAGCACACAAGAATATTTTTGTTCATGAAAAATTTTAGGCAGGCAGGCATCATTTTAATTTCTAAAAGTATAAACTTAATCTGTGTAAAACTTAGTACTTAATTCAGTTGCCATTTTCAGATATTTCATTGAATTACACACAATCAGCATCAGGTATCAGTAGGAAGCCTATGCCAGAACAAATGCAACGCTACCAAATATGCTACCAGCTGCGTCAAGAAAATGAGTGCAGTAGTAAAGACACACAAAGCATTTGAAAGCAGTGAACATCACAACAAACCATTTAGTTAATCAAGCTCAGTGTCTGTCAGATCTGCAATCATCCGAAAAAGGTTGGTGAAGTCAGGTCTGGTCCTGTCATCAAATTTCCAGCACTGCTTCATAATAGCATATACTTTGGGAGGGCAGTAAAGCGGTTTGGGCAGATGCTGATGTTGCTGCTTGTGCTTCCCTTCTTGGTACATCTTTATGAGCTCATCGACCAGCTCAGTACCTTTCACATTCTTCTTGTTCAGATGTTTTTCTGGTCCGTCGGCGCTGAACATTTCCCACAGCGTGACACCAAAGGACCACACATCTGTCTTGATGGTGAACTTCTGCTCTCCACAGTTCCAGTTTTCTATGATCTCGCAAGGCATCCTGAAGAGAGTAAACACACAATGAGTTTGGAAACTACAGGTACATGTACAATGCATTTACAGTTACAGTTAATACAGACATGCACAAATCGACACACTTCTCTTTTTATTCTTCTTTGTTCATGGGCTAAAACTCCCATGTTCACTCATGTGTTTGCACAAGTGGATTTTAACCTCTATGACCGTTTTTATGCCGCCATTCTGGCAGCATATGCCGATTTCGGGGGAAGCATGCTGGGTATTTTTCGAGTTTTTTAACCCACTGAACTGACATGGGTTACTGGATCTTTTTCGTGCGCAATTGGACTTGTGCTTGCGTGTACACACTAAGGGGGATAAGGCACTAGCAGGTATGCACCTAAGTTGACCTGGGAGATCGGAAAAAATGTCCACCATTAACCCACCAGGCGGCTGCGGCCTGGGATTTGAACTCATGACCTTCCGATGTCTTATCCACTATGCCACTGTGCCCGTCAATTACATACTTACTTACTGCCCGTTATGCCGGTTGGCATGTTGGGCAGCAAAACACACAAAGTAATGTTGGTTTCCTTTGCTGCTGTTTTTGTAACAAGCCTCTATTTTTTTAAGAGACTGGGTTGTTAGCCAGTGCCCAACCCCCCACCTAGAGGACCAGTGGATTGCACCTTGTCAGACCTCTACCCTTCGACCTGTCTGGGTTGGGTGGCCCTACCAGGAGTCGAAGCTAGCTTCCTCCGGCATAGCTCTATGGGTCGCTGAGGCACACAAACCACCCGACCACGTCAAGGTGGCAATCCATCGGGCACCCATTACATGTGGTCAAGACGGGCGCCCGTCAATTGACACACATTAAATGTACGTAATACTGACATTCACATGATAACAGATTGAACAAAAAAAGAGAAACAAGCAAAATGTCCGAGGAGGATAGATGAGAAATTAGGTGGAAGGCGGAGATTTGGGTGTGTGTTTTTAAAATGACTAACTGCGTAATGCAACACTCACCAAAAGATCGGCAAGACATCTGGCTTGACTTTCGACTTCTTTGTGTCGTAGTAATAAATTCCCTTCTCCCCCTTCCCCAGCTTGTGGGACAGTCCAAAGTCGCTGAGTTTTGCTGTATAGGATTTTCTTCCTGATCCACAAGCACTGAACAGCAAGACGTTCCTCGCTGCCAAGTCTCCGTGGATCATTTTCTCAGTCTCGCAGATGTATTGCATGCCCTAGTTAAAATGAAATGAAAAGGAAAAACAGAAAGTCAAACTAGTCTGCAAACTAGGCTTCAACTACTAATTAGTCTGCAAACTAGACTTCAAACTAATAGTAATAATGATAATAATAAAACATTCTTCTAAAGCGCTGTTCACCGCCAGATAACAGTCTCATGGCGCTTTACACACACACAAAAAACATTGGACATTAAAATTCAACATTTTACATATAAAAAGTTTCCTCGTAAGAAATGAAATTCAAGCATTATTAGCTTACATTTCATAAACAACAACCACATACAATCATACGATAATCTAGAAGATTTAAAAAAGATGAAAAATACAAAAGATAAGTAATAGACACAGAATTACACATAAA
This sequence comes from Littorina saxatilis, assembly GCF_037325665.1. Classification (NCBI taxonomy): domain Eukaryota; kingdom Metazoa; phylum Mollusca; class Gastropoda; order Littorinimorpha; family Littorinidae; genus Littorina; species Littorina saxatilis. Next base: position 104,960,915 of record NC_090245.1, read on the forward strand.
AAGGCTGACATATCTTTCTTTATTTGGTGTTTTACGTCGTTTTCAACCACGAAGGTTATATCGCGACGGGGAAAGGGGGGAGAGGGGATAGAGCCACTTGTCAATTGTTTCTTGTTCACAAAAGCACTAATCAAAAATTTGCTCCAGGGGCTTGCAACGTAGTACAATATATTACCTTACTGGGAGAATGGGCTGACATATAAAATAGAACTTACATAAAAGCGTACAGATCTAAAACAGAACGAAGATGTAACACGAACTGTGGGGCAACAAATCAACAACATAGAATGCCCTTTCTTAACAATACATTTAACTGCTAATAACATTCACTGAAACTCATTGTTCTGCACATTTTTACAAAGCTACCAGAATAAATGTACGTATTTCTTAACTCAGTGCACACAAAAAATACTCAAGCATGCAACCGAAGATGTAATAATATCCACCTCGGCAATGTTCATGGCAAAACCATGCAACTCCTTCTTGAAATCCAAGCTTCCAAGTGAACTTCCCTTAAGCTTAACGTAAGACTCCAGGGTCCCTTTGTCTGCAAACTCCATCACCAGTTGGTAAGGGATTCGGTAACCTGGGAACACAACATCACCATACACATAATCACTGGTATATGATTAACAAGTTAGTATCCCCCTGTATTGGTTTTGCATGTTTTAACCACTTGCCTACCTTTACATATATAATGAACTGGCCATAGAGCGTCATCGTTCTGAACTAAATCTTCAAAATCTCCAAAACCAATAGACCTTTTCGGTATCTGAGCAGCTCTCGTGAGACACGCTCTTTGTTGTGCTTTGAACATCGCGAGAACTTCGAACCTTGGCTTGTGCAGCTCGCACGAGATCGCTGTACCACATGCTTTGCTTTGCTCTGAAGTTTGCGAGAGATTACGAGAGCTTGGAATACCGATAGGGTCTATTGGAATTCTGGGTAGGGAAATCCTTTCATGAAGTGACATCAGCGCCTTTCGGCGATTGCAGGTCTATGCATTTTGGAGATGGACTGCCAATATAACGTTGGTCACACTTGAAATGCATGCTACTTGCGTTAGCTTTCCAAACTGATATGAAGTGAACGTGAGCATAAGGTCAGTTATCAACATAACTTGACCTTGAACAGTGAGAGCAACAGAACGTACAGTACACAAATACAGAGGGACTAGGAAACTTGGAAACCGATGAGTTGATATCGACACATGCTCGAGAACCCACGTGTCAATATTACTATTTTTTACACTATTATTTGTTACACAGTGTGCCCAGTTAGCTCAGTTTCGTAACTTTTGGCAGTCAAGGGTTCAAATCTCTTGGCAGTCAAGAATATTTTTCAATTTTTGGGGATAATGTTTCCACATTTTTTATTTTTCTCAACTCATAATTCTTGTATTTTATTCACTTTAATTAATTCTAAAGGTTTGAGTGATGCATTAAAGATCAAATTTAGCAAAGTGTTGCATAATTACCGAGTACCTCTGATGAAAAATTTCCCAAAATAACTTTCTATTTTAGTAATATTGGCTTTTGGGGAAATCACAATTGGCAATTGTATCACCCCGCATCTTCTAGATGTAATGGTGGTCAGCCACTTCTAAATTAATGCACTTCTGACATAATACAATTTAACAGGAAAGATCTGAAGTTTGCATTCCTGTCTTAAACCAGCACTTGCAGGAGCTGCCATGTCATGTTTAACCTTAAACAATGTGAGTGCCAATGCAACAAGAGTTCACGGAGCGCAGATGACATTTTTCCCTCTACCAACACTAGGCTGCAGAAGTTAAGAACTTGTTTTTAAACACAATACAACACAGACACACATCTTTGACCAATATGCTTTTAAACGTGAACAAACTACATTTACAAAAGACAAAACATTTCTAATGTTCACAGACACACATCTTTGACCAGTATGCTTTTAAACGTGAACAAACTACATTTACAAAAGACAAAACATTTCTAATGTTCACAGACACACATCTTTGACCAGTATGCTTTTAACGTGAACAAACTACATTTACAAAAGAAACAAAACATTTCTAATGTTCACTGACACTCCTCACAATACAACTTTAACTTGAGAAATGAAAGCTCACCTTTGACGACAACCCCTATCAGCTTCACAACGTTTTCATGCTTCAGACTGAACACTGTCAGCACTTCCTTCAGGAACTGGGCTGTCTGCTTTGGTGTTTGTTCATTCTTCATTTTCTTGACGGCCACTTTCTCTTTTTTGGCTGTTGCTTCGTCTCCTCTTCTTTCACTCGGTTCGTGCAGATAAGCTCCTACCACTTCACCAAACTGGCCCTGTTCAAAGTCAATTATCCATGTACAGCACATGTTATAACACCTAATTGGTCTATTAATCTTACATATGTTAGAGACACTCGTGAGATAATAATCATTCAAATCACACGTGTGTATATCATGTAAATGAGGTCATGTCAAGCAAGCCTGGCAGGGACCTGTTTTTCCACTGCTTATGATGCCGAAATCATGCACTGAGACAAACGTCATTATAGAAAAAAAAATTGCGCTCGCTAATTACCCTCGATGAACTTTTTAGAACTAACACGTCACGCCACACTTTCAGAATGACGTTTCTTTGCTTTGACATAATAGATTGCAAAAGGCTTTAGAAGAGATCGAGGTTCCAAAACAAGCGTCTTCAATTTAGCCGCCTCGACTGCAGGACATTTTCAGTAAAATACGCGCAAGTACAGATGTAGGATAAACAAAATACTTCATGGCTTGCTGTGTCGTACCAGATTTACATTCGTTGCTTTTTCAAATAGTGAACAGCTCGCTTTCGCTCGCAGTTCATTATCTAAAAAAAACAACTCGTGTAAATCTGGTCCGACACAGCAAGCCATGTAGTATTCTCTATATACACTATGTACACTTTGACACAAAAGAGATGAAAAGGTTGACTCGATAAAAACTGCAGTGGTCAACTCTGTTTCGAAAGTTTTGTGGTGAAAATGTCAAAAGACGATTTTCTGAAATAATTCTATCAGGTTTGTATGGGTTGTGAAAGAGTCAATCAGGGTTCCTGCAGGGCAGAGCTGATACAATTCAATGAGTTTTCAAGGACATTTCCAGGACCAAAAAATGCTTTTCAAGGACATGATTTTCCCCAAATTAATGCAAAGCACCAAGCTTACCTTCAGTTTTTGAAGTCTGCAAACTATAAGTCATTCCGTAGTTGTTTCCCTTGCCAACTTCCGGGAAGGGAAGCAACTACGGGTGACTGGTAATAGTTAGTTCGTCTGCTTTCGTTTTCACTCGATCTTTTATTCTCCCAAAATGTGTGTTCTGTATTTGACGAAAAAAAAGGGGGTTGCATTTTTTTTTTAAATAAGACAAGCTGCTGACGAAATGTATAGGCAACAATTTGGAAAAATCAAGTACTTTTCAATGACTATTTAACAAAACTCTATTTTCAAGCACTTTTCAAGGCCTGGAAAAGGTTTTCCAATTTTCAAGGAGTTTTCCAGGGTTCAAGGACTCTGTACGAACCCTGAGTCAATACCCTTGCTTTTCTTCTGACAAATAACTTCACACATGCTCCTGTCCACGTGTTTCAAACTCACCCCTCACTAGTGATTGGCCCCTCCAATGTTTGTCCGAGTAAAAATCAAGGGTATTCATTTTTTTCACAACCCATACAAACCTGACAGAGTTATTTTCAGAATTCTTCTATTCTGCATGAGAAAAAAATGTGGGTAGTGTTATTCTTTTGCTGCATGCTATCCCTAGGGATAGCTGCCCCAATTTTCCTGAGGGAATTCCCCAAGGACAAGAAAATATACCAAATGTGACCCTCCACCACAGAATGAGTCGCATGACACCTTTGCATGATATTTATATTATTACATTTTTGTAAAGAGTTTTTTATGATCTATCTAATGGTAAAAACCGTTTCCAAACAGAGCAAAAACTTTTCGAGTTAAAAGCCTGTGACTAAGGTGACCCTCACACTGATACCTGACACCACCCGGACGTATATTGGGCCTAGCGCAGAACCGCACGAGGTGACATTCGACTCATTCCGTGGTTCTTTCTTTCTTTATTTGGTGTTTAACGTCGTTTTCAACCACGAAGGGTTATATCGCGACGGGGAAAGGGGGGAGATGGGATAGAGCCACTTGTCAATTGTTTCTTGTTCACAAAAGCACTAATCAAAAATTTGCTCCAGGGGCTTGCAACGTAGCACAATATATTACCTTACTGGGAGAATGCAAGTTTCCAGTACAAAGGACTTAACATTTCTTACATACTGCTTGACTAAAATCTTTACAAAAATTGACTTTATTCTATACAAGAAACACTTAACAAGGGTAAAAGGAGAAACAGAATCCGTTAGTCGCCTCTTACGACATGCTGGGGAGCATCGGGTAAATTCTTCCCCCTAACCCGCGGGGGGTTCATTCCATGGTGGAGGGTCACAAATACCAAATTACCACGATGGAGTAATCACAGGCCTGCCAACCCTTGTAAAGCCTCAAGTGTAACAATTAATTTAGAATCTTTTTGAAAATGTCAGTGTAGTAAATGATGTTTGAAAGTAATATTGTCTAAAATAAATTCCCACATCCGCATGTATGCTATTTTCTGCATGAATATGTATATTATTACAAAGTTTATTTAGATAGCAGAAACATAATTCCCAATAGAGAGTGACTGTCTGCAGTGCAACTTTTCAGTGTGAAAAGTGTTTTATGACCCATATTCTGACTGCTATACAGAGTGGGAATAATGAAGAAATGAGTGCCTGCAGGGCTCACAAGAAAGAGGAAACTGTTGCATGCTTGTTATTTGTTTGAGCATTGCAATTTTAAGCTTGACGTAACATTGTAGCAAAATGCCTCAAAATGCAGCATGCTATGCTGAAAGCGTAGAAATTGGCAGCTTTGCTCAGCAACTACAATGAAGAAACAATGGATAAGTGGGGTGCTACGTCAATGTAAATTTGCATGTGTGTGTGCTTACATGTCTGTTTGTGCATGTGTTTGTAAGAGTGTTTGTTTGTTTGTTTGTTTGCTTAACGCCCAGCCGACCACGAAGGGCCATATCAGGGCGGTGCTGCTTTGACATATAACGTGCGCCACACACAAGACAGAAGTCGCAGCACAGGCTTCATGTCTCACCCAGTCACATTATTCTGACACCGGACCAACCAGTCCTAGCACTAACCCCATAATGCCAGACGCCAGGCGGAGCAGCCACTAGATTGCCAATTTTAAAGTCTTAGGTATGACCCGGCCGGGGTTCGAACCCACGACCTCCCGATCACGGGACGAACGCCTTACCACTAGGCCAACCGTGCCGGTTTGTAAGAGTGTGCGCATATGTAAATATGTACGTGTGTATGAGTGCATGAGTGTGTGTGTGTGTGTGTGTGTGGACGGAGGACGTTGACCATCTCCTGGGATCCATCTACAGTTGTTTCACTGACATCAAGAACTGGATGACTGAGAACAAGTTGAAGCTGAACAGTGAGAAGACAGAGGCCCTTCTCGTTGGAACACGACAGAAGATTGCTTCCCTCATTGTGACCAACCTCCAGCTGGATGACGCGACTGTTCCATTCTCCCCTGCTGTCAAGAGCCTTGGCGTCTTTCTCGACTCCACTCTCTCCATGCAGACACACATCTCCTTCATCATCAAGACCTGCTTTTTCCACCTACGACGCATCGCCTCCATCCGTCGCTACCTCACCCACGACGCCTGTGTCAAGCTGGTTGTCTCCCTCATCTTCAGTCGTCAGGACTACTGCAACTCCCTTCTGGCTGGCCTCCCCGCCTCATTCATTCATGGCCTACAACGAGTCCAGAACGCTGCTGCCAGGCTGACGTTGAGGAAGACAAAGCGAGACCACATCACCCCCCTACTTCGCTCCTTGCAGTGGCTCCCTGTCAACACCCGAATCTCCTACAAACTGTCCACTCTGGTCTACAAGTGTCTCAACGACTCTGCTCCCGAGTACCTTCAATCCTCCCTGGACCTGTACACCCAGCCGAAGCTCTCATGCAGGCCGCCTCCTTGGTTCAGGACTCCGCAGACCCTTGCTACCAAGTTGCCTTCCTCTCGGACGCTCTTTCAGTCCTTCAGGCCCTAGAGAACGACAAACTCCCACAGCTGGCCAAAGCATTACAGATGGTCAGACAAACCAGAAGAGTTGTCCTCCAGTGGATACCAGCACACTGTGGGATACCAGGAAATGAAAGGGCAGATGAGCTGGCAAAAGAAGGAGCCGTGGAAGATCAACCTGAAAACAGTGTCAGCTTTAGTGAGCAGAAGACAATCATCAAGGCATTGATGAGGCCAAGGACAAACAGAGATGACTACCACACAATGTCCAGAGAGCAGCAAGTCAACCTCATCAGGCTGCGTACTGGCCACAACAGGCTCAATGCTCACATGAACCGAAAGTTCAAGCTGGCGCCATCACCAACCTGTGCCTGCGGTCAAGAAGACCAAACAGCGGAACACATCTTACAGCAATGTCCCTTACTAGATGAGGAACGAAAAGAAGTGTGGCCGTCACCAACTCCCTTGCAGACCAAACTATACGGCAGTCGACAGGAGTTCGAGAAAATTACAACATTTAACACCAGTGCTGGACTGATCGTGTAACCTCTGCAAACGCCAAGAAGAAGAAGAAGAAGAAGAAGTACACCCAGCCCTCCGACTGTCCCCTTCGTTCTGCTGCTGACCCACTCCGTCTTCACATCCCTCGCTCAAAACTCGCATCTGCTGGTCAGCGTGCATTTCCCTCCGCGGGCCCCTCCGTCTGGAACTCCCTGCCGCTTGAGCTTCGCCAGAGCCCCTCTCTTGGAACGTTCAAGAGTAGGTTGCGACTTTCATGTTCGACAGTGATGTGTTGTGCCCAAAAAGACATTCTTGTGCTGTGCTCTGTGAGGTGTTTTCTTTGTGTTTGATATTATTTTGTTTGGATCTAGCTATTGATGTGTACATTGTTGTTTAAACAGTTGTTTGTTTGTATGTTTATCAGAGTTTGCTAGTGTGTGATAGGGTTTGTGTCTGTCTGTAGATGTTAGTTTCTTCGTTAGTCCTGTGTTGACAACTCTTCGACAAGCGCTTAGAACTGTACCCACGGAATACGCACTATATAAGCTTCAGATTGATTGATTGGTTGGTTGGTTGGTTGGTTGGTTGGTTGGTTGGTTGGTGTGTGTGTGTGTGTGTGTGTGTGTGTCTGCCTGCCTGTCTGTCTCTACATGGCTTACCTCTCCCAGTTTGTTATTTGGAATTAGTTCCAGAAGTGTGTGGTCAATGACAGATTTTATGCTCTGCCTCACTTTTGTCTCCAGATCTTTCAAAACTTTGTCCACCTCCTTGTTGTCTGATGGAAGAAATTCAAACTTGACAGTCAGTACAAAATATGAGTTATTTCAAATATGGTGACTGTTAGCAAGTGGTAACAAACATGTCAAGAAAATGGATATAATTTTTGAGACATATGTCTGTTAGCATATGCTAAAAGTCAAAATTATATTAACAATAACAGAATTTTATCATGAGTTATTTCTAATATGCTGACTTTAAGCAAACGATAAAACACATGTTGAGAAAAAAGATATCAAGCATGAGCCTTTTAGGCGAATGCTGATATTGTTTGCGAGACATGTCTGTTATCATTTGCTAACAGCATATTAGAAATAACGGTTTTATTACCGTAATTCGACCAAAAGAAATTTTGAAGCGACCCCGCGAATTAGACAGAACAGCCGCAATGGGAACTTGAGCGCTCCTACCTGATTATGCCTGTCACTGAGTCAAAGAATTCTCGTGACCTGGGTCAGCCAATCAGAGTAACACACCTGACGTGATCATGAATATTCACAGGTCATTGCACTGCACACTCAGATGATGGGCGGTGCCTTGCTGTTCCGTAAAGCACCCACCGACAAAACTCGCTTTTCGGTATTTTTTAGATAAAGAGAGTATTATCTGACAGCATTTGAAGTGTCATTCTTTAGAATAAATCACGCTGATATTGTTGATTTAAATTTTTACTTTGTCTTGTTAATTTTTAGCTTGATAAACAAAAAGGGTCCCTGCCTGAACGTTATAACATTTAGAGGGTCACCTAGAATCCGTCCTGATTGGTCAAAAAGCCATATGGGGCACTGAATTGGTAATAATACCAGATAATTTTGACCAAAATAATTATTGAAGCGAATCCAGTGAATAAGACGTAACAGCCGAACCCAGACGGGATTGAACCAGGGACCACTTTCACAATTACTGCATGCAGCCAAACACTCCCTTCACCTCGTGAATAAAATGTGCATAAACTTACAGCTGAAAAGATCTCACTCAACAATCTCACTCTAGCTGAACTGACTTTCTATTGCTTTGAGTTTTCTTGTGCAAGAGAAAGGGACAGATTCAGAATCAACATCAGACAGTAATTAAGAAACACGGAAGGGCCGTACAACTACATTTGACCTGAACTCAGTTATACAATTTTCTTTGATTCTTCAGAACTTTTACCATGCAATTTTCCAGTGAGCTTAGCACAACATTGCATTCTGAGAGGGTGGGTGGTGCCCTGCCATTCTATATTCCCAACCCCTGACAAAATTGATTTTGGGGTATTTTAGAATGGTAAGGTGTTTTATTGATATAACTTATCAGTGTCATTCTTGAGAATAAGTCATCCTGATTTTACAATATGTGTTACTCCAAATCACCAAAAGTTTGAGTGCAATGCATTGAGCTGTTACTAAAATGTCCCATTTTTTGGTCTTATTAACCGCTACAACGGCTACAAAACCCTCCATTAATGGCTTCTGAGAGGAATGACACCTACCACGTTCAGCATGCCATAATGTCATTGTTAGACAACATAGGTGAACAAAACTGATTGTTTTTGATACAAACATGATTGTTCTTTCGAGACGGCCGCAGTGGCGTGGTGGTCAGACGTCGGCCTCCTAATCGGGAGGTCGTGAGTTCGAATCCCGGTCGCTGCCGCCTGGTGGGTAAAGAGTGGCGATTTTTCCCATCTCCCAGGTCAACTTATGTGCAGACCTGCTAGTGACTTAACCCCCTTCGTGTGTACACGCAAGCACAAGACCAAGTGCGCACGGAAAAGATCCTGTAATCCATGTCAGAGTTCGGTGGGTTATGGAAACACAAAAATACCCAGCATGCCTACTCAACGAAAGCGGAGTGAAGCTGACTATGCTCTCAGAGTATAGTTTGGGGAACCCAAATGAGCAAACGAGCTCACACGCTGAAGAAGAAGAAGATTGTTCTTTCCAGTGACATGCAAAACTTGTTCCGTTGCATCTTTTCTAATTTGTTGTTGATTTTTACACGGGAACCTTGCTTTTCAGAATTTGATTTTGGGGTGTCAATGTTGTAGGTTTCACTGTATAGACACTCCCTTATGTAAAATCAATCTGTTTGCTGAATAATATAGGGGAAAGGATGACCCTTCCTGTCATATAACTGGTTTTACTATAAACGGCCTCATCTAAAAAATCTGCACTTAAACCTATTTTTTTATGATGGGTACATGTAGTATGGAATCAGTCCTGGTTGGCAATTCAATACGCTCAAGAGGACAGGATGTAACTTGATGCGGTACAATACAATACTATACCATGCAGGGTCCCCACTGGTTTTTAGAAACAAAATTCCATGACTTTCCATGAGCCTCAATAACATTTTCCATGACTAGATCCACAGGTCGCCATTTACGAACACGCAAACTTTTTACGTCTTGTCATTGCCAGTTTTGACACTGGCTTGCTTTGCACTGAATTTGAGTCAGTTTCTACGCTCTCTTCGACAAGCACGTCAAGCATTTGCTACGCAGTCAGATTATCGGTAATGTTTGCTGGTCCTGTCATTTCACTAAACTGGACCAGCCACTGTTTGTATCCATCTGCACTTTCGTAAATTCCGTTTCGTAACCGTCACTGTGACTTGACGAACTGTCATTTTTTTCACCGTGATACACAGTTCATTGCGAAGATCTTCCTTGGTAATTCGTTCCAATTCCGCATACTTTTTGTTGTCAAGAAACAACTCGAAAGAAAGTTTCAAACTCATCATCCTCCATCTTGCTTGTCGAAGCGCTAAAGTACTTTATCGATGCAAAAAGAAAAGAAAATTTCGACAAAACCGACTCAAATGCAGCGCAGACGACACGAGATAACGGAAGGAAGTGAGCCTCGCTTTGGCTCAAGTGCCGTTAAAAACACCGTTATTCTCGTATGCAAATACGAAAGAGAAGTTGGTCATACGAACAAGCCTTGTGCTGGCGACGCAAATCGCTGCTGGCTGGCAAAGGGGGGGGGGGGGGGGGAATGGCTGGGCGACGAAATAACCGCTGGCGTGCTAAAGGTTAATTTTTTTCTTTCTTATTTTTGTTAAATTCCATGACTTTCCATGACTTGAATTGAAATTCCATGACTTTCCAGGCCTGGAAAATTAAAAATCAAATTCCATGACTTTCCAGGTTTTCCATGACCTGTACGAACCCTGACCATGGAACACAATACAACAAAATGCAATGCCATACCATACAATCCTTTGCTATCTGAATGGAGAAATTTAATCTGTGGCTGGTTAGCAATTGGGTGTGCACGTTAAAGATCCCACGATTGACAAAAGGGTCTTTCCTGGCAAAATTGCTTAGGCACAGTTAATAATTGTCTACCTATACCCGTGTGACTTGGAATAATAGGCCGTGAAAGGTAAATATGCGCCGAAATGGCTGCAATCTACTGGCCGTATAAAATTTCATCTCACACGGCATCACTGCAGAGCGCCTAGAACTGTACCCACGGAATATGCGCGATATAAGACTCATTGATTGATTGATTGATTGAATTTAACACAATTAATATATAACAACATGCAACATCACAACCCCTTCAACATGTAACCATATTGCAAACTTAAATGCAAAATCATCATCTGAGCTACTTTAAAAGACACGTCAAATGTAGCCTTTGATGTTAAACATGTCATTTAAAATTAGAAACTTGTACAACCTTGTGCCCTCTGCAGTTGCTGCTGCAGTTGCTGCTGCAGTAGCTTTGCCGCCTCCTCGTCTTGAACATTGTTGGTTGCCAGGGCGGTCTGAATCAGGAGCTGAAGGTGCCAAAGAGGAGAGGATGTTTCCATCCTGTATGCCAGCTCTTCAACTGCAAGTACATGTACACACTGTGTTACTTACAGCCACATGTACAGTTTAAAATTACATGCACTAGTTGCAGTAATAAAATAGATCTGAAGAAGGCAGTAACGTGCCAAAATCGAAAATTTCTGAATAAATTAATATATTCACCAACTCACATAAATAGCATTAACTTCAGTTTGATGCGTAAGACATTGAAGTACTAACCCTGGAAACAGGGGGAGGTAACCCCCAAATCAAAACAAAACCTTGACAACAAGGCCCTAGTAGTTACCTCCCCTCACCGGTAGCCCGCGCATGCGCGGCACATATCACCGGCAAACTCATTCCCAATGAAACACCACCTTCAACAAAAAAAACGATTGCGGGGTAGGATGGGAGGGCATTAACTATGTGAGTTGGTAAGTATATTAATTAAATGAAAATTTATTAAGACATTTTCGATTAAATAACATCATATGGCGATAACTTCTTCTTGAGGAGCCAAATTCACTATTGTAAACAAAGTGGTCTGTTACTCTTATCGGGGCCTGGAATCTTTTCGCGGCATGCGTCTTGGACAACCCGATAGCGGCAAGCCCCCACCCCCCACCGACCGGACCGTCGGCGCGCTGTGTCTGTTACACTAGGCCTTGGCAGAAACAAGATGGGTTAAAATCTAACAGGCCCCTGATCTTAAGACTTTTTTTTAATTGAAATAAAATCGAATTCATTAATATTATGTTGTCTGTGCGCTGGTCTTTACTCATACACTCACAGGTTTCGTACCAGTGTAACATCCCCCCCCCCCCCCCCCCCCCCCCCAGCTTAAAACTCTTTGTTTGGCGACTTACTACTGCAGAACTTAGAACTTAACCCTCTAGAACCTGCTCATGCTAGCAGCGTTTCTAAACTTGTTTTTTGTGATGTTTGGTAATTCATTTACTCCAGGCAAATATATGCACTTTTATACAGCCGCGAAGTGTGTTACGAAGTGGTGTGTGTTGCGTGTGCCTATGCACACTAGCTTGGCTGAGGAGGGTGGAAAGCCATGCAGCTCAGAATCAGATACCGATCAAAGTCACTGTGAAACCTGCGATGAGACCCTCTTTAAAACACATCTCCATAATCCCGTAACTACAATATTCCTACAAAACGCAAAAGGGTTACTGGGTTGGTTGTTTCCAGAAGTTAATTTTAACCTCAAAGAGCAACAGTTTGCTAATCATTGTACGCATCACGTTGGTCTGCAATTTAGACTGCTTTGTGATCTTCGCAGGTTTCACTATCTCCTTTGGAATTGGGTCTGAATGAAGTTGGCGGCAACGAGTGAATTTGTTTGCCTCAAAGCGAATGTCCGATACCGGTCGTTGTCGTAAAGAAATAGTCTCAGTAAATTTGCAAAAAATACACTATCCTCGTTTTCTAAGCCATTTTTCTCAAAGGTTTGGTAAACCGAGGCTTTTTTGTTTTCAAACGCTTATGATTCCGTCAGAAACATCGAACACGCTTTAAATGTTGCAACAACAACATCATAATCCAAACGCAGGTAAAATACTCTCTAACTATACTGAATTTGTGTTTGTAGTGCTGTAGTACAAGTTCCTTCAGTTTTACACTACATTTTTAGCTTGAAGGGATTGTAGTATGTTATATTTTGCAATATGAATAATTGTACATATCAATATAATGAAAAAACAAGCAAATCGAGTCCAAACTTTTAGGTTTCCAACCTGGCAACTGAATAACAAGATGGCGTACATTTTGTCGTCTGCTTCCCCCTACCCTTCATAAATGTAGAAAAAGTCCCCGAGTTTCCCCCTTCTTCTTGCCTTGGCTGCAATGTTTACGCGGCTGGGATTTATCACCGCGCGGCTCGCTGACAAGATAAAATAAACAAGCTCCCCCACTGGAATTGGGAACTAGTGGCCATATGTTCTTACTACAACTCACATAAATAGCAGATTGCTACATAAGGTGGCGGGAAACTCACTTACCATGTTAAGAAACCGGCCTGCTTCAACCAAAACTGGTAAGCAACTACTACCATTGCAGTGGGTACTAAAACCCGCACAAAAGTAGTAAAGAAAGACGTCTAAACATGACGTCCAAACACCACTGAGGTGCCATACGAGAATTGTCCGGCAGCAGAACCACCGGATAAAGGGTCCAAGCTCAGACCCCATGAATTCTAGACAACCCAGAGGAAGAAAGAAAGCTCCCCCCCCCCATTAGACTGCCGCACTCATAAGCCTGTTAATGAGTGTAAAAGCCCATCTAGTCAGGGCTGCCTAGCAATAATTTGATTCTATCCGTCGAAACGCAAGAACCAAAAGGAGCCATGCAAGACAAGTATGTCAAATACCCAATACCTTGAGCGAGACCCAGAAGTATGTAAAACGCTACCCCCTTAAGGGGAAGAGAACACCGACAAAAAGGAGTCTGAGAGCCTTCCTATAAAGAAAGGCTAGCATGTCTCAACATCTATGGCTCTTAAAAAAGAGCTTAAAAAACAAAAAGAAATCCCAAGTTGGAATTAATTTTCAAAAGACAAAAGCTTGGACGCAGGGCCCTTACCACGCAGGGCGTAGAAAGAGAAAAGTCTTGTCCAGACCTGACGACGTTCCTCCAGAATAACAAAAAATAGACTTCCTACGATAACAACAGTTCGTGGAAAGTCTTAACATCCTCCTGAACTGGAGAATGCTAAAGCTGAAGCCCAGAATCTAGAGCTTGCACTAATGCAGGTGCTGGAGGAAGGGCTGACTGCCCCCCCCCCCCCCTTTATTTGCACTCATAGAAAGTTAATGAATGCAAAAGAAAGCACCAGAAAAGATCAACTTAAATAAATAACCCCTTTTACGTAAAGCCTGTTGAGACCTAAGCTAGGTAAAAAAAGGCCTAAAATACGCTGTCTTGGTCGTGACTGACGAAAAGAGAGAACAATCTCTGACAAACAGCTAGACCAGAAAGAAAGCTCTTAACTCAAAAGAGAGCCGTGCAAGATCGGAAGACAACCAGATAAGTCCTCCGAGGCGAGCGAGTAATAAAAAAACGAACCTTTGCGTCTCCCCTTGAAGAGAACAAGGAGTTCCAAAAGACCACGAGTGAAACACCCTCCACGGAGTGAAACACTAAAAGATTATGGCTTGAGTAAACCACAGCACCATAGTCCAAGAGGAAACGCTAAAAGTTCGCAATGAACCAGAGACAATAACTTGCCCCTTGTTCGAAGGATCGAGCAAGACAAATGTCGGAAAACATGTGACCTTACTAGACTCTCCCACAAAAGAGTCGAATGACTTAAAGCCGAAAACAAAGGCAACAATTTGCAGGTCGGCGAGAATGCAACCTCTCATCAAGAGATGAACCGAGATTGCTCATCTAAATCAAAGCGACCCTAATCGAAAAACGGCAAAAGCCTAACTCAATTCTCACTAGCAAGAAGCTATGAAATAATCGACAAGAAAGGAAGCAAGCATAAAGTGGGAGCTTGCTGAAGTGCCGAACATGGAACAAATGTCGCTATGTTACACCCTGGGAGGGCGTGAAGCCCGCCAGGCCTAGGAGATGACGTCAGTTCGTGACCGATCTCCTTCCGAAAACAAGTGATACCTGAGAAAAGATATCAAGCCCTCATCGATGAGAAAATCTCAAGAACGAGCATACGTGTTCCTGAAGTACCCAAACTACCAGAACACTCACCCTCTAATGAACCAAGTTGTGAACCCAACATGATCCAAACGGGTAGCCAAAAGTAGGCTAACACTGGTGCATGACCTGCTTGAGTAACTACCCAAACAAGACCGAGCGAAAGACGCAGTAAAACTTCTTGCGTTAAGAGTCCAAGTCTAGCAAAGACAAGCACTCATAACTTCGCGGGTCGTGGCAGAAAGCACCAATGAATGACTAAGACTATGAACTGGACCGTCGCTACCCGTAGGTAAGACAAAGTCGCCGAAACCGGCCGTCATGTTGCCCCCAAACCGACTTCAGACACTTCTTGTCAAAACAGAGGAAGTCAAAAGAAAGTCCGAACAACCTCCTCAAGAGGACAAAAACGATGAACGCTCAAAAACCGACAGCTGTCGTGAATGACCTTCTCACACTCGAAAGAAAGTCTGTAAACCGAATCTAACGTAATCAGAAAGCTGATCAGATTCGCAGTCATCCTGAGAGCAGCAGGAAAAGACCAGAAAGATCCTAAACAATGGCCGAAGCCTTGAGTGTCATGAACAGAGGAGCATCCTTAAGAAAAATCCAGAATAATTTTCGCCGCCAATCAAGAAACACCCTGAATATGGCCGAAAACCCAGAACGCGTCTGAACCGCTGAAAGGCTAAAAGTCAGCCGCGGGGACCAACACAAGCAGTACTCATAGATGCCATCACGTAAAAAGCCTTACTATCCTAAACAGCCGCAGCAGAACAGGAAGTAAGATACATGGCATCACTGCCAAAGGGTTGACATTGTAAGCCTACTTGGCAAAGAGTTCTTGTTCCCAGAACCATCGTTGGCCGAAGCCGTAAATGATTGTCCCCCAACGCAGGAGTGACCTGAAGCGGGGAACTCGGAAGTGCAAAAGAATCAATAAAAAGATTGGGCTTCCCGTTCAGCTTTGAATACAAAGCATGAAAGACGACGTGCGAGAACAATTGCTCGGAGAGGCCAGCCATGGCTGAACAGACTCCGACGTATCCCCATGAGCAGTGAACAGAGAAACGATGCTAACAGCACCGGAACTCAACACCGTAGCCATCTCATAGGCTACAGAGGGCGACTCCCGAAACCGGAAGTGAACGCTAGTCTCATTGTCACCCTGGAAATCGCCAAATGCGAAAGGTGGTGCCGCTAAACGAGAAGACGAAGTTGTTACCCCTTCTGCGGAGCATCAAGAGGTAACCTCAGCGGCGGCATACAGCGCGCGTAAGAACCTCCTCTCAACTCGAAAGTCGTGTTCCGCCTCGGAAGAGACATCACAATCCTCGTCAACATCCACAGCATCAACAAAGATGTCCGATGAAGCCCGATCATGACCGGAACCATCATTGCCCCGCAACGGAACTGATGAACTCGCCGTACCGGAACCCTGTGTAACCACACCAAGGAGGACCGGCAAAGCCGAGCTGCTACCATTGCCCGGAACCAGAGGTAGCTGGCAATCCGGAAGGGAAGGCGACCGGAAACACACCTGTGCTTCGCCCGGAAGCTGACCCATCCTGTCCCCCACCGTACACAACCGCCTGAGCGGAAGCGTAGGCAGGAAACGGATTGCCGTTACCACCAACGACCGGAACCCCCGTAGGCTGTGAACCGGAAGTCAATGGTAACGATTTAAAAGTGCCACGATCTCCCGAAAGAAACCCTGTGGCCGGAAACCCCTTTGCCGAAGCAGTTGAACCCGAGTACGAGGGACCGGACGTACCGGCCCCAGCGTCAAGGGTGGAATAACCGTCGAGACAAACAACACGCTCGTGTGCTGAGTGCCCCAAACTTCCAAAAGTCTACCCCGGAACCGGCGGACCGGAACCAGCGGTAGCTGGCAATCCGGAAGGGAAGGCGACCGGAACACACCTGTGCTTTACCCGGAAGCTGACCCAACCTGTCCCCCACCGTCCGCAACCGCCTGAGCGGAAGTGAAGGCAGGAAACGGATTGCCGTTACCACCAACGACCGGAACCCCCGTAGGCTGTGAACCGGAAGTCGATGGTAACGATTTGAAAGTGCCACGATCTCTCGAAAGAAATCCTGTGGCCGGAAATCCCTTTGCCGAAGCAGTTGAACCCGAGTACGAGGGACCGGACGTACCGGCCCCAGCGTCAAGGGTGGAATAACCGTCGAGATGAACCGCACGCTCGTGTGCGGAACACCCCGAACTTCCAAAAACACGTACCTGATCGGCCGAAGCCGAAAGCTGAAGATCAGCAACGTCCGCCGACGTAAACGTAGCAGAAGGAACAATCCTCGACAAAGAGGCAGCGTTGCCAACCCCTGGAGGCAAAGCTGGAATGGTGGAGTAAGACACACCCCTGTCAGTAGCCAGCATCTCCCTCATTTGATCCTTGAAAGTAGAAAAAAGAGCAAACAATTCATCGCGCGAGACCGCCTGGGTCTCTTTCTCCTGCGGCGACAAAACAGGCATGCTAGCAGGAGGATCAATCGAAACACGCAACGACTCCTTGCTCACCGGATCGAAAACATTGACCAGAGGTCGTTTCACCGGAGAAACCTTATCTTTCGAACGCGACTTCTTAGATTTACTTTTCAAGTCACAACGAGAAAATTTCGCAAAAATAATTACAAAATTCTAAAATGCAAATGGCGGCATGCACCCGTAACACCGGGCACTGCCTACACTAGGTTGAAGCAACAAAAAACTCCGGAATTCGGAGCCAAAAGTTCAACAACCGGCAGAAAAAATAATGCAAATGGCGGCACGTCACAACGCAAGTCCGCCATGTTGACGACTAGAACTCCGTCAAGACGGAGACATGTAGTAAAAAAAACAGAATACCAACACCAAGGTCGGCACAGGTAAAGACAAAATAATCTGTAAAAGATAAGTCATAAGACCTAAGCTTACACAACAGAACAAACAGCTCAGCAGGTAACACAGTTACCTGCCCGACAGAGCTATCGCTAAAGACCGCCATGTTGAAACTACAACTCCGTGAACGGAGAACAAGCTTTAACATAAACACGAACAAAGGCGGCGCAAGCTCAACCAAGTCTGTAAGGAGTAAGTCACTAGCTTAAGCTTAACAAAAGAACACACTGCTCAGCAGGGAAACGAAAGTCGCCTGCCTGGCAGCACTACAGTAAAAGTCGCCGTGTTAAAAGTACAACTCCGTAAGACGGAGCACGAAGTACAACACCATTTACGAAAACAAAAAGCAAATGGCGGCACAAGCTATAACAGGAAAACGTTACAGATAAGTCACTAGACTAAGCTTGAACAACAAAATAACTGCTCGGCGGGAAAACGAAAGTCACCTGCCTGGCAGCACTACAGTAAAGTCCGTGTAAACAGTACGACTCCGTAAGACGGAGCACAAAGTACAACGCCATTTACCAACAAATGCAAATGGCGGCACAAGCTATAACAAGAAAACGTTACAGATAAGTCACTAGACTAGGCTTGAACAACAAAATAACTGCTCAGCGGGAGAGACAAAACATGTCTGAGTGAGCAACAGCTCTCTCCCGCCCAAGTGAAAACCAAAACAAACTCCGTGAAACGGAGAAAGACATTTTCACAAGTGAACAGTTACAATAAACAAACGTTGTAAACAAGAAAGATCTCACCAACAGCTTAGCAAGATGAACCAGGGTCAAAAGGTCGTCCTCACCGGAGAAAAGCCCAGCAAGTACCAACACGTCTGTACAGCATGGTGTTGAAGAAGGGAATGAGTTTGCCGGTGATATGTGCCGCGCATGCGCGGGCTACCGGTGAGGGGAGGTAACTACCAGGGCCTTGTTGTCAAGGTTTTGTTTTGATTTGGGGGTTACCTCCCCCTGTTTCCAGGGTTAGTACTTCAATGTCTTACGCATCAAACTGAAGTTAATGCTATTTATGTGAGTTGTAGTAAGAATATGTTATTTAATATTAATTATAGATATAAACGTACCTAACCTGGTTACTGGTGTGTTTTCTTTTTATTTAAATGCACTCGATGCGTCTTATAGTAGTCCTGGCCAGCCAGCCAGCCAGCCAGCCAGCCAGCCTGCGTTCGTGTGTGTGTGTGTGTGTGTACAGATTTGAATAATCTGCAGAACAAACATTCTCATGTGCCACTGTTCGTACATGCTTTAACAGCCCCTAACAGATTTAAAAACCTTGCAAAAGTCAATAAGTAAAGCAGTCAGAAGTCATACCATCAATAGCAGCTTTTATCAGTGCAAGAGGTACAGGCCTCTGATGTGGGTCCTCATGCCAGCAGTCATGCATCAGCTTCACCACCTTCTCCTGGATCTTACGCAGCGTTTCTTTCACAGAATTGACGCGTTGGGACTGTTCCTCGGGCCTGGCAGGTTCTCCACTCACTTCTGTCATTCCTGTCTCTCCTGAGGCTAAGTTTGACCCTGTCACAGGACAATAGAAGAAAACATGTTTTAAGATCTCACCATTTTAACATGTAAAATTTAGGAGAGAGAGAGAGAGAGGGGGAGGGAGAGATATATTAACAGCTACGCTGCAAACACAATAGCGTTTCTATTACTATTCTCTAGGTACAGGGTTATAAACTGCAAATGTAAGTTTTTTCTTTGATGCAGCTGTTTTCGGACGAGAGCATATGAACTTTCTTCGCACATGTTTATTGCGCATACACCCTTATCCGCCCTCTCACGGTGGAACAACGCAGCAGCGCTCATACTCAACATGTCAAGTTTGAGGTTTTTCACCTGTTAAAAAAAAAAAAAAAACTTTACCAAACTGACGATGAGGTTGAGCAAAACATTTAATTTTTTTGTGATTTGTTTCTCCGCTCTGACTGACCCAAAGTCCATTTTCAAGTAAGATAAACATGCACGTATGCTTCTCACATGTTGCCTTGGTTGTTGAAAATATAAAGGTTTTTGTTTTCATGTACACCACAGATAAATAAAAATATCCTTGTTAAATACTATGAGGATAAAAAAACTTTGAGTCTTGTGTCTAAAACTTTCCAGTGTTCAGTCTAAACATTGCGCTTCTTCAACCTCAGTAAACCAAACGAGAGAAAGAGTTTGATTTCCCAACGAGAAAAAGAGTTTGATTTCCCAACGAGAAAAAGAGTTTGCTTTCCCAACGAGAGAAAGAGTTTGATTTTTCAACAAGAGAAAGAGTTTGATTTCCCAACAAGAGAAAAAGTTTGATTTCTCAAGAGTTTGATTTCCCAACGAGAGAAAGAGTTTGATTTCCCAACGAGAGAAAAAGTTTGATTTCTCAAGAGTTTGATTTCCCAACGAGAGAAAGAGTTTGATTTCCCAACGAGAGAAAGAGTTTGATTTCTCAAGAGTTTGATTTCCCAACGAGAGAAAGAGTTTGATTTCTCAAGAGTTTGATTTCCCACCCTGTCCAGAGTCTGCCATAGTCCCCTGGATGTAGGGTTGCAAACCATCCTGGTCTGGGGTCAAGTGCTGGTTGTCTACCCACTGCTGCGTGCGACTGCCGGCAACAGGTGTGCTGGCAACATCTCCATGAGTTGCCGTCACTTCCTCGAACTTTGGGTCTGGTAGTCTGTTGTGTTGTTTAAAAAAGTCTTGAGTCCGCTGGAAAAAGATGTTTTTTCTTTTTACTTTCTTTCTTTCTTTCTTTCTTTATTTGGTGTTTAACGTCGTTTTCAACCACAAAGGTTATATCGCGACGAGGGAAAGGGGGGAGATGGGATAGAGCCACTTGTTAAGTGTTTCCTGTTCACAAAAGCACTAATCAAAAAATTGCTCCAGGGGCTTGCAACGTAGTACAATATATGACCTTACTGGGAGAATGCAAGTTTCCAGTACAAAGGACTAAACATTTCTTACATACTGCTTGACTAAAATCTTTACAAACATTGACTATATTCTATACAAGAACCACTTAACAAGGGTAATAAGTGAAGAATTTTATGGGTGAGAAAAGGAAAGTAAAAGGACTTTGGGGAGGCAGAAATAGAGAAGAAACAAGAAAAAGATCCTAATTAGGTTCACGGCATCGAGAGTGATGCGACCTTCTCTCAGAAGTTAGTAGAGAAGGCTCCCCCATCCAACACCGGGGGACGCGCCTCTATGCCAATTAGGGGGCGCGAGGTTCTTTTTACTGTTGGTGATGATTGTAAGTAGAAAATCAGTGTACAAGTAGAAAATCAATGGACAAGAACAAAGTATGAAATAGAATAAATGTGTACATAAATAAAAGCTACAACATGAGCAGGTGCGCACTTCATTTCAAGTGTTACCAAAACATCACCAGAAAAATACCAGGAATTACTAGAGATAAATATGACCCTCAAAACCAAATATTCTTTTAAAAATGTGGCTAACCTTGAAGGCAGATGGTATGCACTGTCTGGGATCCAACCCACGATGGAGCATCTCCCACAAGGTTGTGCCCAAGGAGTATACCTCCGACTCCAGTGTTGGTTCTGACACTTTCTGTGGCGCATTCTCTCCCTTGTTTGCCCATCGCTCAGGGGCTAGCCAAGCCAGTCTGAAATTAAATCCATTTTTTATCAGCTGTTTGTTGCCTTTCCAGTTTCAAAGCGTTCATTATGTCTGTGAGCATTACTCAATATAAATCAAAGAACAATCACAAATTAGTACCCACCTTAGCCAGAGGTGAGAATGACAAATAGTCCTGAAGGCGGAAAAAGGGTTTACAAGTTTCAACATTTGAAAAGAAAGGACATATTTGAACAGATCCTTTAATAATTTCATCGGAATGAGCTTATGTATAAGTATGTTTCAACAGTTTGCATTTCTTTCTTTTTTTCCCTTTTTTTTTCATGTCCCCCATGGGGTTTCTTGAATATATTCTTTGCCTTGCCTCTTGAATTAAGCGATGACAGTCAATGATTTACACACGGCCTTGTTGCTGTTTACTGCTTCATAATGAATGAAACTTATGCAACTGACTTGATACAAAACTACATGCTACCAAGAGGAGTTATAAGAAGGAGGAATTTCTCCTGAAGACTGAGAAATTCAAGTCCCTTTGATCGCCTTCTCACCTTTTTTCATTCTGACTGTCGACCAGTTCAAGAGTATTGCAGAACAGAGACTGGCTTGGGTCCCCCAGTCGGATGGTAATCGCTGTGTCTTTCACTTTCCAGATCAGAATTTTCGCACAGCAAAATTTGCCATATAACATCCCTGCATCTTTCTGGAAACACGGCAACATAACAAAAAAACATTCAAAATTCCTTGAAACTACATAAAACCCATAGGTTTCATTAATTGAAAGACAACTTTGCCAGTGTATAGTCTCACCACTAAAACTTCCAGTGATGTGCCTGTGTTTAATTTTCCACTTGCTTCCAATTATCACTGCTGCTGAGTTTTGTTACATTTTAGTCTCGGATTCTTCCTAAAAGTTGCTGCTTTTGTGATTAATCGTTGCTTTGTATATAACTTTCAGTGCTGTCTGCATAGCTGTTAGTACACTGAAAAACATATACATGTACACAAGAAGCCCAAACCCAAAGTAACAAGAAGAGCAAACGCTCGATCGAGTCACTTTCGCAGTTCTGAATATTATATGAGGCATCAGATGGACAGGAAGAAATTGCTATTCACAACACAATGAGTCACGTTCACATAAAATTTGAGCCCGGTCACTTTTATAGTTTCCGAGAAAAGCCCAACGTTAAGTTGTGTGTTGCCGAACAGAAAAGGCTAGTTATCTCCCTTGTTTTTCTGATAACGTTCGTAAAAGGCTACAGATGTAAATACTTTGATGTAAAGAATAATCCTACAAAGTTTCAATCACATCCGATGAACTTTGTCAAAGATATAAAATGTCTAATTTTTCCTTTGACGCTGACCTGTGACCTTGAAAAAGGTCAAAGGTCAACGAAACCATCGTTAAAGTGTAGAGGTCATTGGAGGTCACGACTAAACAAAATATGAGCCCGATCGCTTTGATAGTTTCCGAGAAAAGTCCAACGTTAAGGTGGTGTCTACGGACGGCCGGCCGGACGGCCGGCCGGCCAGACGGCCGGCCGGACAGACTAACACTGACCGATTACATAGAGTCACTTTTTCTCAAGTGACTCAAAAACTGGCAAAAAGGAAACGAATAAACTAAATATTTTACCAAAGAGCACAGGCACTCAGCAAGTTGTTTCAGCACCGACGCCACTTGCAGCCAGCTCAGGGGGGGAGAACTCTTGTCACGCAGACGTTTGAGTAGGCTTCCATTGCCGTCTGGCATGCACTCATAGATGATCCGAGTAGGGGAGGTGATCATGAAGCCATAAACTCGTACAAAGAAATGGCTTCGTTCATGCAGCTTCAAAAGGAGTTCTGCCCCTTTCCTGTAAGCCTGAACAAAATATCACAATAAAATAAATGGCATATATAGCATGTAAAACAGACTGGGTGATTCCGCGAAAGATCTGCAAACAAATTTTTTCATTGAAGTTCTTGCCTTCGTGAAATATTGTGTTCGTCTAAAAATAAAATAAAATAAATACCCTGATGGAAGTATTTTGCCCTGTCTTTTAACATCTCTGTGCATTAGCACAGCATCTGAACAGCTTACAAAATTAATGTATTCTTATTTGTTTTGTATTCTTATCACCTCCCTTCATTCATTTAAAATTTGGTCTAGGAAAACAGGACATTCAGAATTGGACGGTTCTTGAACGTAGCAGAAAACAACAACAAAAACACCCTAGATTATACAACTTGGAGTTTCAAATAATCAGGTTGGGGAACTACTGTCCTGAAAAAACTCTGAAATTGGCCGGGGTTCATGAGCCTCCAGGGCCCTGGTGGGGGCGGATTCATGGGTGCAACCTGGAAAATTCCAAAAACCGGCAAAAGTTGGGGTCCAGCCTTTTTAGTATTTAAAATGCCAAAAAAAAACTCTCCTGGAACAAAAACATCGGCAGCCGATGAAACCAAAAACCGGCTGCCGGCATGTAGCCGGCAGAGTTGCACCCATGCGGATTACAGTAGAACGGCCTTTCAAGACTCCCCAATTTAAGACTACCCCCCTTTTTAAGACTCCCTCCTTTTTAAGGCCTGATTTTCTCAGATTTCTTAAGGTCTTAAAAGGGGGGTTCCACTGTAGAAGGTAAGCCCTCTCTCTGCCAACATTGATTTTGGGTATCGGGAGGCCTCTGACCTGGCGGGAAAATTCATTATTTCTGGACAGTGTACCACAGCACATGGGCCAGATTGGAAACAAACTGTACTACACTTATTTACACCCCCGGTATAGGGGTGTGTATAGGTTTCGCTCGATGTGTTTGTGTGTTTGTGTGTTTGTGTTCGCATATAGATCTCAAGAATGAACGGACCGATCGTGACCAAACTTGGTGAACAGGTTCTATACATTCCTGAGACGGTCCTTACAAAAATTGGGACCAGTCAAACACACGGTTAGGGAGTTATTGGTGGATTAAGATTCTACAAGGACTTATAGAGGGACATATTAATGGTCAAAGGGAAATAACCTTCTCAGTTGGTGGCAGTGAGAATGGTTATTTCCCTTTGACCAACGGGGGTGTTTTTCCTACCTCGGAGGAATTTCTTGTTTTTAATATTTTTTATCAGAAGTTTTCTCCTACAAAATGATTTTTCATCTTAAGAAAATGTGCGGGTCTGAGGAGAATTTCCCAGCCCATTCAATTCACATTACATAAATAGCTGCTCACCTCATGTACCGCTGCACTTTTGTGGGTGACCTTTTTCAAGATGGCCTCTCGCCCCTGGTCCATCTGCTTGAAGCGATACACAGTACTGAACTCGCCCTGTGCTGAAATGTTAGAAATGGAATGTGCATATGGACACTTACTTCTTGGCTTCATCAGAATTGAAAACGGAAAAGAATCATTCTTTCCCGAGACATAAGCTGTCCCCCCCCCTCCCCCCCCCCCCTCCCTCATGATTGTTGGTCAACCTTCTCCACACTTCTCATCCTGTTTCATTATCTGATTTCATTCCCATGTTTCTGAAATTGTCACAGATGTAGATTCATATGCACGGAAAAGGTCACTGTAGGAGTGCAAGAAAAAGAATTAAAAAAAAGATTTGACAATCATAATTTCCTTTTCTTGTACACACACTCACATACCAGGGTAGGATCAAGGGGGTAATGGAGGGGGGGGGGGTGTCAAAATTGTGGCCGGGGTACAGGGGCTGTCGAGGTTGTGATGAGGCCCAGAGGCTCAAGACAATGTAACTTTATTAGGTGCATTGTAGGCCTCTCCTGGAAGATAGCAAGGCTAATCACACCGTGTCCAGTAACACCAACAGACAGAACTTTTTTTTCTTTCTTTATCTTCTCTTTTTGGGGGTGAAGGGGGGGGTAAATCTAGAACCCCTGGAACCCCCCTCCTAGATCCGCCCCTACACACAGCCCTCATATTACCTTCAAAAATATTTGTAAGAATATCAGGTATGCCATACAACCAAAATATATGCAGTTGTAATGAACACAGCTCACCTATCATACTCAATACGCTCTGAGGCACCTGATCATCTCTGTAGAGCAGCGGTTGGTCGCCCGTGTCGTTAGATCTTCTCTTGCCCGTCCTCTCGCTCTCCACTCCCGCGTAGGAGTAATAGTACTCTGACATACTGTCGTCTTGCAGAAACTGCATGGCCCCGCACACATTCTCCTCTGTTGGCGAGAAAACAAACTTCGTCAACTGAAGGAACTGACTCTAATGAAACTACAGTTGAACCTTGCTAGCCTTCCCGGGATGGTCAAATCTCAAATTAAATAACATATTCTTACTCCGAATCACATACTGCTAATGTGATTCGGGTAAGTATATTAATTAAATGAAAATTTATCTAGGAAATTTTGCATTAAATAACATATTCTTACTCCGAATCACATTAGCAGTATGTGATTCGGGTAAGTATATTAATTAAATGAAAATTTATCTAGGAAATTTTGCATTAAATAACATATTCTTACTCCGAATCACATTAGCAGTATGTGATTCGGGTAAGTATATTAATTAAATGAAAATTTATCTAGGAAATTTTGCATTTGAACTCACCAACCGGGCGAGTAACTTCAAGACTGTTATAATAGCACGCCAGAATTTTTGCTGGCCCGGTTCATAGCACAGTCGCTGCATCTGCAGTGTTTATACGGCTCTGACACTCAATATTACAACCAAAAGTGTTGCATTGGACCAGAATGTTCAATGGCCAGCCGGGCGGTTTCTACTAGCCAGGCAGATTATTTACTCGCCCCTGGCGATCGGGTGGACGATTTGGCCATCCCTGCCTTCCACAAATTTGAGATCAGACCTCAAGATAAAGCATCATAAAGCACCTTAAGTGGTAGTGGAAGCTTGTCTAATGTGAGGATGTCTCATTATGAAAGACACCTGCTGAGTGTACATATATACTGAACTTGGCCTAAGTATACCTGTCAATAAAATGACATAATATAGCAAAAATTGTATTGTCCTTTAAAATGAAAACATGTACATTCAAATGTAAATTTAGTCCCACTCTACATGTAACCCGAAGGTGAATCTTTTGATTCTGTGGCTTTACTATCTTTTCGACATCATCACAAAAACATACAGCACAGTACAGTGATATTTTGTATTTAACTCTTTCCTGTTTTGCTTATTTGTGAGGATAAAAAAGCTAAGTAAACAAAACAAAAACTCCCAACAGGTAATACTTCTGCACATTATTTGTCAACAGGATTACATAATTTCCTTCCCTCACCTTTGGGGAAAATGAGTCGACCAAGACCGAGGGTAGTGGTCAGGCAATACCACAAGTCCTGCTTGTTTTCAAACAACTTCATTTCACTTCCAACTTGAACTTGGAAGTCCATGCTGCCATTTGCTTTGTTGACAGTGAAGTGAATGTTGTAGGTGGTGATCTCTTTGTTTCCATCTTCCTCCTTCAGTACTGTTGCATGCAGAAGGTTGAAGTCCTCAGTGTCCTGATACAGCATGTAAAAGGCTTCACGCTGTGCTAGCCGCTCATCATTCTCTTTGAGTTCTCGCACATAACGTCTTGCATCTTCCTCCCTGTTGAAGGAAATACTCTGCAGTGTTTCATGTGTGACCCTCACAGACAGGTTGCTTTGTATTGCGAAGTCAAAACTACCTATTCATTTCTATCACAGAACATCAAGTACCATACTTTCGGGACTATAAGCCGCAACTTTTTTCCTCAACTTTGACACCTGTGCCCTATTGACTGGTACTGCCTTTGTGTATGGCTAAAGAAGAGTACAGATGTACCCAAATGGCTATACAAAGAAAGGGCACAGTCCCTCTCTAGTGATATGCATGTACAGTGGTACCTGCAATGTGTGGCCCCTCCGATGAGAGGACACCTCCCTTAAAAGGACGCTTTCTGTTGTCCATTTGTCTATTATCCCTACCAAAATATACCTGTCATGACAGGCCACCTCCAATGTAAGGACACTTCTGGCTGGTCCCAAGGGTGTCCTTTCATCTCAGGTACCACTGTATCTGCTTCTTTGACCTGGACAAAGTTCTCTCTCATCATGCAACTATGTCATTGACCCCGGGGTCAGAGAGTCAATGTCTGTAAGCTAGGGTAGGCAGCTGGTCATTGACCTGAGGTCACAAGGCCAAACAGCTCTGAGAATGCAGGATCTTTGATCTCACTGCACATCAGGGAGAAAACTATTTCCATTCTGTATATTTCCTCTGATTTGCGCCCAATACACTGGAAGCGCCTATTGTGTGGATTTTTCTAATTTTAAACTTAAAAAGTTGGGGTTGTGCCTTTTACAACGAAGCGCCTTATAGTCCCAAAAATATGGTATGCACAAACACAAATGTGCACACACAGACAGACAAACAAATAGACACACATTCATTGTCATTATCTGGGCTCGTAGTCGTATACCCTCTGAATAGATCATCTTACCAAGTCTGCTCAGTGTGCGCAAAGTAACCCTCGAACACACACACCAACACACACACCAACACACAAACTGAGAAAGGAAACACACTCGCATCAGTCCCCGATAGCCATATCCGTCGTAGGGACGTTAAAAAACAATACACAAACACGCCTGGATAAAACCATGACCTCCTCAAAACACCTTACTAAGTTTGATAAGAATGTGCAGGATGGACAGAATAGTTGACAGTTGTGCAGGGAAAGAGCAGTCCAGTCAAACCCCCATATACGCCCTCCAACAATCTGACAAAATCGGGTCTTAAAAAGGAGGGAGTCTTAAAATGGGGGTAAATTTACAGAGGATCTGAATAGGAAATCCAAAAAACTAAGGTCTTAAAAGGGAGGAAGTCTTAAATTGGGGGGGGTCTTAAAAGGGAGGAAGTCTTAAATTGGGGGTTCTTAAAAGGGGGTACAACAGTATTGCGGTTTCACTCACTCTGTGGGGCCAAAGCAGTGCAGATCCCTTAACACCTGAAGACTGGGGGCCGCCAGATGCTCAACGTTCAGACTCTCGTAGTAGTTGTACTTGAGGCGACAGTACGTTTCCAGCACTGACAGGAACGACTTGGCTGAAGCTTGGTTGGGCAAATCCAAAACCTGCAGCATGAGAATTCAGGGCAAATGTTACCAGGGTTTGTGCTCATTTACAGCTAGAGCTCTCAACTTGAGTAAAGTCATGCATGTTGCCATTTGGAACTAGTTTCAAGAGACACATGAATGCTGTGATCTGAAATCCTGATTCATTGCATATATCAAAAGTATTATATCACTCCCATAAAACAACAACAAATGTCTATTTTTCCTGAGAAATGTAAACCCAGGTCAGGTACAAGAACACAGCAGGTAACAGATTTATCATATTTGTCATTTATCTGATTTCTACCTGCCACACACAAATAAAGAAGATTCACACCAGTTTTACTAACGTGTTTTTTTCATTGACAAAATAGACAAATATTAGTTACACTTCAGTGTTGAACTTCTTCTGTATGATGAGTGAATACCAGTTTATAAAATACCAGAATAAAAGTTTAAACCATTCACTCCCATAAGAAAAAAAAGGTGTACATAATAAATGTGCGATGTGCGTTTTTTAATGTTTTCCTACCATTGGCGGGCCGAGCTGAATTTGCAGAACAATGCGGCACTTCTGGTTTTCCGCTCTCGTGCTCTCACTTTCTAATATCACAGCTCCAGTGATGTCCTTCAGATGGGCCTTGAATCTCTGAAATGAAACATCAGCAAAGATAACATGAGTTACTGTGATGGTTGGCACTCAAGACAAACCTAAGTGTGAACTAGAAGAATGTGTGTGTACATGTGCACATGTGTATGTACTTGTGCAAGTGTGTGTCACAGTGTGTGTGTGTGAGTGTGAGTGTGTGTGTGTGTGTGTGTGAACATGTGCAAATGTGTGTATGTGAAAACATGTACAAATGCGTGCGTGTGTGTGTGTGTGCGTGCGTGTACATGCATGTGATCATGTACACACTCGTACATCCGAGTGATTGTGTGAGTGGTGATATGCAACGCACAAAGACTACAGATACAAGAAATAATCACGGACATTACCTTGTTGAAGTACACTCCAGGCACACAGCCATCCTGATGGGGTTTGATCACCAGTTCCACCGACGTTGATGGAAGGGGACCCAATTCCTCTGCAAACAAAGTAGCAAGCCAATTTGAGCAACCAGGACCAACCAAAAGTAACAACTACAAAACTTCAGTTAAAAAGAACTATATTTTAAGAATAAAACGCACGGTCTGATAAGAAGCTCAACATATTTTCGATGAACAGCAGCAAATGTGGCTTATCGTAAATGCAAGCAATTTACAATTAAACACCATTCAAGTTTTAATTTAGAGTGAAATATATGTTTTGTCACGTGTGTGTTTGCATTTATATGCACATGTCATATGTGTGTGTGTGTGTGCTTTTTTTTGTTGTTGCTTGTTTGTGTGTGTGTGTGTGTATGTGTGTGTGTGTGTGTGCATGTGCGTGTATATATGTGTGTTTTTGTGTGTGTCCATGCGTGCGTGCGTGCATGTGTCTATGCATGCAGATGAGCACACACACCCTAAGACCTACCTCCATTCTCCCCTCTCTGAGCACGGTAGTTCTCCACTTTCTCGGCAGGGAAATACTCAAGGAGGTAGTACGGCACGACCTTGCTCAGAAAGCCTTCCACGAAGTTGTAGCGGATGCGAGTGAGATTCTCCTCGCCCCACTTCTCAAAGAAATCCTTGATGTACGTGTGCATGAAGCGACGTGAGAGAAAGCGCATGAGAGGGTCAATGATGTTGTACTCTTTCTCCAGTTCTGTTGTCATCTTCTTGGGGAGAAGGCGGGGAATGTTCATCAGGGTCACCTTGCCGCGGATGCGATGTAGGGTAGTTATTTCCTTCAAGGGCATTTGAAGAAGCCTTGGCCCGGATGCCTGTACATGGATAAAGGTGTTGTGTTAACCCTATTTGTACTACATTGCCTCACAGCAGCAGTTTTTCTGGCCTATATAGTTGCCTCAGGCATTCAATGAAAACACGGATAGTCAATCTAAAAGTGCCATTACTTTCTTATTTTTCAACCCATGCATTTACAATTTTGTACAAGTAGGCCACAGACATAGTTCTTAATAAACCTGCAGTGGTTGCTATGGTAACAACTTAGCGGCCATCTTGGAACAGTAGGTTATACATGCACTTACAATTGTAAACAAACAATACCATGCTAGCCTGTCCCACCACGATTGCAAACATGACCAGTACTAGTGCTTGGTTGTTGATCATCATCACCACTGTCACTTTCTGGCTTATTCAGCACATTGCATTCTGATTCTGTGTCATCTTCAGGCTTGTCATTACTGTCACTGTTTAGTGTTATCTGGCAGAGCACATCCTGTACTGTTAGTCGCCAAAGATGAGACACTTCTGTGCTTCGATCTGAAGAAAAGCACGCTGAAAAAAACTCTTTTTGGACGATTACCAGATTTTTTTGGTACCAAATTTCAGCATGCTTTTCTTTAAATCGAAGCGCAGAAATGTCTCATCTTTGGCGACTAACAGTACAGGATGTGCTCTGCCAGATAACACTAAGGCCTACAAAAAAAATAGGTGTGGTTACGGTAACCCGACCTAGCCTATTTTTAGGGGCCGATCCTATAACTTTTTATTACATTTGTCAAAAAAAAACAAAAAACAAAAAAAAAACCCGATTGGAAAAAACGCAATGAAAGCGAAAGCGCCCGAGTCGCACACTTATTTCCCTGTCAAGTAGGTTTAATTTGTACACATTAGAAAAAAAAGTTAAAAAAAAAAGTGATTGCCTACCTACCTACCCTATTTTTCTTGGCTATGTTACCGTAACCACACCTATTTTTTTTTTCGGGCCTAAACAGTGTCTGAGAACTAGGTAAGTGTGGGCCTCTGTGGTGAAACACTTTCTCTGTGTGTAAGGGGTGGTAGTGGGGGATAAGGGTTTGGCGGTGAAGGGTTGAAATGTGTGCATGTGTTAATGTGTGTGTAAGACTGTGTGAATTTGCACATGTACATACGTGGTTGTGTGCATGAGTGTGTGTCTGCTTGTGTTCGTCTGTGTTTGTGCACATGCAGCGCACTCTATGTATTCAATTCAATAAAACTTTATTGTCTGAATGCAACAAACAGATTTTAGTTTTTTTCTTATGTGTTTCTACATACCTGCATGGAGGTGAACTCTGCAATGCAGTGTATGCCCCCTCCAAGACAAGCCACCATTTCTTAGCCCTATTCTGGCAATAAAAGGGAACAATTGTAAAAGCAGGTTACACCATTTTCAAGGACAGCCTACCACTTTCTCCTGTAGGTAGCGCCCACTCGCCATGAAGACCCAGAGGGCGTTCTTGTTCACCTCGTTCACATCTCTAATCTTGTTCTCCATGTCAAAGTGGGACCACACTCTCCCTGTCAGGAAATCTTCAGCACACTGAAAAACAACAACAGTATCATGAACAGTGAAAACAGTGTGTACAACAAAAATAGTGACAGTATGAACAAAACAAAAAATGGGTATGAAGAACAAATTTTGTAACTGTACAAATAACAAAAAAAGTACCTAAAACAGCAATGAAAGAGTTTGTGTCTCCTTTAGCGCCCAAAATTTCCTGTAGAAAATATTGCCATGAAAATTTACCGGTACGTAACGAATGGAGATGAAAAATAATAAAAATCTGAAATAGAATCTGTTCATAACCCCGGTAAATTTACCTCCATTTTAAGACTCCCTCCTGTTCAAGACCAGATTTCCCCACATTTTTGGAGGTCTTAAACGGTGGGTTCCGCTGTACTGTAACCCCACAAATTCACCATGAGCGGGGCGGGGACGTAGCTCAGTCGGTAGCGCGCTGGATTTGTATCCAGTTGGCCGCTGTCAGCGTGAGTTCGTCCCCACGTTCGGCGAGAGATTTATTTCTCAGAGTCAACTTTGTGTGCAGACTCTCCTCGGTGTCCGAACACCCCCGTGTGTACACGCAAGCACACTAAACCAAGTGCGCATGAAAAAGATCCTGTAATCCATGTCAGAGTTCGGTGGGTTATAGAAACACGAAAATACCCAGCATGCTTCCTCCGAAAACGGCGTATGGCTGCCTAAATGGCGGGGTAAAAAACGGTCATACACGTAAAATTCCACTCGTGCAAAAAACACGAGTGTACGTGGGAGTTTCAGCCCACGAACGAAGAAGAAGAAGAAGAGAAGAAGACACCATGAGCATTACCTGCCAAAACAAGTAGTCAGCACACAGTCCCTCTGGTATGCTTTCTCTAGCTGGGCGGACTTTCACTCGGAAGTAGAATGTCAGGTTATTGGTGCCGCACTCAAAATTATGAGCCTCTGGAATCCACTGCTGCAGACTGTGATCAGCAGCATACAAGCCGAAGAGTGGAATGAATTTAGGTCCGATCTTGTTTTGGCTCTCCTGTGAAAAAAACTTCCCAAGGTTGGCAGTGAGGTGTTGAGCAGAACGAATGCAAACCTGTTCACAGGTCAAGGGCAAGTGTTCTTGGGGAATGACAAGAGGAGGTGTTGCAAAGATTTGCAAGCCATAAAATTGCACGGATATGCCAGGTTTTGAACTGGACAGGCCTGCGTAGGTCTCCGCCATGTTACTCTCCCTCTGGAAGTATACACAAGAATCCATTAAACTTACATAATCATGGTGGCTTTGCAACTTGAAACCATTAGCAAAAAACTGCAAGGCCCTGTTGCTTAAACCTCAGAATAAGAACAGATGTATAGTGTACAAATGCAGACCACGTCTCTAATTAGCAATATTTCATTCTCTCAATAAGTTAATTATTTCTTTAACACAGAACATTTCTCTTTTTTCTTTTTTAAATAACGCATTCTACTCCAAGATACCAGTGCTTTGCAACGTACACCTTTAGTTCATCTCAGAGCTTGTAGTTTAGAAGAAGATGAAAGTTTGTTCAGACGGAACTATAGTCAGCATGTATTTTTGGTTAAGAATCATTTTGCATAGATTCTACAAAAGGATGGAAGACCAGCCCCACCTCCAGACAGCTCCCCATCATGTTGATGACACAGCTGCAGTCTCCTCACTCCAGAACCAGTCGGTTACCTTCATAACACAGAAATTATGGTACAAGATGCTGACATGATCAAATTCAACCATTTCTATCTGCTACGTACTGGCAACCCTCCAATTCGCGTTTTGCCAATGGGCAATGCTAAGGTAACCTTAATACTTGAGGTTTAATGCAAATATTGGTAACAAAATGGTCACATTTATTTGTAACTTCATCAATAAAGACAATATAGCTACATGGATTGTACGACACAGAGAAACCAGAACTGAGGTGTATTCCCAAAGGTGAAGTTAGTCCGACTAAAACTCAGAGGACATTCCCTCAAGCTTGAGAAACCTTCATGTTTTTTTGTAATTTTTTTTATTCAAGAAACCTTCATGTTGACTGAACATTCGGCAAAACTTCTTCAGCAGTCATATGGTAAACCTGACACAAGAACAGTTTACTAATGTCTGATGAAACAACATACGAATCAAGCCCTATTGCACTGAACATCTTTACGTCGTCAATTACACCACAAAACATAGGTATTTTTTGCAGAGCTCTGTGTTGCTGACATCTAGGTCTAAAATCTAAAATATGAACCTCACGTTTCGAATATCCACACTTCCGTCTGCACACACTTATAATTGATTCAATAACGAATCTTAACACGCGTTGTTCAGGCCAAGCGGACAGCCAAACACTTACCACAAGTTTATCTACGTGTTACTTTTGTGAAAAGGTAATCGGTTCGACAGAAGAAATTTCAAGGAAATGTGTACCGGAAATCCGTAACATATATTTCTCAGAAATCCGAAAACGAAACTAGAACAAGAACTCAACAACTGAAGTACTTTGCCAGTAGGCTATTTCCATATATGTTACAGATGATAATCTCCTTTTAAGTTTCTCTAGATTGCATAAATAAATGAACGCTAAACAAACTAAACTCCACATACTGGGCACTGTAATGTAGTACCAATATATCTTACCAGGAAATCCGGGAGACAGCAAAAACTTCCGGAGCATTACCATTCCGACATTCGTATCTTCTGACAAAAGAGTCAAGTGAGTTTTCTCCCCTGATTCACACAGGCTCACTTATCTAACAATAATTTTCAGATTAGTGCAGAGGCTGTTAATTTAATACGGCGATTGAACAAGCCAAACCCGTATTAGAAGAGGTGCAGCTCAAAAGCCGATACTTGTGCCCATAGAACCGTGAAAATAATGATCAAAGAACTGTCATTTCCGGAAAAGCGCCGATGACGAGATGGGTCGCAACATCGTCAAGACAGACTCAAGTTACTCAAATGACTGCGTTTGAGAAGAAAAATTCGCTTGTTCTGCGCTTGTTTTCATGCCTTATATTCTATTCTTGTGCAAATGTTTTGCTAAAGGCAAATACTGCCTCTGTGTGTGTGCGTGTGTGTGTGTGTGTGTGTCAGTGTGTGCGTGCCACTAGTCAGTCACAGTATGGTGTGTGTGTGTGAGTAGGCCTATCACTGTGTGTGTGTGTGTGTGTGTGTGTGTGAAGAAGAAGAAGTGTGTGTGTCAGTGTGTGTGTGTCAGCGTCTGTGTGTGTGTCTTGTGTGTGTTTGTGTAGCCTATGTGTGCTGGGGGCTTTTCGCTATAAATTTGGCGTTGTTTGTCACCATGTCTCTGTGGACTCAAGTTACATTCTCGGACTTATCTGTGACCGTTTTAAGAAAGGATTGCCGCTTCTTTCCATGACCATGTCTGGCAGTCAACTTGACGTTATGTAGTAAAACTGACGAAAGTCGTCGTTAACCGAAAAGGTATTGTAAAAATCGAAAGGCCGCTGTCACTCATTTTAGTATACCATCATGAATCTTTATTATGTTTAATACGTAGGCTACATCATGACACGCACATACCTGTGCCAGTTTCTACGCGGCAATACGGCGCGTTGCATCATAAAATATCAATGTTCTATAGTAGGCTATTCATTCTCCTCGGCATAGCAAGGGACTCAAACGGCACTGAAAAGAGAATCAGTCTGAGCCCAAAGTTCAATGGGTCACTAACACTGAAACTGAAACCTCGGTGAATTGTGAAGTTTTGCAGCTGTATTCAGATAGATCAAATTATCAAAGCTGTAATGCAGAAGGGGTATAATTCGATCCGAATTAAAAGGGTGCAGTTCAAGCTGTAGGTGCTCGTCTTGTAGATGGGGTTTTTTTCCGAGTACACAGGGAACTCACCGAAGTGTAGCCAGTCAGTCCTGGAGGCTCAAACTGACTCAGTCGGACGATGACACGCCGCTCGCACGTACACATTAAAGAGGGCCCCAAAGGGTTTAAAACCGTGATCGTGATTGGCGTTTTTTGACCTTTCTGTGACCGTGATTGCCGAAATTTCCATTTCTGTGATCGTGATGGGACTTTGCCCGTGATCCGTGATGACAAAAAAATCAAGTCTCGTGATCGTGATCGTCATTTGTTTTCGTGATCGTGATGGGCATTATTGCAAAGCATTTTATTTTCAACGTACATTTTTTCACAGCTGTATTACACTCTATGATCCTCTCTAGTCTATTCGGTAAGGAGCCAACCCCGATTGAAAGGGAAGCAACAACACATTCAGAAATATGATTTTGAGAGCGATTGCTTCCCTTTAAAAGAACCAATTACACACTGACAAAAAGAGATCCAATCAGAAGGCAAATTGCAAAAGTCTACCAAACTTCATCCAATGGAAGGGCTTCGTGCAAAAGTTTTGAGTGAAATTCGAATTCGAAGATCAAAAATGGCGTGCAGCGGTACTGTCATCGAACTTCTGTTATATTTTGTGGATTCAAGCCAGACCAAAGCAGGCGGCGAGAATGCCTTCCTTGGTGGAAAGGTCAGGCTACGGGTCGGTCTTTCTGAAGACGAAATACCAAGGTATGTTGATCTATGTTGCTCTATGACTGTTCTGAATGTAGGCAAAGATCTTGAAATTTGTTCAAGATCTTTGAGTTTGAGTGAGATCATTGACATTGTCGACATTGCCACGTCCGGCTGTCACTCGCTCACTGTGTGACCTTGACTGGCTCCAGATCGAGTCTGCGTTTAGCCAAAACCGAAACTAGAAATGTGTTTTTCATCCCAGCAACGTGGACACGCTTGGCATAGATTCTAATTGTCGCTTCTTTGCATTAAGCTTGGATTTATTTTAGCGCCTGTAAACTTTAATATCAACAATGGGTTAAATTCAGAAACAATGGCGGGGAGACGCGCCAGTTTGGGTCACTTGATCCTCATGTCAAAGACGATCAAAGTCATGTTCGTTGGGGATTTTGTCAGGCATGCTACTTTTCCGGTAATTGCCGGAAATCCGATAAAGCCGTTTTCAAAATCCGGTAAAGTCAAATTTTTTCCTGTGAAGTTGAACAATTTCCGCAAAAACGATCCGTGTGAATATCGCGCAACGCGACCGGGCGCCGGTCTCAATGAAGCCAGCGCACAGTAGTGTTGTTTTCACCAGTTTGGAGGTGTGTTGAATGGTGGTGGGGGGAGGCTAAAATGGGATTTTTAACAAGATCACAACACTATTACAACCCCTAAAATGATGCCCAGAATGCACCAGATTGCACAGATTTTAACCGTTTTTTGAAAAAAGTTCCGGGGGGGCATGCCCCCGGACCCCCCAAGTTGGCTCGCGCCGCCTGCTTCGCAGGCTCAAGCTTGTGGCTTCGCTACTGGTACTGCGCGCTTCTTTCAGGTAAAACCGTTTTTGGCCTGTAGCATTCCTGTTTTTTATTCAAGGCCATGGAACCAGGCGATGGTGTACCTCAAATTGTACGGCAAAGTTGAAAATAAAAAACCCATCACACATACATGTACTTTAATTTCAATCCACCCAATAGTTTTTGAGAAAATGGGTTTTCAAGATTTAGCTCTGGAAATGTGAAATTGTGCAAGTATATATTCATGTGTGTGAGTGAGGGTGTGGGGGTTGAATGTGTATGAGTGTAGAGAGAGAGAGAGAGAGAGAGAGAGAGAGAGAGAGAGAGAGAGAGAGAGAGAGAGAGAGAGAGAGAGAGAGAACGAGAGAGAGAGAGAGAGAGAGAGAGAGAGAGAGAGAGAGAGAGAGAGAGAGAGAGAAAAAAAACCAATGAAAACAACATTCTTGTTACTGATTACAAATCATGATATGTATTTATATGTGTGTATGAAAGAGAATTCAAAAAATAATTATAAACAAGAAGGGCAAAGCCCATACGACTCACATGCTTGACCTTGACCTTTACATGACCTTTATTGTCTCTTTCTACCATGAGATATGGTCACTTTTAGTGGTTCACTACCTTATTTTGGTCACATTTCATAAGGGTCAAAGTGACCTTGACCTTGATCATATGTGACCAAATGTGTCTCATGATGAAAGCATAACATGTGCCCCACATAATTTTTAAGTTTGAAACAGTTATCTTCCATAGTTCAGGGTCAAGGTCACTTCAAAATATGTATACAATCCAACTTTGAAGAGCTCCTGTGACCTTGACCTTGAAGCAAGGTAAACCAAACTAGTATCAAAAGATGGGGCTTACTTTGCCCTTTATATCATATATAGGTGAGGTATTCAATCTCAAAAACTTCAGAGAAAATGTGAAAAATGTGAAAAATAGCTGTTTTTTAGACAACATTTATGGCCCCTGCGACCTTGACCTTGAAGCAAGGTCAAGATGCTATGTATGTTTTTTGGGGCCTTGTCATCATACACCATCTTGCCAAATTTGGTACTGATAGACTGAATAGTGTCCAAGAAATATCCAACGTTAAAGTTTTCCGGACGGACGGACGGACGTCCGGACGTCCGGACGTCCGGACGGACGGACGGACGACTCGGGTGAGTACATAGACTCACTTTTGCTTCGCATGTGAGTCAAAAAGTGCAACAGTTGTCACTTTGTGTTGAATAAACAATAGATCCAGAGGAGCGAATAACTGTGTGGTTGTGTTTACTTTGACACGTGCTTTCTGTACATGCAACTTTTACCGTGACCGTGATTTGCCACTGGTGTTCGTGATCGTGAAAACAAAAATCAAGGTAACTGTGATCGTGAAAGCGAAAATTTCCCTTCCCGTGATCGTGATGATACCCCCCCTTTGGGGCCCTCCACACACACACACACACACACACACGCACGCACACACTGCACACACAAATGCGCACTGAGTGGTAGAGGCATAGTATATTTTAACATAATGTATAGATCCATTTCACACTGAGTCAAGTTGCTGTCAAATTGGGACTGATTGAGCGGCCATGTTTCCTTCTTGGTTTAAACAATGTTTTATTAAATCAAACATGGTATAACAATACAACGATAAACAATAGGGACACGAACTCAAGCGAACGCTTATATTACGCGCCCTACGTAGTTACAAATTAACAAAAATATGATGTCGGATAAACATTACTTATAAACTATGGAACTATCTAGGTCAACAGCATAGTTGAAGCAAACCAAAAAGAACAGGAACAAGTCGCGTAAGGCGAAAATACAATATTTAGTCAAGTAGCTGTCGAACTCACAGAATGAAACTCAACGCAACGCAACGCAGCAAGACCGTATACTCGTAGCATCGTCACTCCACCGCCCGTGGCAAAGGCAGTGCACGTGGAATTGACAAGAAGAGCGGGGTATTCGTTGCGCTGAAAAGGATAGCACGCTTTTCTGTACCTCTCTTCGTTTTAACTTTCTGAGCGTGTTTTTAATCCAAACATATCATATCTATATATTTTTGGAATCAGGAACCGACAAGGAATAAGATGAAAGTGTTTTTAAATTGATTTCGAAAAAAAATAATTTGATAATAATTGTTATATATATTTAATTTTCAGAGCTTGTTTTTAATCCGAATATAACATATTTATATGTTTTTGGAATCAGCAAATGATGGAGAATAAGATAAACGTAAATTTGGATCGTTTTATAAATTTTTATTTTTTTTTACAATTTTCAGATTTTTAATGACCAAAGTCATTAATTAATTTTTAAGCCACCAAGCTGAAATGCAATACCGAACCCCGGGCTTCGTCGAAGAGTACTTGACCAAAATTTCAACCAATTTGGTTGAAAAATGAGGGCGTGACAGTGCCGCCTCAACTTTCACGAAAAGCCGGATATGACGTCATCAAAGACATTTATCAAAAAAATGAAAAAAACGTTCGGGGATTTCATACCCAGGAACTCTCATGTCAAATTTCATAAAGATCGGTCCAGTAGTTTAGTCTGAATCGCTCTACACACACACACACACGCACACACGCACACACGCACGCACACACACACGCACATACACCACGACCCTCGTTTCGATTCCCCCTCGATGTTAAAATATTTAGTCAAAACTTGACTAAATATAAAAAGCTAACAGGAGGAAGAGAGGGGAGGGTGGAGGTGGGAGGAAAGAACGGTAGGTACATATGAAAGATGAAGGTGGTTAGCGCATACAAAAAGAATATACATAGTACATTATAAACTGTAATCCAGTGGCAAATAAGCAGTAGTTCGCTGAATATATAATTGAAAAATGTATATAATATAAGGGTTGTTGACTGAGTCAAATTAACAACAAGTCGCGTAAGGCGAAAATACAATATTTAGTCAAGTAGCTGCCATTTTTCAGCAAGACCGTATACTCGTAGCATCGTCAGTCCACCGCTCATGGCAAAGGCAGTGAAATTGACAAGAAGAGCGGGGTAGTAGTTGCGCTAAGAAGGATAGCACGCTTTTCTGTACCTCTCTTTGTTTTAACTTTCTGAGCGTGTTTTTAATCCAAACATATCATATCTATATGTTTTTGGAATCAGGAACCGACAAGGAATAAGATGAAAGTGTTTTTAAATTGATTTCGAAAAAAATATTTTGATAATAATTTTTATATATTTAATTTTCAGAGCTTGTTTTTAATCCGAATATAACATATTTATATGTTTTTGGAATCAGCAAATGATGGAGAATAAGATAAACGTAAATTTGGATCGTTTTATAAATTTTTATTTTTTTTTTACAATTTTCAGATTTTTAATGACCAAAGTCATTAATTAATTTTTAAGCCACCAAGCTGAAATGCAATACCGAAGTCCGGGCTTCGTCGAAGAT
Source organism: Littorina saxatilis (assembly GCF_037325665.1). Classification (NCBI taxonomy): domain Eukaryota; kingdom Metazoa; phylum Mollusca; class Gastropoda; order Littorinimorpha; family Littorinidae; genus Littorina; species Littorina saxatilis. The sequence goes on from NC_090245.1 coordinate 105,001,383, forward strand.
TACTTGACCAAAATTTCAACCAATTTGGTTGAAAAATGAGGGCGTGACAGTGCCGCCTCAACTTTCACGAAAAGCCGGATATGACGTCATCAAAGACATTTATCAAAAAAATGAAAAAAACGTTCGGGGATTTCATACCCAGGAACTCTCATGTCAAATTTCATAAAGATCGGTCCAGTAGTTTAGTCTGAATCGCTCTACACACACACACACACACACAGACAGACAGACGCACATACACCACGACCCTCGTTTCGATTCCCCCTCGATGTTAAAATATTTAGTCAAAACTTGACTAAATATAAAAACGACCAGATTTACAGATAAACGATTGGACACTTTCAAAAATAAGCTTGTTGGTGCGAAGAGAAAGGTTTTCGCTACCATTTAACAATATTTCAACATGTCTGTAATGTACAGGTAGTGCATTTATTGTAGATAGGCGAGCGTCTACATACAGAGGGCAATGTGTCAAGTAATGGTCAGCTGTTTCGTGCAGGTAGCCGCAAGCGCACTGCGGATTTTCCTGTAAGTGGCGTTTGCACAGGTCAGAATTCAAGTTACTCATGTTTAGGCGCATTCTGCAGTGATGAATCTCTTCCAGTCGTTTATCACAGTAGACTGTAGTAATAGGCAGGTACGTTATAATCAGGAATAGTTAGATAGTGTTTGAATTCGCTAATTGAGTTAGTTGTTTTGATGTTGTCTGGCAAGTTGTTCCAAAGGACAGTGGTAGATGGTATAAAAGATCGACGGTATAATTCAGTTTTGCAAGTGGGAAATCTTCTTTCTGATGGTCTTCTTCGATGATAGGGGTTAACATCAGAAGTTAAAGGTGGCAAAAGTTGTGATAAGTAATGAGGACATTTGCCAAATACCATCTTGTAATATAAAATTAGTTTGTGTCTGTTCCGTCTTTCTTTTAGGTTACAAAATCCGCTTTCTTTATACAGCTTTTCGTGGCTGGTGCCGCGTACACCACCGATTATAGTCCGAATGGCTTCCAAATGTAATTTTTCCAGTGCAGTTGACCAGTACTCGGTGCAGTTGTCCCATAGGATGTCTGCATAGTCAAAATGTGGAAGAACGAAGGATTTGTACATAGTTTCCAGACTTTTACGATTTAATCTGTATTTATAATATCTTAAACAATTAATTAAGAGGGTGACCTTTTTTACGATGCTTCTCACTTGGAAGTCCCATTTACAATTATTCTGCAAAATTACGCCAAGATGTTTATGTTGGTTCACGTTTTCCAAAACAACATTATTAAAAACGATTGGTTCGGTTGGTATATTATCACGTTTTATATCTAACAATTCCGTTTTTGCTTCGTTAAATTTAACTTTCCACTGCTTTGCCCAGGTACTAATTTCATTTAGGTCTGCGTTCAAAGTCTGCGCTCGTCTAATTGGATCTTCTAAGGACATGGACATGCTCGTGTCCTCAGCAAACAACTTTATAACAGATTCAGTATCATTCACAATGTCATTAATGTATATCAGGAATAACAAGGGGCCAAGAACAGAACCTTGTGGAACACCTGCCGGGATACATTTTAATGCAGACTTAGCACCCTTAATAACAACTGCCTGATGGCGATTTGTTAAATAATCGTGAAACCATTTTAACAATTGTCCTCTTATTCCTGCTAGTTCCAGTTTATATAATAACCCTTTGTGCCAGACTTTTTCAAATGCTTTTGACACATCACAAAAAACAGCTTGAGTGGTAATTCCCATATCGTAATTCCCATATCGTAATTCCCATATCGTAATTCCCATATCGTAATTCCCATATGGTAATTCCCATATCGTAATTCCCATATCGTAATTCCCATATCGTAATTCCCATATCGTAATTCCCATATCGTAATTCCCATATCGTAATGTTTCCTTCTTGTGTATACACATACACGCACACACACGCGTTCGGCCGCATGCACAAACACACACAGGCAAACAAACACACGCACCAGGACCGAACGAGGGGGCGGGGGGGGGGGATTTTTGCGCTCAAGCTCCCCCCCACCTCCCCCAGCCCATTTTGTTTTAAAAAGCCGTTGCATATATTGAAATTTTATTTCTATGCCAGAAAATGGTAACATAAAAAAGTTAAAATTGCTTCCCCCCAAAAGGGGGAGAGAAAAAACAAGTCGCGTAAGGCGAAAATACAATATTTAGTCAAGTAGCTGTCGAACTCACAGAATGAAACTGAACGCAATGCCATTTTTCAGCAAGACCGTATACTCGTAGCATCGTCAGTCCACCGCTCATGGCAAAGGCAGTGAAATTGACAAGAAGAGCGGGGTAGTAGTTGCGCTAAGAAGGATAGCACGCTTTTCTGTCCCTCTCTTTGTTTTAACTTTCTGAGCGTGTTTTTAATCCAAACATATCATATCTATATGTTTTTGGAATCAGGAACCGACAAGGAATAAGATGAAAGTGTTTTTAAATTGATTTGGACAATTTAATTTTGATAATAATTTTTATATATTTAATTTTCAAAGCTTGTTTTTAATCCGAATATAACATATTTATATGTTTTTAGAATCAGCAAATGATGGAGAATAAGATAAACGTAAATTTGGATCGTTTTATAAATTTTCTTTTTTTTTTTACAATTTTCAGATTTTTAATGACCAAAGTCATTGATTAATTTTTAAGCCACCAAGCTGAAATGCAATACCGAAGTCCGGGCTTCGTCGAAGATTACTTGACCAAAATTTCAACCAATTTGGTTGAAAAATGAGGGCGAGACAGTGCCGCCTCAACTTTCACGAAAAGCCGGATATGACGTCATCAAAGACATTTATCAAAAAAATGAAAAAAACGTTCGGGGATTTCATACCCAGGAACTCTCATGTCAAATTTCATAAAGATCGGTCCAGTAGTTTAGTCTGAATCGCTCTACACACACACACAGACACACACACACACGCACACACGCACATACACCACGACCCTCGTTTCGATTCCCCCGCGATGTTAAAATATTTAGTCAAAACTTGACTAAATATAAAAAGACAGATTGAGCAGTTTCTAAGATCAGATATATAGCCCCGTTTGGCTTCTTTGGACAAAACAAAATTCCCCCCTAACAAACAACCTGATCCGGCCCTGCGCATGAACATCATGACACACTAGTTACTTGATCGAGTCTGTTTACAATTGATGCCATTATAGTTGAGCCCTACATTTTCGACTGCCGGTGTAACGCGTTCATCTTTCCCCCGGCATTTAGCTTTCTCTTTCGGCCTCGTTGATCTTGTATAAACTCCACACTGAAAGCCCCCCCTCCCTTCCATAGTACTATATTACTGGCCGTATAAAATTTCATCTCACACGGCATCATTGCAGAGCGCCTAGCGCCCAGAACTGTACCCACGGAATATGCGCGATATAAGCCTCATATTGATTGATTGATTGATAATATAAAAACAAACTTCCCACACTGCAAAGAATTCAGCAGCTAAAGGGCCGTTGAATTTTGGTATGTGTCTAAGTGAAGGATGCTCTTATTCCACGTAAAAACCAGGTCAGACCTGTGGCTTTGAACGTGAGTTGTGTAATGTTGAAAGGACAGCACGTGCCTTTTAACCGCAACACGGTGGCCTAGTGGTAAGGCATCCGCCCAGTGAGCGGGAGGTCGTTGGTTTTGAACCCCGGCCGGGTCATACCTGAGACTTTAAAATTGACAATCTAGTGGCTGTTCCGCCTGGCGTCTGGCATTATGGGGTTAGTGCTAGGACTGGTTGGTCCGGTGTCAGAATAATGTGAATGGGTGAGACATGAAGCCTGTGCTGCTACTTCTGTCTTGTGTGTGGCGCACGTTAAATGTCAAAGCAGCACCGCCCTGATATCACCCTTCGTGGTGCCGGACTGGGCGTTAAGCAAACAAACAAACAAACGTGCCTTTTAAGATAGATACAATATCGACTTTCAACAAACCAAGACTTCTCTTCTTGAACTCGTTTTCCAAATTGACATGGGCGTAATTAACAAAGCAGAGTTCGAGAAAACGTAATAATAACAAGAAGAGCAAACGCTCGATCGAGTCACTTTCGCAGTTCTGAATATTATATGAGGCATCAGATGGACAGGAAGAAATTGCTATTCACAACACAATGAGTCACGTTCACATAAAATTTGAGCCCGGTCACTTTTATAGTTTCCGAGAAAAGCCCAACGTTAAGTTGTGTGTTGCCGAACAGAAAAGGCTAGTTATCTCCCTTGTTTTTCTGATAACGTTCGTAAAAGGCTACAGATGTAAATACTTTGATATAAAGAATAATCCTACAAAGTTTCAATCACATCCGATGAACTTTGTCAAAGATATAAAATGTCTAATTTTTCCTTTGACGCTGACCTGTGACCTTGAAAAAGGTCAAAGGTCAACGAAACCATCGTTAAAGTGTAGAGGTCATTGGAGGTCACGACTAAACAAAATATGAGCCCGATCGCTTTGATAGTTTCCGAGAAAAGTCCAACGTTAAGGTGGTGTCTACGGCCGGCCGGCCGGCCGGACGGCCGGCCGGACAGACTAACACTGACCGATTACATAGAGTCACTTTTTCTCAAGTGACTCAATAATAAGGGTAGGCCTATTTAGCCTATATGGCGCAAATCCTAATATAGTTCTAAGCGCATTACAATTAATGTTCATTATAATAATCTTCAATGCCAATCATGATGTCATGTAAACATCATGTCACTTCTCCCAGGAACCAACAAACAACTTCGAGAAAGAAGACTGTCTCGGTGACTTCGTCCTATCAGCAGAATTAAATTAATCTTGAGGTACCGCCAGGCTGTTCATGCATCGGTATTGGATATAATTAAAGTATCAATCCGTGGTGTGTTTTTTTTCTTCTCAAACTATGATCTTTGTTTGCTGAACTGAAAGCACAGTCCTTTCCGTGTGAACGATTCCGTCCAACAAATCAGCTGAGGCCAGGCTTTAATAAATACAGGGTGACCCCCCAAAAATGTTGAGTCGATCACCGAAATTGGAGACCCTTTTTTTGTAATTGCACAAAAATCAGACCATTGTCACTCTGGGGAAATACATAGGGTAAAGTTTATGTCCCCCAAATATGAAGTGATTCGGGCAATAGATGTAGAAGTTATTAACATGTTTGTGGGTTGCATTTTATTGAGGTCACCCTGTATGATATAAGGCCACTTTGTATTATCTCAAATCAACAGCCTTTCTGGGGAGAGTGGAATTGTTGATGAATTAATTTCTTGAAGGCTACCGGTGTCAAAGTACGAAATTAATTCATCAAAAATACCAATCTGCACAGGAAGTAGTCAAGAGACTGGTTTTTAGTATGTGTCCAAGTGGAGGGATGTTCCTGAAACACATGCAAGCATGTCCACATCTGCGATTGGAAGTTAACAAGTGAAGGGCCGTGCCTTTAACGTCTACAGATAGGTTCTTTGAGCTTCTCCATCCAAGCATGGCCACATCTGAGATTGGGAGACGAATCGTTAACAAGTGAAGGGCCGTGCCTTTATGTCTACAGATAGGTTCTTTGTGCTTCTCCATCCAAGCATGGCCACATCTCAGATTGGAAGACGAATCGTTAACAAGTTGAGGACCGTGCCTTTAACGTCTACAGATAGGTTCTTTGAGCTTCTCCATCCAAGCATGGCCACATCTGAGATGGAAGACGAATCGTTAACAAGTGAAGGGCCGTGCCTTTAACGTCTACAGATAGGTTCTTTGAGCTTCTCCATCCAAGCATGGCCACATCTGAGATGGAAGACGAATCGTTAACAAGTTGAGGACCGTGCCTTTAACGTCTACAGATAGGTTCTTTGTACTTCTCCATCCAAGCTTGTTCACATCTGAGATTGGAAGACGAATCGTTAACAAGTTGAGGACCGTGCCTTTATGTCTACAGATAGGTTCTTTGAGCTTCTCCATCCAAGCATGGCTACATCTGAGATTGGAAGACGAATCGTTAACAAGTGAAGGGCCGTGCCTTTATGTCTACAGATAGGTTCTTTGAGCTTCTCCATCCAAGCATGGCCACATCTGAGATTGGAAGACGAATCGTTAACAAGTGAAGGGCCGTGCCTTTATGTCTACAGATAGGTTCTTTGAGCTTCTCCATCCAAGCATGGCCACATCTGAGATTGGAAGACGAATCGTTAACAAGTGAAGGGCCGTGCCTTTAACGTCTACAGATAGGTTCTTTGTGCTTCTCCATCCAAGCATGGCCACATCTCAGATTGGGAGACGAATCGTTAACAAGTTGAGGACCGTGCCTTTAACGTCTACAGATAGGTTCTTTGTGCTTCTCCATCCAAGCATGTCCACATCTGAGATTGGAAGACGAATCGTTAACAAGTTGAGGACCGTGCCTTTAACGTCTACAGATAGGTTCTTTGTGCTTCTCCATCCAAGCATGGCCACATCTCAGATTGGGAGACGAATCGTTAACAAGTGAAGGGCCGTGCCTTTATGTCTACAGATAGGTTCTTTGAGCTTCTCCATCCAAGCATGGCCACATCTGAGATTGGAAGACGAATCGTTAACAAGTGAAGGGCCGTGCCTTTAACGTCTACAGATAGGTTCTTTGAGCTTCTCCATCCAAGCATGGCCACATCTGAGATTGGAAGACGAATCGTTAACAAGTGAAGGGCCGTGTCTTTAACGTCTACAGATAGGTTCTTTTTGTGTTTCTCCATCCAAGCATGGCCACATCTGAGATTGGAAGACGAATCGTTAACAAGTGAAGGGCCATGCCTTTAACGTCTACAGATAGGTTCTTTGAGCTTCTCCATCCAAGCATGGCTACATCTGAGATTGGAAGACGAATCGTTAACAAGTGAAGGGCCGTGTCTTTAACGTCTACAGATAGGTTCTTTGTGCTTCTCCATCCAAGCATGGCCACATCTCAGATTGGAAGACGAATCGTTAACAAGTTGAGGACCGTGCCTTTAACGTCTACAGATAGGTTCTTTGAGCTTCTCCATTCGCGTGCCCACTGGTGCGTGTGGTCGGGCTTCCTGCGCCTTGCCCTCCGTTCAGGAACACGTCATCCTGTGAGGAGACAGGCTCCAGACATTCAGCAGGCGTAAGGTACGCCGATGCCGCACTGGTTGACCTCGCGCGGCAGGGAGGGGGTGGGGGTGGGGTCCGTGAAGGAGGATCCTCTCTATTCGCCGGGTGTACAATAGTGGCGTAGTCTGACGTCCTGGGTTGAAGATCGGAGTGTTCGAGGAAGCTTCCCGCGTAGTCCTGTGGATGGATTTCCTGGATTGGACGCTGGCTGCTGTAGGAGGTCTCGACGGAAAATTCAGACATACCTTCTGCAAAAAACAAAAAAAACAAAAAAAACTACGCGTTAAACGAATCCAATAAGGGAGAGTGGAGAATTGGTTGCATTAACTTTTGTTTACAGTTTGTTTGTTTATTTGTTTGCTTTACGCCCAGCCGACCACGAAGGGCCATATCAGGGCGGTGCTGCTTTGACATATAACGTGCGCCACACACAAGACAGAAGTCGCAGCACAGGCTTCATGTCTCACCCAGTCACATTATTCTGACACCGGACCAACCAGTCCTAGCACCAACCCCATAATGCCAGACGCCAGGCGGAGCAGCCACTAGATTGCCAATTTTAAAGTCTTAGGTATGACCCGGCCGGGGTTCGAACCCACGACCTCCCGATCACAGGGCGGACGCCTTACCACTAGGCCACCGTGCCGGTGTTGCATTAACTTGATTAAGGGTGGTTTTAATAGACGAATTCCGAAAATACCTCCGTCGACTTTGTGTGGGTTGTGGGAGAGTGACCTTGTCTTGCAAACCTCGTACAAACATCGGAGGGCCTTGGGCCAATCACTAGCAAGGGGTGTGTCGGAAACACGTGGAAACACGCAAGTGCCCTTTCCGACACACCGCTCGCTTGTGAATGGCCCCTCAAATGTTTGTACGAGGTTTTGCAAGAAAAGGTCACTCTTTCACAACCCATTGGCATTCAAACCCGACGGAGGTTTTTTTCCGAAAATTGTCTAATGTGATTTGATATGTACAGTGCGGGTATTTTACGACTGGACTGAGATTTATGGGTACTTTATGCTGTGATATTATATTTCATTAAAGCTCATTTTGTGCATTTATTTCTTTATGTTATGAGGATCCCACAAACGACTTCCAAGATATACAATTCTTTGCAAAGAAGTATGCAGTACACATTCTTGATTGAACCAATCAAAATACACATACCGTTTTCAAATCTGATTGGACAGTGAGACGACTTGTTGATCGTGGATTTGACGTAGTTGCGATGACGTCGAATCAAAACGATGACAACAACAACGAAGATCAGCAGCAGGAAACACAGTACCACGAAGCCAGTTATGACAGGAATTCGAGCCAGTTCAGGGTGCTGGGGTACTCTTTCGGGGACTCTGTGCATTCAAAGAGAGAATATAATTTAAGAAATCGCATCGTATACTGTTCTTGTAGATACCCTCCTGTTCATTTAAACCGTCTTGGCAGTCATGAACTCCTCCGAAAACGGCGTATGGCTGCCTAAATGGCGGGGTAAAAAACGGTCATACACGTAAAATTCCACTCGTGCAAAAAACACGAGTGTACGTGGGAGTTTCAGCCCACGAACGCAGAAGAAGAAGAAGAAGGCAGTCATGAATGATTCGTCCAGGGTTTTACATCGGATACATCCAACTACTTGGACATACACTAACACAGTAAGAGCTGAGTGCTTCTAATCGGCGCACAGCGCAATTTCGTTGCTGGTTTTTTTTTTGTTTTTTTGTAACTGACACAGAGTCTTGTGCCTAAAATGTTTTATGTTAGTGCACGAGCATAATAAGATTTCAACATAAAAAGATCAACAGCAAACAGCAAACAGGAGATACAATAATTTGTCCTTTCAATGTGTATTGATGTGTACATTGTTGTTAAACAGTTGTTTGTTGTATGTTTATTAGGGTTTCATAGTGTGTGATAGGGTTTATGTCCGTCTGTAGATGTTATTTTTTTCTGTTAGTCCTGTGTTGACAGCTCTTCGACAAGCGCTTAGAACTGTACCCACGGGATACGCGCGATATATATAAGCTTCTTATTAATTGATTATTGATTTACGAAGTAGGATCTGACTGCTTTTTTTTTATCGGGAAACAATGCAATTTTGTTGAAGATTTATTTTTGTAAATGACAACTATCTTACCGAGTTTTGTGCCTAAAAGTAAAAGGTTTATATAAAATATGTACATAAACACCCAACAACAACCTAATCAGGAGATACAATTATTCATTTTTACAAAGTTTAAACAAACTCAGAAAGGCCTCTCTCTTAAACTTATCTGAGAGTAGGATTAACATACCCATCTGACGATAAACAAAGCCCACAGTAGTGGGAATTAGGACACGCTGAATTGTAGTCCCTCTGTGTGAAGAGGCTGGGCAGCTGATTGGCAAGTTCGGACACCGGCACTGACAGGTCTAGTCCGCCAGATTGAGTCCACTTGCCGATCTGTTGGGACAAAGTTGTCATTACATGAAGCACGGACACTTAATGAAAATGAAAACAATGGCTCAAAGTATTCGAATGGAAAAAACGTACATATTTTCAAAAAAACATACTTATTTTTTTTAAGTTCCAAACACATACAAAATACCCTAAGTTAAGTCGCGTAAACAGATCATGCACCTTGACTTTCTTTCTTTCTTTATTTGGTGTTTAACGTCGTTTAACTATTCAAGGTTATATCGCGACGGGGAAAGGGGGGAGATGGGATAGGGGAAAGGGGGGAGATGGGATAGAGCCACTTGTTAAGTGTTTCTTGTTCACAAAAGCACTAATGCACCTTTACGTGTTAAGGGTGTTGCCTACCATCTATTTTAGCACTAAAAAAAATGTCATGTAATAAGAGCACAAACATATTTTTCATGAAAATGGCTTCATATTTCCCAGATTCGCTTAATTTTTCGAATAGTTAATGTGGTTTAACGTTTTACCTTGGACAAGAAGCTCCCTGACTATACCCTCTGGTGGAGCTGCACACACCTCATACCTCTGAGGCTCCTGAGGTTAACGTGAGCATAAAATATTACTGCTTATTCTATTTGAAGCTTTGGGATCAAAACAGCAGTTTTTTCACAGCCAAATTGCCAACGAAAGTCTGCAGTTAAACTTCCCAAATGTGAATTGAAACTTTGGGCTGTCTGAATGGTAGCGCCGGGTATACAGCAATGAGCGTTATTATATTGTTCCTTTCTATTTGAACAAAGGTAGAGTTTCTGACTAGAGCCCTAGCATTTTACCTCTCTGTACTTCATGGTTCCCTTAACCGGGTGTGCCTGCACGAACTTGTAGCCGTTTTTCCCGTCTCCGTTAGAGTCAAACACACGCCTGCTTTCTCCGGTGTTGAACAAATCCAGCGAGACGTTCGTCATTTTGTCTACCTGATGAACAGAATGAGACAACAGATAATTGAAGTGGAAATCATGTTACAAGACAGAATCCTCCAAACTGAAAAGGAATTTTACTTATCTAAATCGACCTCAAAACAATTAGGCAAAGACTGACACTAATGAATGATGTCACCGAATCTTGATAAGCGTCATAGTAAAAGGAGAAGAAAGGGTAAATCTGTGACCGCTCAATAGGGTGATGATTTGTCTACTGAAAATATTAACAGCGGAGCTCACGATCACTTGCCTCACGATTACTTGCAAGCTCAGTGTCGATTGAAAAGTCGCCACGAAGATGAAAGTATACGTAATAACGAGCGGACGCTACACAAAAAGGCACATCGGAGCTCATTTTCCACTCTGACACAAATCATTTTCGTATTTTCAATAGTTTGCCTCATTGGTTTAAAGGGGCGCAACTCCCTACACATCCTACACACCATATAACACACCTACGCAGAGCTATTTCTAAACAAGGTCTGTCAGCTTTACGTCCAATCCCAAATCACTATATTATGTGGTCATGTAATCCAAAAGGTACTCTCAGAAGAAAAGAGAAAAAAACACGGCGCACGCACGCACGCACGCACGCACGCACACACGCACGCACGCACACACACACACACACACACCATAGACCAAATAGCCTGGACCGCCAACTCGTCACGTGACCCTTCGAGGTTACGACGCTCGACTTTCAGGGGTGCTTAGCGTCCGGTTTGAAAGGCCAGCGATTCGAAGACAGTGAAAAGAAAACACGCTCCAGTTATTTGTGACAATGGGAGGTGACAATGAACTGGATTTTCCAAAACTCCAAACTAAACTAACAAAACTCATGGAAAAACATGTTCCATATGCACTTTAGCTGAGTTTATTTTAGCATTTTCAGAACTTACCTCGGCAACTTCGTCCATGGTTACAATCGACACCGGATATGACATCCCCCTGATTTCTGAAAGGCCATGTAAGCATAGGTTCCTAAATGCGAGAGGCCGCTACCTCGTAATAGAGAGAAAGAGCGGAGAGAGAGCTAGTTGGCGGTCCAGGATAAATGGTCTATGCACACACACACACACACACACACACACACACACACACACACACACACACACAAAGTGGAGAAACAAAACATCTCGAGGATAATCTAAAAGCAAGACATAACGGTCCAATGTTCTTACAATTTCTTTGGAAGTCAGATAACGACAGATGGAATTGGAGGATATGTCACAATTTTCTTTTGCGATGGCTTCCCCGACGCCAGACGCAAACGCATACACTGCCTGTATGTAGTAGGATACCGTTGGGTCCTGGGTGTAGTCATCTCGATAGTTCGCATTGCACACGCTTCTGCCTTGACGCCTGAAACTAAGATTTAGGTGGCACTTCTTCTTCTCCTCCCAGTAATCCTTCAGCCAGAAATTGGGGGTGTTGGACGGGTCCACAGTTTTGAAGTAGTCAGCGAAACCTGGATCGAGGGCGATTTCTTCTGAGATGCTGAGTGACCCCCAGGTCACCTTTTCTGTGTCCTTGATGACGTCCATATTTCGCCCCCAGCCGTCAGTGCCCAGAAACACGAAGCTGTCTTTAGGACTGATTCCAACTTTTGGATCCGCATCGGTTATTTTTTGTAACTCCCCCATGAGCTGCACGCCGACATGAAAGCGACTTCAAGAAACCTGCCTTCCCGCGCCGCAAAACCAATAGGTAAAAGCATCACAGATATTCCAGGCTTTTATAAGGAAAAAAACACTTTCTTTCGTTTGGACACATAGCAAAAATACTAGAGTCAACAACCTGGCACAGAAAGCAGCCAAGCTGTTGATCTTGTGCAGGTGTTCCAATGGAAAGAAGCTGTCATTCCACGTAAAACCTGGACAAATCTATGACGACTAACACGATGGTTGACACGGGAAGGAAGGTCACTTTAAGAGCGGCATATACATCACCATTAACACGCTACACTCTGTGTGACGGTTTATTGACGGTTTATTGATTCTTCAATGGTGTGAGTGTGAGCTGTGTGTGAGTGTACGTGTGTGTGTGTGTGCGTGTGTGTGTGTGTGTGTGTGTGTGTGTGTGCGCGTGTGTGTAAATGCGTCGTGTGTGTGAGTGTGTGTGTGTGTGTGTGTGTGTGTGTGTGTGTGTGTGTGTGTGTGTGTGTGTGTGTGTGAATGTGTGTATGTATATGTGTGTGTGTCTGTGTATGTGAGTTTGAATTCCGTTCCTATGAGAATCATAAGAAAAACAAATTATGACGATGTAAGAGTTTAGTTACCCCCCCCCCCCACCCCGCAACACCACCACCCTCTCGTTCCCCTGACACACAAACACCACACCCCACTTAAACTAACCTTTTGAACTTTATGAAACTGAAGAATAACGATGATTATTCTGGCTCCAGGAAAATTCCGTAGTGTCTGCAGCACGGAGGGCACCCTGTGGTTTTGATAATTAATGATCTGTGCCAGACAGACGCCATGCTTCGTAGCATTTGCTTGAAATGACTGCAAACAGAATTAAAAAATTAAAAAGCGAATGAATAAGTTAACAACTATAAATGCGGAGTGCGCTATGTTACAGTACTATGTTTTATTATAGTACTGTAATCAACAAAGTTAAACTTACTCTTCTGCAAACTTACATCATATCAAATAAGTGGAGCCGAGTTTCCTTCTTTGGTCCATGCGTTAGGATTCAGCCGCTGTATATAAACTAGTTGTCATCGACCACCACTGATGGGGCAGTATCATTGCCTTTTTAGCCCTCGAGCAAGCCATTTAGACAAAGCTGATGACAAGCCCTCCACTGCCTTTCCGAGCTCTAGTAACCAAAAAAACGTCAACAAACTCAGTCGATATTTATTTAGAGCACACGCACGTGTGTCCCGCTCCAGAGGCATGCAGTCTGCTGTTGGCTTGTTCTTCTTCTTCTTGTCGTTCGCCTAGCTGTTGGCTTGTTTAAACAAGCCATGGCCACTGACGAGGTAACCTGAGACCTGTCGGTCACTGAATTTAGGCTCCTCCTATACCCATTGGTATTTTGGACCCGTTGGACCTCGGACTTTAATGACATACGATACCGTGGTGAATTTTTTACTGCTCATTTGTTGTTCAAGTCACCGAGAAAAACTTTGTTCTCGAAACTCTTTGTCACTTCCTGGGGGGCCATGCAGATGAAGTGATGTCCAACATTTTTACGTGACGCCATTATTCACGTTATGACGTTTTTTCGAACTTTGTAAGGCTTGTGACGTCGGAGATTTCACTGACTTTGAAAGAGAGGGTCAAAAATAGACGTCTTGGTTATTTTTAATCGATATTGTATGTCTTTAACACGAATAGAGCCAATCTGAAAAAGCAATACCGAGTGAACAAGACTTACCGTTCTAAGAGGTTCCGAATAAGTGTCCTGCGAGTCATAGATGATCTGCACGTAGGAAGCAGAAAGCTTGCGGAGCATGTCAAAGATGGCGGCGATGAGGCTGTCACCTGACTCCACCAGGCGCATGAAGAAGGGATGCTCCTGTCTGTCCGACAGGCGGGGGGCGGTGGAGGTGGGACTCAACTGGACATAGGGCTTGTCGTGGAGCAGAGGAACCAAAATATTGGACATGGCGAAGCTGGCATCACTGATAAAGCCGCCGATGTAGCCTAGAATCCTGCTGGCGATCGGCGGTTCGGCTTGTGTTGAATTCAGAGGCCAGTATGACTGATTGTTGCCCTGTTACACAGTAAATCGTGTATTAATAGTGAATCAGGTAGCTGTATTATGTGCTGTATGTTCGTGCAGTACCTCTAACCAGCATTAAAAATGAAATGTTAAGACTGTGCTAATGGATCATGGTATCACCAACAATGGCTAACTTTCAGCACCAAATAAACAAAACAAAACAAAAAAATCACACGACGTTTTCAGTCCTGGACTGCTGAAAAACGGTTGTCACAGATCATAGGATTCTCAATGTCAAACATTGTATATATATGTCACGATACTAAAGTTGAATAAAGTTTTGTTTAAACCGATAAATCTAGTCTTGCGGATGAGACGAAAAACCGAGGTCCCTTCGTGTACACTAGAATGGGGTGTGCACGTTAAAGATCCCACGATTGACAAAAGGGTCTTTCCTGGCAAAATTGTATAGGCATAGATAAAAATGTCCACCAAAATACCCGTGTGACTTGGAATAATAGGCCGTGAAAAGTAGGATATGCGCCGAAATGGCTGCGATCTGCTGGCCGATGTGAATGCGTGATGTATTGTGTAAAAAAATTCTATCTCACACGGCATAAATAAATCCCTGCGCCTTGAATAAAAATTGAAAAAATAAAATAAATCCCTGCGCCTAGAACTGTACCCACGGAATACGCGCGATATAAGCCTCATGTTGATTGATTGATTGATTGGTGCTAAAACACAGCATAATAGTCAAAAGGGTAAGAAATGTACATTAAAAAAACCATGAACTATATACGCACATGATCACCACTATAAGCTTAGCTTGTTGTTGATCCTAAACATGCTTATCATATATTATGTCAATACATTGTTCAGTAAAACACCGTTTAAACCAAACGCACCTGATGTAACTGCAGCAGCTTATTCTTGAGCACCAGTGAACTGCTGCAGGAGTCTAGGATGATGGCACCCAGCGTTTTGTTGGGCAGCTCTCTCTTCCAGCGCCCCTCGGTCTGGTTGTTGACCTGCTCCAGCGCGAACAGGATCGCCTGCACGTGCAGCACAACTCTAATACTGAGAGAGAAGGCGAAGATAGGAGGGAGGCAGAGAAGGGCGGGCAGAGTGGGAAGAGATAGGGGGGGGGGGGGGTGGGAGAGAGTGAGAGACTCGATAAGAGGAAGATAGGAGGCAGACAAAGAAGGGCAGGGGGGGGGGGGTAGAGTGGGAAGAGATAGGGGGAAAGAGTGAGAAAAAGGGAAAAGAGAGGGGGGAGGGAGAGGGGGAAAGTGGGAATGGGAGAGGTGGGAGTGCAGGAGAGGGGGAGGGAGAGGGGGAAAGTGGGAATGGGAGAGGTGGGAGTGCAGGAGAGGTGGGAGTGCAGGAGAGGTGGGAGTGCAGGAGAGGGGGGAGAAGTGGAAGAGGGGAGACATACAGGATGCAGAGGGTAGGAGGAGGAGGAGGAGGAGGAAATAGAGATAAAGATAAAAAGAGCCGCTCACGACGTGACAGAAGGGATAGAAGTGGGTGGGATAGAAAAGGTGAGGCAGACAAACAAAGGCAAACAGAGACAGAAAGAAAGAAAGAGAAACAGAGATACACACACATAGACAAAAAGAGGGAGACAGAGACTGAGAAAGATACAGCCAGCCACCCGGCCACCTAGTCAGACAGAGAAAACTGGCTTGCCTGCACAAACTCCGCACCAAAGTTGCCTCTTGCTGCACCACATTTCAAGGGGTCAGCCTTCGCGTGCACGGGAACGCTTGCCACGAAGTAGAAATCGCCCTCGATGACCAGAGCAAACTCGGAGAGATGCCTCGGTATGCATTCCAAGCAGTCCTTCTGATCCTCACACTGTGCGTTGTGAAGGCTTTTCCATGGAGCTTGTGTACCATCTTTGTTGTATTTGTCCAGTGACCACTTATTGTCCGCAGTGTAGTTTCCGACCTGTCGGGTGAAGTTGATGACATAAAATAAGCACTTAAAATGTATCACTGGCAGACAAATTGGTTAGTTAAAACACAAATACACACACGGGCGCACACAGACTCGATAGGCAAAGAGACAAGCAGGCACACACAAGGACATACACTTATTATTAACAATCTTCACTTCAAAATAATCGTCATATTCTTGTTTGAATGAGCAGGGAGAGAAGTGTTAAGGACGAGCAAGAAAAAGAACCCCACCTTCACAGAACAGTCAACGCTCTCACAAGACAAGTTGTGCAGTTCATATCCAAAACGTTGGCCAATCTGGTCAAACCCGAAAGACTCCAACTCGTCGAAACTGCTGCTGATGCTGTGAAACTCGTGTGTTAGATTCCAGTGTTTGCTTCGAAGCATGGCATTGGTACCAGTATAGTTCTTCGTAGCTTTGAGAAACTCTGGACAAGGACCGGAATCTCGGCAGTGGTTGGAATGCAAAGACTTGAGGGCATCAGCGAAGATGGCGGCGGCCTGAATGTGATACCACGGGAGCAACGCCTGTTTGTTGCCAGACTGTTTCTTCAAGGTGGCGCAGCCGACGCTTTCCTTAAGCGTGGCCAGCCAGGTGTTGTTGGTAATCTTCTCCGGGAGGTCATTGCAGCCTTCTGTAAGGTTCTTCCAAGCCTTGGTGAGCTCTGGTACCTGTCTGTGTGGAAGTGTGACCGACAATACGCCTTCTGTTCCAGCTGTCGTCGACGAAAGATCTGTGACATCCGTGAAAATCACCTGTGGAAAAATAAAAGCAACGCGCCTTACATGCGTGTCACGTGGGTGTGTGTGTGTGTGTGTGTGTGTGTGTGTGTGTGTGTGTGTGTGTGCGTGCGTGCGTGCGTGTGCGTGTGTGTGCGCTTGTGTGTGTGTGTGTGTGTGTGTGTGTGTGTGTGTGTGTGTGTGTGTGTACGTATACGTTGTTGCGTGCGTACGTGCGTGCTTACGTGCGTGTCTTTGTGAGGGTGCCTGTGTGTATGTTTATTTAATGTGTTAGGGTTGTGTGTGAGGGGGGGGGTTATTGGGTATTGATATACTAACTGTCCTTGGGGAATTACATCAATAAAATTTTGAATGTAATCTGTGGGATAGTAGGCAGCGATAAAGATCTACTTCAAACGCAGGTTATGCTATCGAAATCTGTCTTTTACGGTTGCAGAGAGATTGACAACAGACACAAAAGCTTCCTTCTCACTCATTACTCTCGCTCAGCTTCAAATCGGAGATAAAGAGAGAGAATGAGAGAGAGAGAGAGAGAGAGTGAGAGAGAGAGTGAGAGAGAGAGAGAACTTTGAACTTTTGAACTTTGAACTTTATTACAGGAAAGATAGCATTAGGTCCGTAGGACCTTTCTTACAGCTAGTCCTGATCTAAGCAAAATGGTTATAATCGAAATGGGAATACATAGGAACAAACTTTTTATGATGAAACGCAGACACACGCAATAATAGTAATATAAGAATAAGATCATTTTTTACCGACATGTGATATACAGATATCACAATACGGGCAATACAACCATACATTATCAGAACACACACACATATATATATATACACGCACACGCACACACACACAGAAGATCAACTAACTTATAAGGCAAGCCAACATAACACGACACACTAACCAAATAAAGGATCAGGTAGCAAAGTGAGAAAAAAAAAAGTGACCTAAGATTTATGAAGGAATCACCAAGCCAATATAAAATGCAGTAATACTATCTTAGATACTAGAAGGAGTAATACACGAGAATGTATTCTTATCACACCAAGTTGACGCAAGACACACACATGCACATTTTCAGAAGGATAAAAGGCACACATACGTTTGAGCAACCAGGCACATTACATTAAAGTGATGTTTGAATGTATTTTTTGCAGATGTGTTTTGAATGTTTTAAGGTTACTGGTCGATTTTAAGCATGTAGGTAGGGAGTTCCAGACATAAGCTCCCGAGTATGAAAGACTAGTTTTAAATATGTCAATGCGTGGCTTCGGGCAGGCCAGATTATGCTTGAAAGTGGAATACCGAGAAGGTGTTGATTTGAACAAGTGAGTTAGATATTCGGGTGCTTGGTCATGTAGGAGAGAGAGAGACAGACAGAAAAGCAGACAGTCGGACAGAGACAGGTAGAAAGAAACAGACAGACAACAGACATACACACAGACAGGGGTAAGAACGAAAGATCTCAGCCAGAAAGCGTTACCTTCACAAATTTGGCATAATTGTCATTCAAAAGGTGCAGAAAACGAGAAGCTTCTGCTGTATCTCCCAGAAAAATGGCCCCTGCAATTTGGCTTTTCTTGTTGTCTCCACCTTTCAGGGCCTTGGTAATGTTGTTTTCCTTTGGTGAGGCCTGGCCACTGCCCTCATGATCTTTTACCAAAGGAAATGTTGCATACAGAGGAACGCAGATTTTTTCCTTCTCAGCTGCTTGCTTTAGAGCGGCTGCTTTTCGTTCGTAGTCTTCTCCTTCTGCGTACACCACGGCCACGTAGTTCCACTGGAGCTTCAGTAACAGCTGCACGATGGCCTGAAAAATAAAAGAGGAGTTAACTCCTGTCTTTTGCATGTATTGTTTGTACATTGGCGATTCACAAGCGATCTGTTGACAATTTGGGAATGCTATCCTTGACACTATCTAGGAAGCCATTCAATAGAAACGTTTTCTGTCGTATGAGACCTTCAGAAGTCTGGGGGCAACCACACGTACACTGCTGTAATTTAGAATTACATACACTGATAGGCTCAGTACACCACACGGAAGCACAAGATCAAGTGCGCACGGAAAAGATCCTGTAATCCATTTCGGAGTTCGGTGGGTTATGGAAACACGAAAATACCCAGCATGCCTACCCAACGAAACCTGAGTGAAGCTGACTATGCTCTCAGAGTATAGTGTGGGGAACCCAAATGGGCAAACGAGCTCACACGTCACCAGAATTTCTGGAACGCTGAAGAAGAAGAAGTACACCCAAAATGCTCCGTAATTATGCTAATTCCTTACATGAATGTGAATATATATGGTAAAGGCTTTCCTACGCAAGGTCTTCCCGATTCTGTTCATCTTTAAATTCAATTCTGTAAGTGTGGTTACACAATCGGCTAAGCAAATAAAACCTATCAGGTTCAGGCATTTGAGTCTGTAATCTAAAGAGTACAAGCACGTTGTATTGGTGTCAGGGCAACACAAACGTAGGAATGAGACAGCGTCCATTAAGATTGCACTGTCTCCAAACACTACCTAACACTACATTTTAGATTTAAACTATCCAACGCTATTCTTGAGACCGGTAGGCTATTCCGTGTGTGGCATTGATTATCATTCCGAACCCTGAACCCATCTGTGTAGCACTTGTGCGATTTGAGACAGATTTGGGGCCAGGAGTATTCATTTAAGTGCTAGTGCTTCCCAAAAATGCTAGCAAGGCGGGGGGACCAGATGGGATGATGCCCAAAGTTTTAAAACTATGTGCAGAGCAACTTAGTTATATTTTTTCAGTCATTTTTAACATGTCGCTTGGTGCTAGCAGGGTACCGGCCCTATGGAAAACTTCATGCATTGTTCCTGTGCCAAAGAAAAAGACTGTGATAACCATGAATGACCTGAGACCTGTGGCACTTACTTCTGTTTGTATGAAAGTCTTTGAGAGAGTTGTTTTGTTCAAATTGAGTGATTGTGTGAAAGATTTTATTGATCCATGTCAGTTTGCATACAGGAAAAACAGGAGTGTTGATGATGCTGTGTTGAATGTTTTAAACAAGATCTACTCTCATTTAGAAAAGCCTGGCTCTTATATTCGCTTGATGTTCTTTGATTTTTCCAGCGCTTTTAATACTATACAGCCTCATTTAATGGCGGAGAAGCTTTTTAGCATGAATGTCCCAGCAGCAACCATCCTCTGGGTTATGGACTACCTGACAAACAGGCCACAGTATGTTAGGGTGGGGGGGCAATCAGTTTCAGACACAATCTGCACAAACACAGGGGCACCACAAGGCACAGTACTCTCACCTTTTCTTTTTTTCTCTCTACACAGCAGATTTCAGAAGTTCTAGTGACTCCTGCCCCATAACCAAGTTTGCTGACGACACTGGACTGACCGGACTGCTGACTGTTGACGACGACTCTGACTACAGGCAGGAGGTAGATAGGTTTGTGGGGTGGTGTGAAAACAACTATTTAGAGCTTAATGTGGGGAAGACAAAGGAAATGATAATGGACAACAGGAGGGGGGAACATGTACACAGGGAGATAGTGATCAAGGGGGAGGTCGTAGAGAAGGTAGAGCAGTATAAGTATTTGGGGGTGATTATAGACAATAAGTTGACATGGAAACCAAACTCTGATGCCCTTGTGAAGAAACTCCACTCTCGCCTGTACTTTTTGAGAAAACTCAGGTCTTTTAACATCAGACAAGAAATCCTTCAGATGTTTTACACTTCAACGTGCAATAGTGTGTTGTACTTTGGCTCCGTGTGTTGGGGTGGCAACATCAACAAGCAAGACAGGGATAGATTAGATAAATTCATCAGGAAAGCAAGTGGGGTGGTAGGGAGGAAGCAGGACAATTTCACATCAACACATGAACGACGACTGACTGACAAGGTACAGAAGATTTTGGCTGACGACTCGCACCCACTCAGACCGGAATTTGACAGTAGACGGACAGACAGGAGCAACAGATTCAGACAACCAACCGCAAGATCCACACGCTACAGAAATTCGTTCATTCCATCTGCAATTCACATCTTCAATTCTCAGGTGGGGCGGTAGATGCTGGTGTTGTCGCTCTGATGCACGGGGTCAGTGTTTCTGTATTGTTTCAGTATTGTTGATTTTGTTTTGCATTCTACTCTCTTAATCTTAGACAACATGTGATAACCGGCAAGGTGCTGACTTTCTTTTGTGCATTGTTGATGGTGAATGCATGTTAATTTATTTTTAATATACTTTCTTATGTGATAACCAATGTGCTATATTTTCTCAGGACAAAGAACAAATGTTTATTTTGAATGTGTTATGTATGTTATTATTACGGACACAAACGCTCAGCAATGTAATTTCTCTTTTAGAGATTAATAAAGTTATTGTATTGTATTGTATTGTATTGTATTGTATTGTAGTAGTCAACAGAATCTCAGTAATTTAAGTGTAGTTCACATGGATAATTTATCGTCGAACTAACTTTGATCTGAGCGGTCTCCGGCGGGATTATCCTGAAGACGTTTGGATAATCGCTGAGTTGATCCACCATAGCTGAAGCCGAGACGATTGAAATATTCTCACTCTCTGGGAAATAACGGAACTGCTCTGTTACCTTGGTGGCGGTTGAGATTGTTGATGGACCAATGACGCCTGAAAATCATAATTGGTAAAAATAAAATAAAAGTTTGTAAAAGCTGCTCTGTGACAATTAGAACAAGAACACTTTTTCTTATCAAAATATGACAAATAATGAAAAATTGTGATTTGGGTCAAATTTGCACCATAACGTCTCCCTCTCTATTTCTGTCACTATCTTTGTCTGTCTGTCTACTTGCCTCCATCTCTGTCTCTCTCATTGTGTGTGTCTCTCTGTCTCTCTCTCTCTCTCTCTGTCTCTCTCTCTCTCTCTCTCTCTCAGTCTCTCTCTCTCTCTCAGTCTCTCTCTCTCAGTCTCTCTCTCTCTGTCTCTCAGTCTCTCTCTGTCTCTCTCTCTCTGTCTCTCTCTCTGTCTCTCTCTGTCTCTCTCTCTCCCCTCTCCCTCTCTCTGTCTCTCTCTCTCTCAGTCTCTCTCTCTCTGTCTCTCTCTCTCTCTGTCTCTCTCTCTGTTTCTCTCTCTCAGTCTCTTTCTCTCTCAGTCTCTCTCTCTCTCTGTCTGTCTGTCTCTCTCAGTCTCTCTCTCTCAGTCTCTCTCTCTCCCCTCCCTCTCTCTGTCTCTCCCTCTCCTTCTCACTGTCTCTCTCTCTGTCTGTCTCTCTCAGTCTCTCTCTCTCTCTATATCTCTGTCTCTCTCTCTCTCTCTGAGTCTCTCTCTCTCAGTCTCTCTCTCTCAGTCTCTCTCTCTCTCAGTCTCTCTCTCAGTCTCTCTCTCTCAGTCTCTCTCTCTCAGTCTCTCTCTCTCTCAGTCTCTGTCTTTCTCAGTCTCTCTCTCTCTCTCTCTCTCTCTCTCTCTCTCTCTCTCTCTCTCTCTCTCTCTCTCTCTCTCTCTCTCTCTCTCTCTCTCTCTCTCTCTCTCTCTCTGGAGGCAAGAAACATCTGACCACAATGTATTGACATACGATAGTGAAACAGCACAGACACTGACGTTTTGTCTTGAGGAAGGAATGCCCCCAACCATAAGGCGCCTGCCACAAGTTGACCACGCTGTGTTCCGCAAGGAGACTGACCATTTGACCGCTGATCTGCATGTGCATGTTGTCAACTTTAGTGCAGTGTTACCTTCGCGCGATGCCAGCCTGACTCTCCTGGTTCACCCCACACCCCATCCTGCCCCTCCACCCACCCACACAGCCTTACCAAAAAGAGGTGGTGTCGTCGTGTTGCAGTCATTAGTGATGTAGGTTCCAACCAGTTTAATAGCCTCTCTTGCAGCACGTGCTTTACTGTGACACAGTCGTCGTATCTCCAGGCCTGTAGAAAAATAGAAAAGATTTCTATATTTTGTGCTTTGCCTTCTAATTGTCGTTTATTTGAAAACAAATGTACGCGCCCTCGAATGTGAGTGTTTTTAGTATGAGAGAGAGATAGAAATAAAGAAAGAAATAGAGATGGAGTGGGGGGGAGAGAAAGAGAGAGAGAGAGAGAGAGAGAGAGGAGAGAGAGAGAAAGAAAGAGAGAAAAGAGAGAGAGAGAGAGAGAGAGAGAGAGAGAGAGAGAGAGAGAGAGAGAGAGAGAGAGAGAGAGAGTGGCAGTCACTATAATCACATGTTTGCCTATGAAAACGCACCGACACAATCTTTTAAACATCCTTACCTATTGTCACCCCAGGAATATAATTGTCTTTGTTGAGCCTGTCAATGAACCACTGCACAGCAAATGCGTTCTGCACGTCATACAGGTCGTCCTCAGTCCCACATGTCCCTGCCTTCCCGCCCTCAAACAGAGCTGCCAGCATGACGTCACCGTCGTGACGTATCATGTCGTCATCAGTGCTCGCGGCGGGTCCCGTGAGGATAAGAGTTGTGAAGGAGAAGAAGAGGGGGGAGAGGAGTAAACTAAGATAAACAGAAATAAAAAAAATGAAACAGAATGTGTGCAAATCATTTAGCAATGGTGGATTTAAATACAAACTGACACCGTCCAGAACAAACTTATTCGAGCTGAAAGATACTGTTATCACCCAAAAAGACATTGCATTGCACAAAACTAGTCATTCGAACATTTAGTTTCAACACGATTTTATCTAAATTAAGAATCGTGAAACAATAATAAGCAAACAATCAGGG
The DNA here is from genome assembly GCF_037325665.1 of Littorina saxatilis. Classification (NCBI taxonomy): domain Eukaryota; kingdom Metazoa; phylum Mollusca; class Gastropoda; order Littorinimorpha; family Littorinidae; genus Littorina; species Littorina saxatilis. Next base: position 105,024,920 of record NC_090245.1, read on the forward strand.
TACAAACTCAGGCAAGAGATAATTTTACGTGGCCTGAACAAATTCTAAATGACAGGAAGGAGCACTTTGACGGACGTGACAGCATTAAATACTACAAGTACAATATCAGACAAAAAGAAACGAAACACAAACTAAAGTAAAATCTAAAATCAAAGAGCAGAATCTACAGAGGAAGAAAAAAATGTTTGAAAAATAAGGGGTAAAAACCTACACAAAACAAGAACAACAAACAAACAAACAAAGAAGGATAGATATTGAAGGACTATGGCGAGCGTGGGAGAAAACAACAACAACAACAACAACAACAACAACAACAACAACAACAACAACAGCACCACCACCACCACCACCAACAACAACAACAACAACAACAACAACAACAACAACAACAACAAACATCAACAACAGAGAAACCATGAGTTTCCTTGACTTATACACATTTGTAGGAAATAAGCAATCGTCCAAGACGCCACCAAGCAGAAAGTCATAGATTCAAGACCACTTTTTATCCATCCAAGGTCGCAGCATCCTCATCTTGTAAAGAGTTGTTTAACACTGTCAGCCATTCTGATAAGCATCGCTCCACGGCTATTGTCAGTTGTCTCTCTGACCGGACACTACAGTCCTACGCGAATCTATCAAAACAAAAATACAGAGTTATCTCCCATATGTTTTTCGCGAGCACTGATCTAAATTTGAGATCAGTGTTCGCGAGACGAAAATGATTGCAGATTGGCCGACTTCGACAGTGATCTCCGTTCTGTTCTTCACAGTTATGATAAAGACATCGTTCTAAGGTCAAAACAAGTCGAAATTTTGGGACTGCTGCCGGAAGGAGACCGTAAGATATGGTTTCCTCACTGTCAACTGGTTACAGAAAAAATCGTCTGCTCCAGTGAGCGCCGAAACCAAACGGTTGATTATCACGTGACACTTTTGCCATATTTAGAGTTGTTTGCACAGTAAATACAGCCGCGAAAAATAGCTCGCTTGAAACTGTCTTACATATCAATTCCTTTGTAATCTAAAAATTACAAAACACTATGAAAAATCATTATCGACGATCGCGAATCTGCTTATATCAATAATACATTACAAAAAGCTCTAAATATGTAAACAAATCGGTTTCCTTGCCAGACGGCAAGGAAACTCAAGGCATCCTGTCAGGGAGAGAATGAGCCGAACTCATTTTGACCTGAGTTCAGGATGACTGTCACCACCATGCTTGGTACCGCAACACAGTGGCCTAGTGGTAAGGCGTCCGCCCAGTGAGCGGGAGGTCGTGGGTTCGAACCCCGGCCGGGTCATACCTAAGACTTAAAATTGGCAATCTAGTGGCTGCTCCGCCGCCTGGCGTCTGGCATTATGGGGTTAGTGCTAGGACTGGTTGGTCCGGTGTCAGAATAATGTGACTGGGTGATACATGAAGCCTGTGCTGCGACTTCTGTCTTGTGTGTGGCGCACGTTAAATGTCAATGCAGCACCGCCCTGATATCACCCTTCGTGGTGGACTGGGCGTTAAGCAAACAAACAAACAAACAAACCATGCTTGGTAAAGCGAAACAGGTAATTCTTCCAACTGTACATGACATGTCTAAACTGCCAAATGTTTTTTCTAAGTATTTTCATGAAAAGATTTTGACCATCCGCAACAGCTTCGCCCAGCATAGCGACTCAGACCGTTCTCCCACTTTTGTTGGAAATTAGTTTTCTGTTTTCACCCCAGTCTCTGAAGATTTTGTTCGTAAACTCATTGTGACGTCTGCCAAAACGTCCTGTGACTTTGACCCCCTCCTCTGTGATCACTTAGACGTTCTTCTACCCACCATCACTAGAATACTGAACGAGTCCCTTTCCACTCAGATTTAAAAAAAGCTGTCATTAAACCCCTTCTGAAGAAAGCTCCCTCGATCCCAACGTACTTAAGAATTACAGGCCCATTTCCAACCTTCTCTTCCTTTCTGAAATCCCAGAGAAGATAGTCCTAGACCAGCTCTCCTCCCACCTCTCTGCCAACAACCTCCTCACTCCGCACCAGTCAGCTTACCGCACGGGCCATAGCACAGAGACCGCAGTCCTTAGTATCCTAAACAACATTTTGACTTCTTTAGACGATAACAAAATTTCCCTGCTCCTCCTGTTAGACCTTTCGGCCGCTTTCGATACAATTGATCATGAAATCCTACTGTCCCGCCTTGAGCACACTTTCGGCATCCAAAATTCAGTTCTAAATTGGTTCAGATCCTATCTGTATTTGTAATTGTAAACGACGTCCCATCCCAGGAAACCTCCCTCCTTTTTGGCGTTCCCCGGGGCTCTGTGCTCGGGCCTGTGCTGTTCATCATGTACACCTCCCCTAGGTGTACACCTCCCCTCCCATCATGTACACCTCCCGCCTGCTTTGCAGGCGCGCGCTTGTGGCTTCGCCACTTCGCTGATTTGCCCCCCCCCCCCCAAAACAAAAGGAGGACCCCCCCCTTACAACTCATTTGGTCCGGCCCTGATTGAGCGAGCCAGTCTGAAGAGTAGGCCTACTCGGGTCCAGCGCGAGCGTTTTTTATTTAACGTCACTCTGTTAAAACATTGGTGACATTAATTTTTGTCTTAGATTAAAAACACACACAGGCGCGCACACTCTTTCCCTTTATGTACAGTATGTCACCACCCTCCCTATACCCCGCACACTCTCGCTCATTTAAGAGATACTTGGATATAAAAGGTATTCTTAAAAATTAATGTTCTGATAAAAGTATAAAGTAGCTGTGAAAAGCGATGGCGTTAGTTGCAGTAAGATATCTTCATATCCATGCACCAAGTGGGTGAATGTGCAATAGTCTAACGATAAGTTTGGGAGCATGCCACCCAAGGTCTTTATTAAAACTATTTCAACTGAAACTTAAAACAGGAAAAAAAGGGAACACGTTTTGTATTCTTTTCTTTCCAAGGTCGATGACAAAATGACTGGTAAAACTCAGTTATAATTCAAGTGGTTTTAGCCAATCAGTTTATTCTGGCTCGTTTTATTGAATTTTGAACCGCACTGTTGTCTTTCGTATGCATCCGTCTGCTGGTAATGTAATGCACAGGAAACGCTGCAGACTGTCATTGAAACAGAGACTGAAGAGTGTACTCTACGGTCTCTGAATGGAAGTACAAGAAAAGGGGCGGGGCTGTGTTGCCAGAAAAGGGGACGGGTAAAAACTCGAAGGCAAGGCAAGTCATGTCAAGTCAAAAGCTTCCTATCAACAAACCCTATTGGGGTACATGGAAAAATGAACTCGGGGGGAAAACAACGCTCGTTGACTAAGATCGAAGGGCGGAAAACACTAACGGCTGTCCTTGTATTTCGCTAAGTGGTATATTTTTACATTTAGTCAAGTTTTGACTAAATGTTTTAACATAGAGGGGGAATCGAGACGGGGGTCGTGGTGTATGTGTGTGTGTGTGCGTGTGTGTGTGTGTGTGTGTGTGTGTGTGTGTGTATGTGTGTGTGTGTCTGTCTGTGCGTGTGTGTGTGTAGAGCGATTCAGACTAAACTACTGGACCGATCTTTATGAAATTTTACATGAGAGTTCCTGGGAATGATATCCCCGGATGTTTTTTTCATTTTTTCGATAAATGTCTTTCCTGACGTCATATCCGGCTTTTTGTAAACGTTGACGCGGCACTGTCACGCCCTCATTTTTCAATCAAATTGATTGAAATTTTGGACAAGCAATTTTCGACGAAGGCCGGACTTCGGTATTGCATTTCAGCTTGGTGGCTTAAAAATTAGTTGATGACTTTGGTCATTAAAAATCTGAAAATTGTAACAAAAAATAAAAAATTTAAAAACGATCCAAATTTACGTTCATCTTATTCTTCATCATTTCCTGATTCCAAAAACATATAAATATGTTATATTTGGATTAAAAACAAGCTCTGAAAATTAAAAATATAACAAGAGGCGAAGCCTTCAAGGCTCACGTAAGAAATCGACAAACAGTAACACAAACTCAATCACTCCGTCACACATACACACACACACACACACACACACACACACACACACACACACACACACACACACACACACACAGTAAGCATAGGTGAAACTGTGCAAGAAAGCGAGACCCTGGATCTGCCAATTAGTCTCGGCCCGCTCACAATAACAATGACCGAGACTTTCAGTAATTCCTTTGCGTGACGTCTAACCCTCTTACGTCATAATGTGACGTCTTCAAATAGTTTCTATCACACACGTCAAACACTTTTGACCGAGACGTAATCTTCTTATGCGAGCTTTATCCATAGACTCGGAAATGTTAAAGTTTCTATCACACACACACGCACGCACGCACGCACGCACGCACGCACAGACAGACAAAGTTTATCATCGCATAGGCTACACTTACGTGAGCCAAAAATTATGATCAAAATTAAATTTTCGAAATCAATTTAAAAACACTTTCATCTTATTCCTTGTCGGTTCCTGATTCCAAAAAAATATAGATATGATATGTTTGGATTAAAAACACGCTCAGAAAGTTAAAACGAAGAGAGGTACAGAAAAGCGTGCTATCCTTCTCAGCGCAACAACAAAACCCCGCTCTTCTTGTCAATTTCACTGCCTTTGCCACCAGCGGTGGACTGACGATGCTACGAGTATACGGTCTTGCTGAAAAATTGCAGTGCGTTCAGTTTCATTCTGTGAGTTCGACAGCTTGACTAAATGCAGGGCCGGACCAAATGAGTTGTAAGGGGGGGTTCCTCCTTTTTTTGTGGGGCAAATCAGCGAAGTTTGCAGGCGCGCGAACTAGGGGGGTCTCCCCCGGAAAATTTTTGAAAAACGGTTAAAATCTGTGCAATCTGGTGCATTCTGGGCCTTGTTTTGAGGGTTAAGAGCAGCATTGTTTTGGTGCTAAAACTAGTAAAAGTCAAAGCAAGGTACATGCTTTTTCCAGGGGTGGGGTTCCGGAACAATAGTTTATATTATATAAAATATTACCAGCTATTGTGTTTTCAGCGTAGCAATAGGGTCCGATATTTAGACGAGACAAGTATAATGCGACGAGTCGAAGACGAGTCGCATTATACTTGTTCGAGTCTAAATATCGGACCCTATTGCTACGCTGAAAACACAATAGCGATTATATAGCTGTTCTGACCTTGATTTGTTGTTCCAAACTTACAAAATGACAGTTTTTGCGTCGATGCGTTGATCTCAGGTTTTGATAGCAGACAAACTTCTTACGCGCATCATGTTCGCGCAGACATGCACACCGCTACACGCTTTCTGACTTTGGAAGAAAACTGACTCCAAGTGCATTCGACTTCACAACACAGTTGTTGAAACAGCTTTTTAAGTTGTCAGTGTATGCTGTTGTCGATAGAAACATCGCCGTGGTACAGATGGGTAAACCGGAATCATGCGTCGGCCATTTTTCTCAATATGCTTTTGGATATTGAGTATAATGGCCGACTTCATAATTTTATAGATATATTACACGTAGAGATGGGAAGGCCGGACTAGAAGAAATATGGCCATATGTTTTACACTGTGTGATACATCCATTTCGACAATTATCTATACGGTAAGGCAAGGCAAGGCAAGGCAAGGCAAGGTTAGGCAAGGTAAGGTAGGGTAAGGTAAGGCAAGGTAAGGTAAGGTAAGATAAGGCAAGGCAAGACAAGGTAAGGTAAGGTAAGGTAAGGTAAGGTAAGGCAAGATTATCTTAATATAAGTTGATATAACGATCCGCTGAAGTCATCCAGAGTTCGTGTTTTTAAGCAATTTAAACAACAACAACAATAACAACAACAACAACAACAACAACAAACAGAGAACCAGTGGCATGCGCCTGTGGTTAAACAAAAAAAGCTAACTGAATGGTGAACTTTGACGATTATTTGGGTGCGTTTTTCACCCAACGTCTACAGAAAAACAAACTGAACAGTGCTGTTGACATACACACAGGAGAGAGAGAGAGAGAGAGAGAGAGAGAGAGAGAGAGAGAGAGAGAGAGAGAGAGAGAGAGAGAGAGAGAGAGAGAGAGAGAGAGAGAGAGAGAGAGAGAGCGAGACTAGAGAGAGAGAGAGAGAGAGCGCGAGAGAGAGCGAAGAGAGAGAGAGAGTGAGAGAACGATAGAGAGAAGAGAGAGAGAGAGAGAGAGAGAGAGAGAGCGAGAGAGAGAGAGAGAGAGAGAGAGAGAGAGAGAGAGCGAGAGAGAAGAGAGAGTGAGAGCGAGTGAGAGAGACATACGGACAGAAACTATGATGACACACAGACAGACAGACAGACATCGTCATCCTTCACCACAAATAAAATTCTCAACAAAAATGCACGTTGTAGACTGTTGACGATGAATCACTTACCTCCTGAAAATTAACGATGTCATGCCTCGACAGTCTGGTTGGACAAGGAACAGCAAATCTTCACCGCATTCTTTATACTACGTCCTTTTCAGAACGACGGATGAGAAGCGAATAAAGTTGCAAGACCCAAATATATGCTTTTTACATTTAGTCAATCGAGACGAGGGTCGTGGTGTATGTGTGACTGTGCGTGTATGTGTGTGTAGAGCGATTCAGACTAAACTACTGGACCGATCTTTATGAAATTTTACATGAGAGTTCCTGGGTATGATATCCCGGGATGTTTTTTCTTTTTTTCGATAAATACCTTTGATGACGTCATATTCGGCTTTTTGTGAATGTTGAGGCGGCACTGTCACAACCTCATTTTTCAATCAAATTGATTGAAATTTTGGACAAGCAATCTTCGACGAAGGCCGGACTTCGGTATTGCATTTCAGCTTGGTGGCTTAAAAATTAATTAATGACTTTGGTCATTAAAATCTGAAAATCGTAAAAAAAATATTTATTTTATAAAACGATCCAAATTTACGTTCAGTTTATTCTTCATCATTTTCTGATTCCAAAAACATATAAATATGTTATATTTGGATTAAAAACAAGCTCTAAAAATTAAAAATATAAAGATTATGATCAAAATTAAATTTTTGAAATCAATTTAAAAACAATTTCATCTTATTCCTTGTCGGATCCTGATTCCAAAAACATATAGATATGATATGTTTGGATTAAAAACACGCTCAGAAAGTTAAAACAAAGAGAGGTACAGAAAAGCGTGCTATCCTTCTCAGCGCAACTACTACCCCGCTCTTCTTGTCAATTTCACTGCCTTCGCCATGAGCGGTGGACTGACGATGCTACGAGTATTCGGTCTTGCTGAAAAATTGCATTGCGTTCAGTTTCATTCTGTGAGTTCGACAGCTACTTGACTAAATGTTGTATTTTCGCCTTACGCGACTTGTTGTAACTAATGTGTGTGCGTGTGAGGTGTTTGCCGACGGGATCAGCTCGTTAATCCCCCGTATCGCTACTCCGCCCCCGGCTCGATACTCCCCCGTCTCGTTACTCCCCTGACTCGTTACTCCCCCGTATCGCTACTCCCCCGGCTCGTTACTCCCCCGTACACAGAAAATGACTGGATAACCCTGTGATACTAAGTTGGCATGAAATATTGTTTCCCTCCCTCCCCCCCCCCCCCCCCCCCTGTCCAGCTGTTTTGTTTGTTTGTTTATCCAGACAATTTCTCCGGAAAAACAATATTTCATGCTAACTTACTATCACAGGGTTATCCAGTCATTTTCTGTGTACGGGGGAGTAACGAGCCGGGGGAGTAGTGATACGGGGGAGTAACGAGCCGGGGGAACAACGAGCCGGGGGAACAACGAGCCGGGGGAGTAGCGATACGGAGCTCTCTCTCTCTCTCTGTCTTTTGCTCTCTCTCTCTTTCTTACTCTCTCTCTCTCTCTCTCTCTCTCTCTCTCTCTCTCTCTCTTACTTAAGTGTAATAAAAAGGCACGGGGGAGTAACGAGCCGGGGGAGTAACGATACGGGGGAGTAACGAGATGCTCCCTTTGCCGACAGGCCTAACAAAAGATCACAAGATTCTGTGCACGGTGTAGCAAAAGCGGTACTACGAAAACAGCACAGAACTCGTCCAAGTGTTTGGTGAATCAGTCATCTGTTAAATAATGATGAGAAGCCCGTTGAAGATGAAGTTTTCCTTGTTACCTTCGCTATGGAAGATTGTTCTTGTTTCCTTTGCTATGGATTTCAGAGAAAAGCACTGTTAAATGATTACCTGGTTGTTCAACCGGAACGAAAATTTTAAACTCAGAAATTTTCGAAGCGCGCGCATCGTTGCTTGTTTTGTGTGTGCTGAAAAGCACACAAGACCAACACAAATTGTACCTCATAACCTGACCACACACGCACACGGACAAACAAGAAGGGCAAAGCCCATACGACTCACATGCTTTACACATTTTTCCTACCAAAATACATGTGACCTTGACCCAAGGTCAAGGTCATCCAAGGTCATGCAACACAAAGCTGTTAATTCAAGACATAGGAAGTACAATGGTGCTTTTTGGCTCTTTCTACCATGAGATATGGTCACTTTTAGTGGTTCACTACCTTATTTTCGTCACATTTCATAAGGGTCAAAGTGACCTTGACCTTGATCATATGTGACCAAATGTGTCTCATGATGAAAGAATAACATGTGCCCCACATAATTTTTAAGTTTGAAACAGTTATCTTCCATAGTTCAGGGTCAAGGTCACTTCAAAATATGTATACAATCTAACTTTGAAGAGCTCCTGTGACCTTGACCTTGAAGCAAGGAAAACCAAACTGGTATCAAAAGATGGGGCTTACTTTGCCCTATATATCATATATAGGTGAGGTATTGAATCTCAAAAACTTCAGAGAAAATGGGAAAAATGTGAAAAATAGCTGTTTTTTAGGCAACATTTATTGCCCCTGCGACCTTGACCTTGAAGCAAGGTCAAGATGCTATGTATGTTTTTTGGGGCCTTGTCATCATACACCATCTTGCCAAATTTGGTACTGATAGACTGAATAGTGTCCAAGAAATATCCAACGTTAAAGTTTTCCGGACGGACGGACGGACGGACGTCCGGACGGACGGACGGACGACTCGGGTGAGTACATAGACTCACTTTTGCTTCGCATGTGAGTCAAAAAACCACCACATCATTGATGAGTCCAAACCGCGCATGACTGCTTTTTTCTTGCGAAAGGGAAAAGTAGAACAGGACAGAGGAAAAAATAAAAATATATGACAATACAGAGGATGTCGGTTGCACGAGAGGTTGGTGAACTAGATACTGGACACGGCTCCCCCTTCTCTCTTCCTCTTTCCCTGTCTCCTTCTTATTCTTCAATGTCGATCGCCTCAGTTTACACTTGGAGTCCAACCTCTTTCCTTATCATTGGTGTGGAACTGAGCGAGAAAATCTGACACCGGGAACTGAAAAGAACCATTTCATTTCTAAATTTCTCGCGCGTCTGTGTCCGTCTGTGCATTTGTGTGTGTGTGTGTGCGTCTGTGTGTGTTTGTTTGTGTTTGTGTGTGTGCGTCTGTGTGTGTGCGTGCGTGTGTGAGTGCATGCGTGTGTGTATGTGTGTGCGTCTGTGTGTGTTTGTTTGTGTGTGTGTGCGCGTCTGTGTGTGTGCGTGCGTGTGTGAGTGCATGCGTGTGTGTATGTACGTGTGCGTCTGTGTGTGTTTGTTTGTGTGTGTGTGCGCGTCTGTGTGTGTGCGTGCGTGTGTGAGTGCATGCGTGTGTGTATGTACGTGTGCGTCTGTGTGTGTTTGTTTGTGTGTGTGTGCGCGTCTGTGTGTGTGCGTGCGTGTGTGAGTGCATGCGTGTGTGTATGTACGTGTGCGTCTGTGTGTGTTTGTTTGTGTGTGTGTGCGCGTCTGTGTGTGTGCGTGCGTGTGTGAGTGCATGCGTGTGTGTATGTACGTGTGCGTCTGTGTGTGTTTGTTTGTGTGTGTGTGCGCGTCTGTGTGTGTGCGTGCGTGTGTGAGTGCATGCGTGTGTGTATGTACGTGTGCGTCTGTGTGTGTTTGTTTGTGTGTGTGTGCGCGTCTGTGTGTGTGCGTGCGTGTGTGAGTGCATGCGTGTGTGTATGTACGTGTGCGTCTGTGTGTGTTTGTTTGTGTGTGTGTGCGCGTCTGTGTGTGTGCGTGCGTGTGTGAGTGCATGCGTGTGTGTATGTACGTGTGCGTCTGTGTGTGTTTGTTTGTGTGTGTGTGCGCGTCTGTGTGTGTGCGTGCGTGTGTGAGTGCATGCGTGTGTGTATGTACGTGTGCGTCTGTGTGTGTTTGTTTGTGTGTGTGTGCGCGTCTGTGTGTGTGCGTGCGTGTGTGAGTGCATGCGTGTGTGTATGTACGTGTGCGTCTGTGTGTGTTTGTTTGTGGGTGTGTGCGCGTCTGTGTGTGTGCGTGCGTGTGTGAGTGCATGCGTGTGTGTATGCGTGCGTGTTTTGTGTTTGTGTGTGTGCCGGTCTGTGTGTGTGAGTGAGTGCATGCGTGTGGGTATGTGTGTGCGTGCGTGTGTGTGTGTGTTTGTTTGTGTGTGTGCGTCTGTGTGTGTGCGTGCGTGTGTGAGTGCATGCGTGTGTGTATGTGTGTGCGTGCGTGTGTGAGTGCATGCGTGTGTGTATGTGTGTGCATGCGTGTGTGAGTGCATGCGTGTGTGTATGTGTGTGCGTGCGTGTGTGTGTGTTCGTTTGTGCTTGAAGACGAGGAACTGTGGGGAATCCCTTAACCATACACTTGCATGGGGGGGGTCTCCACCTTGATCGGGTTGCCTGTCTTGTTTGGGGTAAATCTCAGGTCACGATCAACTGCACTCTTGCCTATCCGGGTGTCCCACTTTTCGCTACCGGTATGCCTTTTCTAGGATACGTATTCAATTTCCTTCCGTCTGTTATATTTGTTTTAAAGAATTATGTAGTCATTCGTGTGAAACGGCGGCTGGGTGTGTATTCCCGCCTGAACTTGATGCGTATATATAGGTGTTTTAAGACTGCGTTTTGAAATTTGTTTTCAGACCATGTTGTTTTAGACGTTCGATCTTTACTTAAAGACTGCCAAGTTATCTCTATTCTAACCTGTTCGCTGTGTGTGTGTATTCGTGCGAGCGTGTGAGAGAGAATGAGTCTGTGTGCCTGTTCGTGACTGTGAGTGTGGGCGTGTGTGCGTGAGTGTGTACGTGCGTGCGCCTGTGTATTTATTAGTTTCTGCAAATGCAGACACATTATTACACCCCCGGTATAGGGGTGTGTATAGGTTTCGCTCGATGTGTTTGTTTGTTTGTTTGTTTGTGTTCGCATATAGATCTCAAGAATGAACGGACCGATCGTCACCAAACTTGGTGAACAGGTTCTATACATTCCTGAGACGGTCCTTACAAAAATTGGGACCAGTCAAACACACGGTTAGGGAGTTATTGGTGGATTAAGATTCTACAAGGACTTATAGAGGGACATATTAATGGTCAAAGGGAAATAACCACACTTGTTAGCAGTGCCTGCTCAGTTGGTGGCAGTGAGAATGCTAAGGACGGGGGTGTTTTTCCTACCTCGGAGGAATTTCTTGTTTTAATTATTTTCGATCAGTGAACAAATTGACTTCATCTTACAACATTTGATTCGTATGCGGTGTTTGGTCAAACCTTGTGTCAAGTTGAAGATCACTTCTGTTTACATTCATTCACTTGGATTACTGTAAAAACAACAATCTGACTCAAAGACAACTTTGATTTTGATTTTTTTTTCTTTGAAAGTTAGGGTCACGAATCATGATCTTCGACGCGAGTAAAGGCCACTGGTACCGAATTTGTTCAGGTTTAACTCACAATTTTCTACGTTTATCTGAAAGTTTTAACAGTTTTACATGGTCAACCAACAAGTGTATGAAAACTGCTTTGAAAGACATAACTAAATACAAAATATAACAAGTCGCGTAAGGCGAAATTACAACATTTAGTCAAGCTGTCAAACTAACAGAATGAAACTGAACTCACTGCATTTTTACAGCAAGAGCGTATACTCGTAGCATCGTCAGTCCACCGCTCGATGCAAAGGCAGTGAAATTGACAAGGAGAGCGGGGTAGTAGTTGCACTGAGAAGGATAGCACGCTTCTTTTTATCGCTATTCTTTTTAACTTTCTGAGCGTGTTTTTAATCCGAACATATCACATCTATATGTTTTTGGAATCAGGAACCCACAAGGAATAAGATGAAATTGTTTTTAAATCGATTTCGGAAATTTTTTTTAATAATAATTTTTATATTTTTAATTTTCAGAGCTTGTTTTTAATCCGAATATAACATATTTATATGTTTTTGGAATCAGAAAATGATGAAGAATAAGATGAACGTACATTTGGATCGTTTTAAAAACAAATTATTTTTTTTACAATTTTTAGATTTTTAATGACCAAAGTCATTAATTAATTTTTAAGCCACCAAGCTGAAATGCAATACCGAAGTCCGGCCTTCGTCGAAGATTGTTTGGCCAAAATTTCAATCAATTTGATTGAAAAATGAAGGTGTGACAGTGCCGCCTCAACTTTTACAAAAAGCCGGATATGACGTCATCAAAGGTAGTTATCAAAAAAAAAGAAAAAAAAACGTTCGGGGATATCATTCCCAGGAACTCTCATGTCAAATTTCATAAAGATCGGTCCAGTAGTTTGGTCTGAATCGCTCTACACACACACACGCACAGACAGACAGACAGACAGACACACACACATACACCACGACCCTCGTCTCAATTCCCCCTCTACGTTAAAACATTTAGTCAAAACTTGACTAAATGTAAAAAGGCATCATACAGACACAGACCCACATTCACACTCTCTCCCTCTCCACAAATGCAACAACAAATAGCACAACTCTGGTACGGTATTGGTTTAAACAATGTGTATTTATTAGAGTGGAAACCATGAAAGTACACAAATAGTACAAACAGAGCTACATATTTAACAGATTGTGCAATGAGAAGTTTATATTTACAAATGATATGGGAATGCATATTCGACAGTGCACAACATCAGTTAACACAGATGAAACTGCACACCACTAAACAAAAAATGCCCTCTATTGTTAAGCCTGACAGGGAAAAGAAAAAAAGAAAAATTTCAACTTTAAAAACTGTCAATAACTTTTCAACTTTTTCAATAAAAATGATGAGAGAAGACTCAAACAATGGAGTCAGAGAGCATAAATGTATATTTATTATTAGGTAGTCTGAGTATAAGTCGTTTTTGGTGGGTTTTTATTTATCAATATGTGAAGTAAGCCAAGCCATTTTTTTTTTATATAGATTCAAGGCATTTCTTAAGGATTCTCCCTTTATCACATGGAGAATCTATCTTCAGGGCTAACACACACACAAAAAAAGAAAAACCTGAAAGGCCAGGGTCCACGGCGGCGCCCCCCAGAACCTGAGGCTTTTTTTTATTATCTTGTAGGGACAAAGAACAAAGTTTTACTTAAGAAACCGGATTTTCCAGTTTTAAGTTTTCAAAAATCGGATTTCCGGCAAGAACCGGAAAGGTGTTAGCCCTGTATCTTTACCATGAGTGTTGCCATTCTAAGCTTGACATTGAGAGTGCACGTGCACATGCATGCGTGTTGTCACATCAGACAGATGTTTAATATCCGGCATTTGCAATTTGTTTCATTTTTCAATAACACACACATTTAGAAACTGGTTATGTACTTAGGTCTGTGAATACATGTATAACACACGCAATTCTGTGAGTAAATGCATGTATGAATCTCATGTCATGTCTTCTCTTTCACTTCTTCAACTCGGTTTCAATTGATAGCATCACATGGCGTCACCCAAAGACCATACACTGAAAATAGTATACACGTGGAAGAGATCATGAGAATTATTTATAACAGTGACATTTATATAAAACTACACCACAGCAAGAAAAATTAAAAGAGAATTGACATATATTATATAAAACTACACAGCAAATGCAATATTGGCTATACAGAATTGAACTGGTTACGAACATGAAAAATAAAAAAAATTAAGTCTGGGACTCTCTTTCTAAAACAGTTCATTTGTTTTTGCAAGAAGCTGAAAATTGTTCAGTGTAAAAGAGAAACCTTCACAATTTTTAAAAGAGGTTAATTTAGACAACATTTAAATTAATTAAAAATGCTTATGGTGAACAGAACAAACATTAACACAGTCACCTTTCCTTAAAACTCACTGTGAGCAAGAGAACAAAAGCCTTATCTCCAATTAAGGGAAATAATGACTGACAAAAACTGTTGGGGGCAGAATGAGAGACATACATAACGACATAGAAAGACAAAAGACACAAAACCTATCGCTGGAATTTTCTCTTTTCTTAAATCTTGAAAGTTCACGATCATCGAACGCAAAAGAAGAAGAAAGTTCACGATAGCCGAAGAAGCCGCAGTACAAAAGCAACATTATTCAAGAAGACATACACTCTGTAACACTGAATTTACATAAACAAACACTTTAATTTCTGTTGTAAAAAAACAACAACAGATATTTGCCAGCCAGCAACAAAAAGCTGGGAAAAGAGAGAAACAAGACAAACAAGCACATACACACAGAAATGCCTTTTAAATCATGAATCAGGGCATACGACACTTGCGCTGAGCCTTGCGTGCCTTTCTCTCCAGGGTGCGATCTTTTCTCACGCTGAAGACGTATGTTCTGGCGTCCAGAGTCATAGTCTTTCCCTGGAGGTTGGTAGCCTTGGTCAAAATCAGCACTGTTTTCACTGAAAACACAAGTCACAGGATAAATTGGGTTGCCTGGGTCAAAACCAGCACTGTCTTGACTGAAAACACAAGTCACAGGATGAAATTGGGTTGCCTTGGTCAAAACCAGCACTGTTTTCACTGAAAATACAAGTCACAGGATGAAATTGGGTTGCCTGGGTCAAAATCAGCACTGTCTTGACTGAAAACACAAGTCACAGTATGAAATTGGGTTGCCTGGGGAAAAATCAGCAGGCTTAACTGAAAACACAAGTCACAGGATGAAATTGGGTTCCCTGGGCCAAAATCAGTAGGCTTCACTGAAAACAAGTCACAATCCGGACGCCTAGAATGACTTTGGGTTGCTTGGGTCAAAATCAGCAGTGTCTTGACTTTAACACAACAGGATCGACACGAATGTCAATCTGCAATAAGAATGCAATGTACAGCAAGACATCCCCACCCTGCACAGAAAACAACAAGCTTTGGTAAGTGTCCCTGAGAAAATAGGTCAATATCGCATGTCATTGTCTGGATTGATTCGCTGTGGTTTACAAGCTCGAACATTTTAGTAGTACATTTTCATTTGATTAATATACTCACCCGCATCATAAAGCATTGACGTAGTCTGAGATGCTAAGGTCTGAAAATTTTAAAGGGAAGCAACCCCACCACAAAAAGTGTAAAGGTAGCCATGGTAATGACCACAGACCAGGGGAGTTACCTCCCATTGGTGTGTACTACGTCACTCCCGCTCCTCAACACGTGGTCAAGATCATATGGCTTTAAAGAAAACTAAAAAACCAAAAGCGGGGTTGGCGGGAGAACATAAACTATGTGATTCGGGTAAGTATATTAATCAAATGAAAATTTACAACTAAAATTTTCGATTAAATTACATATTCTTACTTCGAATAACATAAAGCAGATAGCTTCAACAAGGCGGTGGGAAAGAAAAATCTACCTCACTCTTAAATCCTTGCCAGGCACTGGCTCCTGCAACCAAGGCAGGAAGGGCTCTAGAACCGTCCTGACGGACAGCCGCAATGTCTCTGAGGTAATAATTTATGAAGACATCGTCAGAGCACCAGTAAGCCGTGCACAAAACTTCCTCCAGCCTCCTTGACCGTAAAACGGCCAAGGAGGAGGCCCAAGCCCTGGTTTCGTGGACTCGGGCCGAGTCAAGGGGAAAGACAGGCTGCGTCCCCCCCTTGTCCGAACGGCTCCACTCGTAAGCCTGTCGAAATGTCTTTTTGTCTCACCGTATTAAGGGAGATGAATAAAAGCTTTTGAGATTCTGATCTTAGCGGCTGTGAACGGGCAAGGTAGATGTCAAGGGCTCGGACCGGACAATTGTCCAAATCTGGATCTCCGGGAGCCAGGATGTTGGTTGGAGGTCTGATATGAACCAGCGGAGATGCTTGTTCCGGAGCCTGATTTTTTTTAGATATCATCAGCGTCCTGATCGGCACTAAGTGTGAAAGGATCCAGTGACTCAGTGAGAAAACGAGAGAGAGCTCTGATGATCGTCTCAGAGATTGAGGCAAGTTCCAAAAGCTGGCGTCCAATCTCCTCTGAAGAGACGAGAGTGTGGTCTGGAAACACAACAACCGAGTCCCTGTGTAACCGGTAGAGGTGTACGCCGAAGAGCAAAGGAAGACAACAAGTTCCGGCCAGGCTTCGGCAAGGTGAACTTCTTATGACAAGAAGGAGCAAAAGTCGAAGTCTGTGCAGCCGAAGCCAGCCAAGGCTGAGCCTATTCCGGAACTGGACCGTGCGGAACGAGTAGTGGAACAGGAACACAGGGGATACCACTTCCGGCAGGAGATGGTCTAGCCAAAACCTGAGAAAGGTGGTACGCCACCAAAGGTGACTCCTCGAACCGGAAGTAGGAATCCTCCTCCTTCGCGGAACGGAAGTCCGACATCGCCAACGGAGCGACCGAAGCGGAAGCCGCCGAAGCCGATGCACCCTCTGGGAAATATCTGGAAGTAACCTCCGCCGCAGCTTCAAGGGCAGCCCTGACCCTCGACGGAAATCCAGAACGTGTCTGCTCGCTGGCTACTGACTGTACATCAGAATAGTCAAGCGACGGACACGGACCAAAGTCACAGTTGCTGGTGGTAGGCTGATGAACTGGATGACCGGAAACCGGAAACCCGTCCAACCGGAACCCGTCCGGACTCATCCCCTGACTAGCAGGCGGGTAAGAGTAAGAGGGGGGAACATCCGTAGCCACTGGAACTGAATAGGCAGTAGACGCAACACCCGACGGGTGGAGTGACGACTGCCCCGACCGAGGCTAAAAGCCTGAATGCCCGTAGGCCAGCCGCTGTTCCTCACTAACA
Source organism: Littorina saxatilis (assembly GCF_037325665.1). NCBI lineage: Eukaryota > Metazoa > Mollusca > Gastropoda > Littorinimorpha > Littorinidae > Littorina > Littorina saxatilis. Next base: position 105,041,919 of record NC_090245.1, read on the forward strand.
GCCATCCGAGAGGAAGCGTCAGAAAGAGGAACAGTGTATCCGGACAGAGCCGGAAAAGCAACAGACGAAGCCGCACAATGCGGAAGCGAAGGTTGCGCGGACTGGGGCCGGAAGCCCGAACGCCCATAGGCCAGTCCTCGGTCAACTCCAGTCAAGACCTCTACGTGTGCTTGCGCGGGAGGACCTATGCTTCCGGTAAAAACCGGAAACGCAGCTGCCGAAAACGGATGCCGCCCTTGCTCTGAAACGCCCGTGCACGTGCACGCAGTGTGAATTGGGTGAGTCAGAACAGAAGTTTGCGAGTTGTGATCCCGCACCAAGGAACTGCTTCCCAAAAGGGAGTATCCGGTAGCCTCACGAGGACTGGTGGAAGACGAAGCAGCCAGGAAATTCTCCCTGGAAATCGTCGCCAAAGAGTAAGCTGCTGGAGGGAAAACAATGCTGGCCGGCGGAGTGGAACGTTTCAATTCTTCCCTGACCATGCTGCGAATTCCTGGAACTAAAGAACTAAGCAGCGTCGACACGAGAGCACCTTGCTCCGGTGCCGACACAGAGGGAGAGCAAGAAGACATAGAAGACAAAGAAGTGCTTGGCTGCCCCCCAACCCCATGGTCCTTGGGGGCAGAAATAGGTACGGACAAAACGGTATCACGTGCCTCGTCCGAGACAACAAGTACAGGCGATTTGGAAGATGACGTTGAAGATTTAGGCTTAACCCTGCCCTTGACATCAGCCTTGCCACGTTTTTTTATCACTGTCAGCCATGCTGACCAACAAAAAATGGCCGCCAAACAAGAAAGTTACTGAAAAATTTACGAGTCCAAAAACTGGACGAAAAGTCAGCAACTTACAACAAAATTTTGTCAGAATAATGACTAAACGGAACGAGCTCACCAACTACAATGCAGAAGGCAAGCCAGACGGGTGTGTGGCCGGTGGGTGTCAAGCAAACACCAAACAGCTCAGCCACGAGAGCGCCAAAAATCCACGACCTTCTCCTCAGAGCTGAAAAAGTCGTATGATCTTGACCACGTGTTGAGGAGCGGTAGTGACGTAGTACACACCAATGGGAGGTAACTCCCCTGGTCTGTGGTCATTACCATGGCTACCTTTACACTTTTTGTGGTGGGGTTGCTTCCCTTTAAAATTGTTTAAGACGGGTAGCCTTTTCAGACCTTAGCATCTCAGACTACGTCAATGCTTTATGTGATTCGGAGTAAGAATATGTAATTTAATGGATGGTTTACATGAGAAAGATTATAGTTATCTGTAAACAGTGTGGGCCGTACCATTCACACCTGCCTATTACGACCACCCCCTAAGGATCCCTCACCAGGCTTTTTCTTCAATAGCTGACCTTTCCATAGTGACCACCTGTCTACAAAATTCACTTTTGTTTGATCCCTTGAGTGGGGGGCCCGGGTAGCTCAGGTGGTAGAGCACTGGACTTGTGATCGAGAGGTCGCTGGTTCGAATCCGGGCCGGGACGGACACGGGTCAACTTTATGTGCAGACCCAGAGACGGTATCCATCTCCCACCCGTGTCACCACAATGGCACGTTAAAGATCTTGGTCATTCTACCATAAGTGCAGATGGCTGATACCACCTAAACACGCAAACATCAAAAAGCCGTGAGGGCGTAAAACTCGAATCGTATAAACCAATTCATGTCCAATATAGGCAATTAAGACCTGACGGACAATAAGCCCCTTAAAATTTACTTTTTTTTCCCTTGAGTGGTCGTTATGACAGGTTTGACTGTATTTTCACAACAAAGCTAAAGCATGTTGCGCAGTAGCACCATACTATACTCACATGGCTTTTGCAGGAGGGGACACTTGCAGCTTGAATCCATGCGGACATTGGCGAACAGGTTGAGTCGGACTTTTTTGATGGGCCGCAGGTTAGCCTTGATTTTCATCGAGTACTTCTTGTTGCGCCCAGCGCGGACTTTGTACACTGTAACATGAGGGACATTGTATGAGGATTCTTTTCACGGTAGAACCTGTTCAGAATGCAATATATGTACCGGCAGTGGAGGAGGGGAGATAATCAAGAGGGTGACATCTAAAAATACAAGTGATGTGAGCATCTAGAATAAACATTTGTAATAGCTCAGTCAAATACAATAGAACCCTCCTATTAAGAACTACAAAAATGTGAGAAAATCAGGCCTTAAAAACAATGGAGTCTGAAATTGGGGATAAATTCAGAGGTTGGAAACAGAAAGTCTGAGAAAGCAGGGTCTTAAAAAGGGAGTCTTAACCTTTTCATTACCAGTAAATATTTGCATACAAAGCATTACCTGTATGTACCTGAATTGACAACTTACATGTATAAATGAATACACCACTCACACATACACATTGTTTGTTCTACTGTTTTGTGTGTGTGTATAGAACGGTGTGTTGCCCGTTAAAGCAAGGTACCCAGGACGTCATCTGATGTCCTACAGGGTTAGTCACTCAATCAAATATGATAATGGTGGTGGGATGGATCGAGAAGGTGAAGGCGAGAGTTTGAGGGGGGAAGCTAATATGGCAAACCCAACTAAGAATGAATCATACGTCCTGATTTGTACAGCTAATGTTAGCTGGTGGTGTTTTTTCAGACAACTTACCTACTGTAGAATTGCAAATGATCTCGTTGTAATTAGGGGGGGCTGTCTCCAGGTCGCAAACTGGGCAGTTGTTACTGTTAGCCTGCAATGTTTAAAACATACACAAAGAATGATTATAACACAAATCAACATGGCCTTTGTTTCCAACTAAGATTTACTTCATAGCAGATGGCAAATATATAAATGAATGCTCTTGCTTGTCCAAAGCAACACTACACATCAAACCAAACAACAATTTTTTTTAAATCTCAAAATTAATGGTGTTCCATGGTTTGGTTTTGGGCTAGGAATAATGCCACCACACCCAGTAATGCATACAGACACACAGACACATACTCACACACACACTCACTCACCCAGATATACAGACAAACAGGACACACACACAATAAACTAATCATCACCACAATATATAGTAAACATACACCCTGATAGACCGCCCAATGAACAAACATCTTCATGTTACACAGCAGGCCCAGATATACAGACAGCCAGATGGACACACACACAATAAACTAATTGTCTCCCTAATATATGGTAACCAAGACCAAGATAGATAGACAGACAAATGAACACACATCTTCATGTTGCACGGCAGATCCAGATATTCAGAGTCAGACAGCCAGAAGGACACACACAGACACAGACACAATGGACTAATGATCTTTACAATATATGGTAAACATAGACCCAGAGACAGATGAACACACATCTGCATGTTCAATGGCCGACCCAGATATATACAGACAGCTATATGGACACACACACACACACACACACACACACACACACACACACACACACACTGGCAATACAGGTAAAATAAGTAATCATCACTCACCTGAGGCTGACTTACACTGGCTCCAATCCTGACAGGTGCACCACCAATCGCTGGAATGAGATGATGATAGCAATTTGTATTAAAACGTTCTACCGACATAAAGTTCACATCTTTTGAGATCTTAGCTTTGAATCTCGAGGGCTAATTATATTCTTTTAAAATTCCCATTAACTGGTCCTTTGTTGCTGCTTTACATGCAGGACTGCATCAATTGTCAGTACCAGACCTGGAAACCCCTGTTTTGCACTTGTGGTCGCAAAAAAACTTGGTATATTTTCAGAAAATTTAGTGTACTCCACAGCAGGACTGCATCAATTGTCAGTACCAGACCTGGAAACCCCTGTTTTGCACTTGTAGTCTCAAAAAAACTTGGTATATTTTCAGAAAATTTAGTGTACTCCACAGCATTTAAACATCCATGATTCAAATGATTTGCTCACGTCCAATCAAGCGTACAAAATATGGCAAAATCATACGGGTTCCCAGGTATGCAGTACAGTTACAGAACATGCTGATCTAAACATACTAACACTGCTCACTAAGAAAGCAAAGGTATCCAAGTATGAGAATTTACACCCAAAAACATTACCACTAGGCTTTCCTTTGGATGTGAGACAAATGAACACACGCACGCACACACAAATATGAGATGAATGAACACGCATGCACGCACACTCGCACAAACACTCACAAGCATGCACACAAGCACGCACGCACACACACAACCACATCTTGTGCCATTTTATTAAAACTCTCCTGTGCTTCCCAATCCCATCTTGCTCCTCAGTCCTACCTTCCTTCTGGTTTAAATGATAACGGTGCACCACCACAGATGTGTTCAGCACACAGCATGCATGTTTCCCTCCATATTGTAACCCCATTTTGATTTTGTGCTGCTTTTGTTTTTCTTCTTCTTCTTCTTCTTCTTGGCGTTCGCAGAGGTTACACGATCAGTCCAGCACTGGTGATAAATGTTGTCGTTTTCTCCAACTCCTGTCGACTGCCATATAGTTTGGTCTGCAAGGGAGTTGGTGACGGCCACACTTCTTTTCGTTCCTCATCTAGTAAGGGACATCGCTGTAAGATGTGTTCCGCTGTTTGGTCTTCTTGACCGCAGGCACAGGTTGGTGATGGCGCCAGCTTGAACTTTCGGTTCATGTGAGCATTGAGCCTGTTGTGGCAAGTACGCAGCCTGATGAGGTTGACTTGCTGCTCTCTGGACAATGTGTGGTAGTCATCTCTGTTTGTCCTTGGCCTCATCAATGCCTTGATGATTGTCTTCTGCTCACTGCTTTTGTTTTTTGCTTTTGCTTTTTCTGTGTATCCGTTGTCCCGAAGAAGCCTCCTACGGGAAAATTGGACCTTGTGTTTGTGCTGTCTTTGTGTTGGTGAGTACCAATTTCTTTTGTTGTTCAACAGCATGCGCAGTAAAGGACTTACGCTGTCTCCTTTGCACAACAAATCCGTTGTCATCAGCGCCATCGTCTTCAGGTTCATCATACGATAGCTCTTCCTTCGTCCCGCACGTCGTCCTTAGTTCGTACGACTTAATCACTGTCACATCTGAAAACAACCATTAAAACACTTCAGCGCACTTTCTAAGGTCTCAATGACTCTGAAGCATACGGTAATTTTCTTTCTGTATAGGCAAAAATAAAGAGAATCTTGAACAAATGAGGCAGAGCACTCACAGTTTGGAGATCTGAAAAACAAAGGGAAGTAAGCGCTTAAAATGCATGCAACCGTAGAAGGCAGGCTAGTGATATGTGCAGACCTGCCAACCATTGTCAAGCCTCAAGTGTAGCAAATTAGATTATTTTAGAATTTTCAGTGTAGCAAATGGTGTTTGAGTGTAGCATTTAAAAAAAATTATTCCCACATCCGTATTTATTTATAGCCCATGCACAAGAACAGACATTTTTAATAAAGTTTCATGAGAATGCAGAAACATAAAATTCCCAAAAGACAGTATATGCAGTGCCACTTTTCAGTGTACACAATGTTTTATGGCCCATTTTGTGACCACTATACGGAGTAGGAAGCAGAAATGAGTACCAGGACTCACACAAAAAAGAGAACTGTTGCACGCTTGTGATTATTATTTTAAGCGTAGTAATCTTTAGCTTGGCTTAGCAATAATTGCTCTAAAAACATAGCATGCTACGCAGAAAGCGAAGCAGTTGGCAGCTCTGCATGTACTTGAAAGCCATCTCACCTTTCTCGTAATACTGGTAGATCTGAACCTCGGCAGGTTTGGGAGCGCTGACCAGGAGGTCCCTGTCTTGCTCGACGTCCAAGGCGAACCGCCGAACCCTGGTGTCCAGCTGCACAAGTCATTCACAGTGATCTCAATCAGCAAAATGTCCAAGTAGTTATCTAGTAGAGCTGCATGACTAGAAATCTCATTGCCTCACTGGCATCGATGATTTTGAAATAAATTCATTATTTGTATCAAGTGCTTGTCTGTTTGTCTACATGTAACCGAGTGCCGTAACACTACGATCACCTCGGGAGGCGAAGTGCAATCAAACAGGATTGAGAATGTTAGGGCTAATTTCTTAGCCCTATAAAAACTGTTATGCAAACCCGAAGGTTTCCATGAACATACTGACAATCGGAAACCACCAGACCCCATCACAAACAGAATTCCACAATCCACCAGTGTTGACTTAAAGGCCAACAACTCGGGTGCAGAGTCTGCTGTGAAAGGAGCGGTAGCCTCCCCTGTCACATACATAAAAGACCAGTGGGTCGACGTAATGTACTGTAACGTTTTGTTTTGTCAATAACTAAACGTTCCAAAACCCAACAATTCTTGTTTTTTGATTCCACAGCTGAGTAGTATAGTAGTGTTTATTGGTTTTTGCTTTGCTTCGCAATTCAGCAACAGAAAAAAGAGATAGGGCGGAGAGAGAGAGCGAGAAAGAGAGAGACAGAGACAGAGAGTAGTTAAACCCTCAACTCAATGTACATCATGCTCATATTTTTGTCTGAAAATTTTAATTAAGGTTAACATTTTAAAATGGAAATTCCAAAATTCCAAATAACTTCACTTATATTGTAGTTTCAGGCTAACTGAAGACTGGAAAGACAAAACTTTTATTCACCGTGCTTTTATAATTCCCACTTTCCATTACCCCTTCTTAGCTCAAGGCCCGCTATAGGTTTCAGGTGAAAAGCCTTACCTGGTCCAGGTAGAAATTAATGACTCCTTCCTCTACCTTCTCCTCAAGTCGCTCTATGCCGAGAAGGGCGAATCTACTCCTTAGCTGCAACAAAAGATGGCTTTCAGTAAAACATAGATTAAAGTTAAAAAAATTTTTTTTACCTGCACACACTTTGCTAATGAATTTATTCACCATACCAGGCCCCTGTGCACACGGACCGAGACAGACTCTCACATACACACAAACACACACTCACTATTGTACACACAAACACAAATTATATGAAGTCTTATATCGCGCGCGTATCTCCAGACTCGTACTCAAGGTGCAGGGATCTATTTATGCCGTGTGAGATGGGAATTTTTTTACACAATACATCACGCATTCACATCGATCAGCAGATCGCAGCCATTTCGGCGCATATCCTACTTTTCACGGCCTATTATTCCAAGTCACACGGGTATTTTGGTGGACATTTTTTATCTATGCCTACACAATTTTGCCAGGAAAGACCCTTTTGTCAATCGTGGGATCTTTAACGTGCACACACCAATGTAGTGTACACGAAGGGACCTCGGTTTTTCGTCTCATCCGAAAGACTAGCACTTGAACCCACCACCTAGGTTAGGAAAGGGGGGAGAAAATTGCTAACGCCCTGACCCAGGGTCGAACTCGCAACCTCTCGCTTCCGAGCGCAAGTGCGTTACCACTTGGCCACCCAGTCCACAAATGCTTTGCCAATACATACAGCAACGCAATTGTACACACAAACACACTTTATCATTTACATCCTCAATCTCTCTCACTTGCAAACACACACACACAGACACACAGACTCTCTCTCTCTCTCATATAAAGTAACACACAGACACACTCATACACACACACTGATAAGCCACACACCTGCACACCTCAGTAGAACACATCGTCGTCGTGCAGGAATGTTGGCGTAACTAGATTCTTGGCGTTTTGGATGTTTTTGTGCTTCAGACTAAGTAAATCATTCTCCATGAGAAATAGTCTCTACAATACGATTGACAATACATGATTTCACTTTTTTTTTATCTTTCTAACCATACCATCACAAACACTATTTCATAATAAAAATAAGCTGTCTAAATGAGTTACACCAAAATTCCATGATGACGTCGACATGCAGATGATCAACTGACCTCTCTGAGAGACTCGGGAATGGCAGACCAGCCAGTGACCATTCTGACCGTCAGCATTGTCATGCCCGTGCTGAACTGCTCCGAGTTACTCTGACTGTAGCCATCAAAATAAACAAACCACACATAAATACATGACATTTGATGCACAGATCACCCTATCATACAGTTTCTTAATAATATTAATAGTAGTAATAATAATAGATAGCTTTATTATAGCGCGAGTCCCAGCAATTGGCTCCAGGCGCTTTACAATTTCATTCTAAAACAAAAGAGCAAAATTTTAACAAAAATCCTTACTCTTGGTGAAAGAACTGGCACGATGCATGGGGAAGCCACACTAACATCTGCATACTCACACTCACACTTATACACACAAATGCATGCTCACACAAATGCCAATTCCAACACACACTGACACACACATTCCCATGACCACACACTGACACACACACACACACACACCCAATACCCCCCCACACACACACACACACAAACATGCCCATACACTCTCTCTTTCTCACAGATTGTAAGAAAATGCCTAGCCTTAAATCTTTATTTTTGTAAATAAAGTTCAGTTCTGCTCTCTCTCTCTCTCTCTCTGTCTCTCTGTCTCTCTGTCTGTCTCTGTCTCTCTCTCTCTGTCTCTGTCTCTCTCTGTCTCTGTCTCTCTCTGTCTCTGTCTCTCTCTGTCTCTCTGTCTCTGTCTCTCTCTCTCTGTCTCTCTCTGTCTCTCTCTGTCTCTCTCTCTCTCTCTCTCTCTCTCTCTCTCTCTCTCTCTCTCTCTCTCTCTCTCTCTGTGTCTGTGACACACATACCCAAAAGTGACGTAGATGGTACGACGGCCACACTGATTTCTATCATGTTGGTAGAGTCTAGGGTCAACTCTCAGCTGGAACTTGGGGTCGTCAATTCCCAGCTTGTCCGGCATCTTGTTGTACCGAACGTTTGCCTGAACAACAAAAAGTTACATTAGTGATGATAATATCAGAAAATATGCAGCAAGCTGGTAAAAAAGACAACTACAACACCTATCTGGTTCACTGCCAGGAGTACAGACAGGATACAGCATAATAATCAAACAATGAAAAAAGAACAAGACAAAAAAACTTCTGTGTTCAAAAACTGTCTATGAAAGGTCACACTTGTAAAAACACAACTAGACTAACCCCTAAATTCGATTTCAGCTGAGCCATGCTTTCATTTACATTTTCTGAACATGTTAACAGGGGTTAAAAACAGTAAAAACAAATAAAACACTTGCTGTAGTTCCATGTCTTCTTCTTCTGCGTTCATGGGCTGAAACTCCAAAGCACACTCTTTTCATGCACTTTTTTTTTTGCAAGCTGGTTTTTACGTGTATGACTGTTTTGCCCCCGGAATTTAGGCAGCCATACTCCAATTTCGGCGGATTGCTTGTTGCGTATTTTTTTGTTTCTATAACCCACCGAAATCTGCGATGGATTACAGGATCTTTTCTGTGCGCACTTGGTCTTGTGCTTTTTTGTACACATGAAGGAGGATAAGGCACTAGCAGGTCTGCACATAAGTTGACCATAAACTTCCCGGTCTGTGCAGGCAAACACAGAATACAGAATCTTTAATTGCCCAAGGTTGGGAATTTGCCTTGACATTGCAGTTAAAAATCATACACATATGTACCCCCCATCTCCCCTTCTTCAACCCCCTCCACCCCTACCCAACCCTCATACCTGGAGCAAAGCACATCCTGTCCCAGTGGCGGACAGAAGCATGACGGCATTGTCTGTCATGTCAAAAGTGTGTCGCTGCAGCTCTAGGCTGTTGTCATCGGTAACCATGAAGATTTTCTGGAATTCAGCGCCCTCTGTCACTCCCACCATCAGCTCAAGGTCAGTGGGTGCGTCGGAGTAAGCAAGCTCCGCAAACTCTGACAGAGCGTTCAGTCCAAGCACTGTGTCCTGGTCATTAAAACACATATTTTTCATTGACTGAAGTATTCAAAATTAGCTAATGGAAGATTGAAAATTCTCCCGAAATAAAAATGATGATTTGTGTGAAGAATCCCAAAACAAGAAATGTTAGTTAATGGAACGTTACATTTTTGACAAAACAGGATATGCACACACTTTCAAGACATTTTTAATTTGAAAATTAAATGTTCCTTTATTAAACTAAAATTCCTTCATTTGATTCTGGATTTTGGAACATTGGCAGTCTGTCTGACTTTGGAGATGAATGAAGGTCTAGCTGGTGGACTCCTTATTATAAGACCCTACATTTTAAGACTTTTGAAATCTTATTTTCTCAGATTTCTTCAAATCAAATCGTTATCACCATTTCAAAATTCCCTCTCAGAGGACCTGATTTTCTCTAATGTTTGGATGTTCAAAGAAGGGGTGTTCCACTGAATAATCTAACTACAATGCAGTGAACAAGACTTTAATGCAGCAAACAAGGCTGTACCTGGGTGGACGAGAACCCGCCGAAAGCGCTCTGCTGACTGGACAGCCAAAAAGCGATGGACTGTGCCTTTCCGATGGCATCATCGTCGTAGAACTTGAGCGTGGCCAGCAGACCGTAGGCCGTCATCTCCACCTCTGCTGATGGAGCGGAGTAGTAGTACCAAGAGTTGACTGGCTTGGGTTGCTCTCCCCGTCGCTTCCAGTACTTGAGGTCACCTGATAGAACATGCTGTGTGTTTTAAACAGGCAATCCATTCAAAAATAAAAGAATGAGTTTCAAGGAAATAAATAACGCTGGGGGTCCAGGGAGCCGCGTTCAGAAGCTGAAGCATTTTGGCCTTGTAAATATGAATTTAACCCCCTCTGGAGACAGATAAATTGTGCATGTACAGAAAGACACTTTACTGTCCCTCTCACCTGGGTTAAACTATCACTTTTTGCGTGTAGTTTTTTTCTCTTCTCCTTTTGCAGAAATCTGCAAAATCGTGGAGATTTGGATTGCCCTTTTAAGGCTACCTTCCTTCCCATGGAGACCATTTTTTATATCATGACAGATTCACCCAGGCGAGAGAATATCCTTCTACTTAGTCTCATGCCAACCATCCACAGTCTCACTGTTTTCCGTGCAGAGTGGGAATTTTTTTGCTGTATTGGTTTTATGAATTTTTGCACTAACCAGTGATCATTGTAGCCATTTTCAAAACCTTGGTTAACATCCTCCTTTATTCATACAGTATAAAGTACAATGCGCCAAATTAGATGGAATTAATCATTGTAATCCAAACAAACATGGAAAATTGTACATGGACAATGACTTCACACTGAAGACAAAATGTGATAACCATTAAAAAAACCACCAAAAAAGTTACAGCCTTAACAAAGCAATTGATGTTAAATGCAGGTCTTTGACATATGGCAACCATTTAAGAGAAATAAAAATGATGGCCGTCCTACATGCCAGAGGGAATCGGAAGCGCCTCCAATGTATTAAGCACAAAAAAACATTGGAAAAACCTTGTCACTGATTCATCATACTAGTCAGTGAGGGGTGACCTACCAGAAACGGTGGTAGCGTTGTTGAGTCTGTCCATGACCTGTGTGGTGACGGGACTTGAGGAGTTGTAGAGGGCGTTGACGTAGGCCACCAGCGACAGCGAGTACACGTCAACTTGAGGGCTGTTCGACAGTTGTCTGTTGATGCAGTCAATGGCATCCACAGCCGATGCATCCTGAGAAGGCACAAACCAAACATGTCAAGGATGGCAATAAAAATGTGTGCGCTAAATTTGTCAAAAATGAATTAAAGTTTTCTGATTAAAAGATTGCCGTCCTGAAGAAGTCAGCGACTGTCCGACAAAAATTTGATGAAGAATTTACCAAAAGTGGTTGCTGTGGTGTATTCTTTTTGTTTAAAAGTTTTCTGTTCCAACAGTTGTTTTCCTTCACACAATGATACTGTTAAAGAAGGGACAAGCTGAGTTTCTTGGTTTTTTTTACTTTTCTGCAACGCTTACCACTACTGGCTTGATGGACTCATGATTTCAAAATTCTTTCTCTATATGATACCGCTACCCAAGCCTCCGTGATGCACAGGAGCGCATGTTGGTACAAAAACGCAGTCCGATTTATATTCATGTTACCAAGGGCACAGGATAACTGTTGCTCTCCCTTGGTATTCTGTCCTGTTAACACATGTGTGATTATAATTAATTAGTTATTAATTCAGATTTACCTATTTCTGGTTATCAATAACGAAATGTTGTCTTTTTTTTCTTGTAATTTTTGTTTTCCACATTCATGTAACCCTAGTTTTTTTTAAAAATGAATATATTGTCTTGCCTTGGCACAGACTCTTATTCTCTCTCAGCGACTATCTGCGGGAATGCTTATCACACTGCCAGTATTCTGGCTTGTCATAGCCAGATGCACTTAAGGATTCAACAAGCAGTGCAAGCCATGTACACCTACCTCAGGGGTGAGTCCACCTTCCAGCAGAGCAATAAGAACGTATGCCGACAAGGCTGCGTCGTTGCCGTCCCTCCCGAGCCCTCCCTGCATGTAGCTGCTGAACACCTCACCACTGCACACAACACACATGACACTGTCTAATCATTGTAAACATGTGCACGTTCAACAGTGCTAATTTCTCATGACATTGTCATTTCTTTACCCCTCCCTTGCCCTCCCTAAGGGTCAGTTGCTGACCACCTCACCACTGCACACAACACACAAGATACTGTCTAATCATCGTCAACATGTGCACGTTCTACGGTGCTAATTTTACATGACATTGTCATTTCTCTAACCCCTCCCTTGCCCTCCCTGCTTGTAGCTGCTGAACACCTCACCACTGCAAACAACACAAAACTGTCTTATTATTTTCAAACTGTGCCATGTTCAATTAAACTTATTTAACACGATCACCAGTACAATGGTACTGTACCCTCTTTTTCATGACCAAACTCAAACTGAAATGATCACCAAAGAAAAACAAGAGGCGAAGCCTTCAAGGCTCACGTAAGAAATAGACAAACAGTAACACAAACTCAATCACTCCGTCACACATACACACCCACACACACAGTAAGCTTAGGTGACACTGTGCAAGAAAGAGAGACACTAGATCTAGATCTGTCTGTCTGCATGTAGCCTACTTTCAGGGACACGACTGCCAAATAGTCTCGGCCCGCTCAAAATAACAATGACCGAGACCACACACACCACGCGAGAGAGAAAGACTACAGGGAGGAATGCCGTCATGATGCATTAATTGACGTCAAACACTTTTGACCGTGACGTAATCTTATGCGAGCTTTATCCATAGTCTTGGATAACCACTCACACATAGACTCGGAAATGTTAAAGTTTCTACCACAGACATACACACGCACAAACACACACACACACGCACACACACACGCACAAACGCACAGACAGACAAAGTTACGATCGCATAGGCTACACTTCGTGAGCCAACCAGTACTTCTCAAAGAAACAGCCCGTGAGCGGTCCTTCCTCGGGATTCTGGACACTCTTCAGGTAGTCCATGCTAAGGTTGAGGTCGTCCTCGTCAATGAAGATGTAAGGTCGAGCCTGGGCAAAAGACTTCACCACAAATGCCGTCAGCCATGTGCTGCCTGGTTTATTTCCCTTCTCACCGTATGCGCTGTACGAACCATCTGAGTGGCGGTACTTCAGTTCTCTTTGGTAGCCTGTGCAGAAAAAACGTACACATCAACTTTTTGGAAGAAGTGCATATTTATTAAATTTATATTATATATTACATTGAATTTAAGGATGAAACGTAAATGACAGAGAAATGAAATGAGGACAACCACCCGTTCATTTCAGCTCCAAAACAGTAACTTTCAAACCCTAACAATTACAGTCATACACAATTTATGTTCATACTACTGCTACAAGCATTCCCATTTTAAGTAGACAGTGGAACCCCCCTTTTAAGACCTCAACAAGTCTGAGAAAATCAGGTCTTAAAAGGGAGGGGGTCTTAAAAGGGAGGTAAATGTACAGGTTATAAACAGAAAGTCTGAAAAAGTAAGGTCTTAAAAGGGGGATTTCACTGTACAAAAAATCCAAGTCTTGACAGGGAGGGTCTGGCAATACCCGACTTAGGCCAAAAAGAAAAATATGTCTGTTTCCGGTAACATCGCCGAAAAAAATAGGGGCGGTCGGTTTTAAAAAAAAAATTTTTTTTTATAAAACCTTTTTTTTACGTTTTGTTAACGTCTTTTTACGTTTTTTTTGTTTTTGTTTTTTTAAACGCTTCCTTAGTTTACTTACAATTATTTAGCATATGTTTTTTTGACCTAGATATATTGAAACTAAATAAAGTATACTTGACTTCATATTTTTTTTGTCTTTTTTTGTTTGTTTTTGCGAAAAGCGAAAAAAACCTTTAGGGTCGGCGCTTAAAAATAGGGTCGGTCGGGATACCGTAAACTGTAAGGCTTCTTTTTAAGCCTACTGTCTATATGATACTTACCGAGACAGTACTATTCTTGCACATTATCTATTATAGGCCGAAAAAATTGGACAAAACGCTGAGTGGGTACAATTATCTCCCATAACCATGCGCCACCGTGGATCCCAAGCACTGTCCGAGTGCTTCCCCCTTACAGGATGTAGGTGGCGCGTCCTCTTTCTTTATGAGCTGCAGACCCTCAAAAAGCCCATAACATATCAAGAGGGGAGGCGGGAGGGAAACTCTAATAGTACTGTCTCGGTAAGTATCATATAGACAGTAGGCTTAAAAAGAAGCCTTACAGTCAATATAACACTTACCTCGACAGTACTATTCTTGCACAGAATACCAGAGTGGTGTGAGGGTGATATGTAGAGTATTAAACTCCTTAATCAAAATCACTTAAATCCAAGGATTAAGATACCCAGGCAATTTTCGAACAGTACTACCGTAAAAGAAAATATACCCAAGAAACATACCTTAGACTGACTGTAAGGCTTCTTTTTAAGCCTACTGTCTATATGATACTTACCGAGACAGTACTATTCTTGCACATTATCTATTATAGGCCGAAAAAATTGGACAAAACGCTGAGTGGGTACAATTATCTCCCATAACCATGCGCCACCGTGGATCCCAAGCACTGTCCGAGTGCTTCCCCCTTACAGGATGTAGGTGGCGCGTCCTCTTTCTTTATGAGCTGCAGACCCTCAAAAAGCCCATAACATATCAAGAGGGGAGGCGGGAGGGAAACTCTAATAGTACTGTCTCGGTAAGTATCATATAGACAGTAGGCTTAAAAAGAAGCCTTACAGTCAATATAACACTTACCTCGACAGTACTATTCTTGCACAGAATACCAGAGTGGTGTGAGGGTGATATGTAGAGTATTAAACTCCTTAATCAAAATCACTTAAATCCAAGGATTAAGATACCCAGGCAATTTTCGAACAGTACTACCGTAAAAGAAAATATACCCAAGAAACATACCTTAGACTGACGTGACCATGCTGGCAACCACTGCTGTGTGGTGAACTCAATGTCAAAGTCCAGGCCACTCAAAGCTTGAATACCACTGAGTCTACGGCAAGTGGCTAAAGCGATGAGGAACAATTAGTCTTAAAAATCAGCAACTTGATACTGATGCCTGCCAGGGGTTCAAACTCATTGCTACGCAGGAGTTTGAGGACCAGAAAGACATCCCCCTTGGGAAATGAAACCCGAGGTTTAGACACCGCTGCATTGCTAATACCCGAAAGGACATTAGCGATGAGGGAGGACCTGATCAAGTGTTCAGATCTGCGACCAGTAGCGGCCGCAATCGTGGAAGCGATGGCAGATCTGTATCCAAGAAGAGTCTTAGAAGAAAGACTCTTCTTTTGATACACTTCCACCAGGAAGTTGGCCAAGTCCTGTGTTGAGGGATAAAGCGGCTTTATCCCCTTGGACAAGGCGAAGGTGGCCCAAGCTCTCCAGCGTAAGTCGTAGAGCTGATTAGTTGATCGCCTCTTAGCGTTCAAGGAAAACTCTACTGAACTCTTGTGCAATCCTAGTGCAAGCAGTTTGGAGCGCACAAGAGCCATGCGGTCAAGCACAGACTCTCTGGACGTGGATGAGGGAGGCATGATCGAGGCTGGAGCAGACCTCCCCCGTCCAGATCCAGAGGTAGAGGGTCTACGTGGGTGAGACCGCGAAGATCTGGAAACCACGGAGCTGTTGGCCAGTAAGGCGCGACCAAAATCAGTCTTGGTCGTTCCTGCAGATATTTTGCCAGCACCCTCGGAATCAGAGATGTCGGGGGATAGGCGTAAGCATCGAGGAGCCTCCACAAGAGAGTGAATGCGTCCAAGTGGAACGCATTCATGTCTCGAAAGGGGCTGACGTACCTGGGAAGCCGAGCGCTGAATCGAGTTGCGAACCGATCGATCAGAGGACGGTCCCACCTTGCCCACAGACGCTGTAGAACGTTGTGAGCGATGGTCCATTCTGTGGAGAGAACCTGATCGCCCCGACTGAGAATGTCGGCCAGGGCGTTCATTTTCCCCGGAACGAACTGGACTGACATCCGGACCTGATTGGTCTGGCACCAGAGCAGAATCTCCTCCGCCAACAGGGAGAGGGACCGAGAATTGGTGCCCCCCTGGTGGCGAAGGTAAGCTAAGCATGTGGTGTTGTTGTCCCCGTTGAAAATCAGAGGGGCCAAGGACAGGCCGAATGGGAGGGCCCGAAACTCGAACACTGTGCCCTCCCAAACGAACCGGAGCAGATGTCGGTACCCCGGGGCCACCAGGATGTGGAAGTAAGCATCCTGGAGGTCCCAGACATGGCCCAAACGTTTGGCCGGATGACCAACCGGACCGACGAAGGGGTTTCCATCTTGAACTTGCACCTGTGAAGGTACAAGTTCAAGGTGGAGAGGTCCAACACCGGCCTGAACCGGCCGTCCTTTTTGGGGACGGTGAACAGGCGGGAGCAGAACCCCCGAGAAGGCTGAGAAAGGGGGTAGACCGCCTTCTTCTCGACCAACGAGTTCACCTCGTCCTGAAGAGCCTGCCATCTGGCAGGGTCTCGAGGAGGGGGGAACGTCCAGGGTAGAGCGGACAATGGAGGTTGTGACGACAGCGGTAGAGAAAACCCCGACCACACCACCCTCAAGAAAAACTGGTTGGAGACCAGTCTGCCCCACATGCCGCGGGCCCGAAAAAGGGAACCGACGGACGAAAGAGGGGCAACTTGAGGGGGCGTCAACGTAGGGCCGGGACTCACTGAAAATTCTGCTGGCGGGCAGGCGCAGGCTTGCGACCACCCCCCCTGTGGTGGTGCTTCCCCTTACCTGTCTGAGCACCCTTCGTCTTGCTTGGGAACGCAACAGGCGCCTAAGAGGAGGAAGAAGGAGGCAGTGAAACTGGCTTCTTCTTCTTCTTCTGAGGCTGGGAGCTGGAGGTGACTGTAGCACTTCTCTTACTCCCCGCCGCCGTCGCCGAAGCAGCGAGGCCAACCATCAGAGAATCAGTGTTCCTCTGGCGTGTGGACTCCACCACAGAACGAACAGTGTCCGGATGAAAGAGGGAAGAAGGCTGAGGAAACGTGTTCCTCAGACTCTTCCTCATATCCGGAGGCACTATAGAAGTAGGCAGAAAATGATCACGGAACAGGGCCAATAAAGTGGACCCGTGTTCCAATGGCCAATTCTGCCGCAGACGTCACGCACGATCGCACGGCATGCAAAGCCCGATCCACTCGAACCGTGTCAAGGACCCGAGTGGAATCGGACTCTGCCCGATCGGGAGGGTTCAACAGTGTGGACAGCGTGCTCATCCATGTCAAGGCCTGTGATTGGGCCTCGACTGTGGAAGAAACGGTGGCCTCAAGATTGTGGAACGAAGCAGAGCTCAGTTCCACCTTCTTGACCGAAGGCACCTCCCCAACGAACACATCACCGTCAGCCCCACCCTAAACACTCGAAGTCTGGAAAGGGAGAGTTCGAGAGTCAAAGGGAAAAGGGAGGGACGAAACAGATTGGACACGAGGAAACAGTGGAGGTGCGCCTCCCAAAGGAAAGCATGGCACTGAACCCGCGTCCTCCCGAGGAACATAGGTCGCGTTTGCACGTGAATCTGTACTCCTCAGGCGATGTGCTGCCGCTTCCACCGTGGCACTAAGACTAGGGTGGAACGCGAATTGCCGGCGGACGGATCGTTCATAAAACGAGCCGCCGGCAGACGCGGCGTGAGCCTCCCACGCCCGGGCCGAAGCGGACTCAAAGGACGAGAGGGCGTCTCAGGGAAGGACGTCCTGAAACTGTTCAAACGTCCTTCTAGCTGTGCGAGGACGAGCCTCCTGCCTCTCGTCCTCAGACCCCGGGTCCAGGTCCTGTGTGTCAACACTAGACGACAGACGCTTAAGAGAGGCATCCGTGACGTCAAGACGCCGCGTGATGTCTGTCATGTACTGTTGGAAAGTACGAAGCATAGCTTCGGAAGTTCCATCAGAACCGGCAAGGGTAGAGGATCAGTGTTAACCTCAGGGCGACCCTGATCCTCCTCCCTATCGTCCTCCGACTCACTCTCCTCTTCACTTCCCGACAACTCCTCAAAAGCAGGAGTGTAGGGAGCTTGAGGGGGAAGAGCCGAAAGCGATGAAGCAGGCTGTGAAGAAACGCCCACAGAAGCAAGAGGCCGCGAAGACCCCTGCCCCAAAGACGAAACGTCTCCAGCAGCCGAAGGGGGAGAAAAACAACAACCCTGCGACTGTTGGGTCAGCCCAGCCAACGAACCCCCGCCATTTATAGACTGAACAGGAACCCATCGGGTCTGATCAGAAAAGAAATGGTCCGGTCCGGTCGGGGGTGCCGATCCGGTCCGGTAGGGTGGTCCGGTGTTCCGGTCCGGTGCCGGACCATCCGGAGGTCCCGTTCGGCACCGAACCATCGTACCCACAGAAGTGTTCGGGTGGTTAGGTCCGGACGTGGACATACCGTACCATACGGACCCGTGGTCCGGTATGGTCCGGTTCGGTGCCAGACCATCCAGACCAACAGAGGTGGTCGGGTGGTCCGGCACCGGGCCATCCGGACCCGTAGGTCCGGACCCGTAGGTCCGGACCCGTAGGTCCGGTACCATCCGGAGGTCCTGTTCGACATCGAACCATCCGTACGCACAGAAGTGTTCGGGTGGCTCGGTCCGGGCGTGGACGTACCGTACCATCCGGACCCGTAGGTCCGGTTCGGTGCCAGACCATCCGGACCAACAGAGGTGGTCGGGTGGTCCGGACCGGTCCGGTAGGGTGGTCCGGTGTTCCGGTCCGGTGTTCCGGTCCGGTCCCGTACCATCCGGAGGTCCCGTGCCGAACCATCCGTACCCACAGAAGTGTTCGGGTGGTTCGGTCCGGACGTGGACACACCGCACCATCCGGACCCGTAAGTCCGGTGGTCCGGTGCCAGACCATCCGGACCAACAGAGGTGGTCGGGTGGTCCGGTCCGGACCGGACCACCGGTCCAGTACCGGACCATCCGGACCCGTAGGTCCGGTCCGGTCCCGTACCATCCGGAGGTCCCGTTCGGCACCGAACCACCCGTACCCACAGAAGTGTTCGGGTGGCTCGGTCCGGACGTGGACATACCGTACCATCCGGACCCGTAGGTCCGGTTCGGTGCCAGACCATCCGGACCAACAGAGGTGGTCGGGTGGTCCGGACCGATCCGATAGGGTGGTCCGGTGTTCCGGTCCTGTGGTCCGGTCCCGTACCATCCGGAGGTCCCGTACGGCACCGAACCATCCGTACCCACAGAAGTGTTCGGGTGGTTCGGTCCGGACGTGGACCTACCGTACCATCCGGACCCGTAGGTCCGGTGGTCCGGTATGGTCCGGTTCGGTGACAGACCATCCGGACCAACAGAGGTGGTCGGGTGGTCCGGTTCGGACCGGACCACTGGTCCGGTACCGGACCATCCGAACCCGTAGGTTCGGTCCGGTCCCGTAGCATCCGGAGGTCCCGTTCGGTACCGAACCATCCGTACCCACAGAAGTGTTCGGGTGGCTCGGTCGGACGTGGACATACCGTACCATCCGGACCCGTAGGTCCGGCATGGTCCGGTTCGGTGCCAGACCACCCGGACCAACAGAGGTGGTCGAGTGGTCCGGCCCCGACCGGACCACTGGTCCGGTACCGTACCATCCGGACCCGTAGGTCCGGTGGTCCGGTGTGTTCCAGTTCGGTGCCAGACCACCCAGACCAACAGAGGTGGTCGGGTGGTCCGGTCCCGACCGAACCACTGGTCCCGTACCGTACCATCCGGACCCGTAGGTCCGGGGGTCCGGCAAGGGCCAGAGGTACTGTCCCGCACCGGACCCTAAGGTCCGGTACGGTCCCGTACCATGGGTCCCGTCCGGACCAAACCCGGAGGTCAAGTCCAGTCGGGACCCGTGGGTCCGGTTCGATCCCGACCCGTAAGCCTGGAACGTTCCGGACCCTTGGTCCGGACCATCCGTCACCCGAACACCAGACGCTAAGGAATGGCGTGGGGTCAAGACGGTCCGGTCGGAGGTGTCGGTCTGAGCAACAGAAACAATGTTCCCGTCGCCCTGACCATTCGACAGAAGTACCACGTTCTGTCGAACACCTCCACGTCCAGTAACTAGTCGGCCGGAGCGTCTTAACAAGAGGGACAGCCACCAGTCACACGGACGTCAGAGGGAACCGTAGTAGCAGTGGTCGTAGGCACGAAGCCTGAAACCCCTGCCCCCACAGGACCGCCCTGAACGGGGTCAATTCGCATCCCAACCCCAGCGGGGAGGGAATTCAGAGACCCCGTCATCTCCTCCGATCTCCCCCCCCCAGGAGGCCGAAACTACTGTCGAAACAGCAGCAGACGACCCAGCGAGGGAGTTCAGAGGAGGACCCGTGTCCCTCCTGGCTTCCACAGCGGTGGAAACCGAGGAGGGCACAGGAGAGGCACCGGAAAAAGGAAGATTTTAATGCCAACTGCACCCGGTGTTCCCAGGCGGTCACCCATCCAAGTACTAACCGGGCCCGACGTTGCTTAACTTCGGTGGTCGGACGAGAACCGGTGTTTACAACGTGGTATGGCCGTTGGCTGTCAAAACCTGAGTCTCTCCAGTAGCCCCTAGATCGGATTCACCAACCCCCAAAGAGGGTTGGGAATCGACCTGCCCCCGGATTCGAGCCAGGGAGGAGAAGGAAACCTTCCCCCCAGGCTTGAAACCGGGAGGAGCTGAAGCCTGAGACTGAGGGCCGGACAACGGCGTCGAAGGGGGGGAAGCCTGTTCCACTGAAGGAGAAGGAGAAAGAAGCTTTTTCTTTCTCCTCGACCTTCCCCGAACCTTCGACGGCGCAGCCCCGCCCGAAGTCCCAGGCTCAAGCCCAGCCTGTTTGAGCAAGCTCGCATTGAGCTTGCTCAAACAGGCTTTCTCCGCCCTCCCTCGCCGCAAATGCAAAGCGTTTGGGGAGGGAGAGTCGGAGCGCCGAAAGATCCCCTTCTCCGTGCGTAAAACATGACGCTGGGCGCCCGGAGAAGGGTTGCCCCCGGCAGACTCTGGTTCCGTAGAACCAGAGCCCAAAACAGGACGAGACATCCTACCTCGCCCTGTACGTACCCTTAAAGACCGAGAATTAACAAAATTCAAAGAAAATTTAGGTCAATACTCAAGTGAATGCGGCGAAACGAGAAGCAGACGACCGGTCACCACGAAGTAGGACGGGAGGCACGCCGAGTCCGCCACACAAAAACGGAGGCACAAGTTGAAGGAAACACAACGTAGCCTCAAGCCAGAAGTGGAATAACACACAATAATCCAACAGGTGATAGTCCACACAGAAAAGAAGCCTCTTAGTCCAAAATAATCCGGGAGCGTAGCAGAAACACAGCCGGTCTGACACGCGCGAAAAAAGAAAGAGGACGCGCCACCTACATCCTGTAAGGGGGAAGCACTCGGACAGTGCTTGGGATCCACGGTGGCGCATGGTTATGGGAGATAATTGTACCCACTCAGCGTTTTGTCCAATTTTTTCGGCCTATAATAGATAATGTGCAAGAATAGTACTGTCGTGGTAAGTGTTATATTGACGTGACCATGCTGGCAACCACTGCTGTGTGGTGAACTCAATGTCAAAGTCCAGGCCACTCAAAGCTTGAATACCACTGAGTCTACGGCAAGTGGCTAAAGCGATGAGGAACAATTAGTCTTAAAAATCAGCAACTTGATACTGATGCCTGCCAGGGGTTCAAACTCATTGCTACGCAGGAGTTTGAGGACCAGAAAGACATCCCCCTTGGGAAATGAAACCCGAGGTTTAGACACCGCTGCATTGCTAATACCCGAAAGGACATTAGCGATGAGGGAGGACCTGATCAAGTGTTCAGATCTGCGACCAGTAGCGGCCGCAATCGTGGAAGCGATGGCAGATCTGTATCCAAGAAGAGTCTTAGAAGAAAGACTCTTCTTTTGATACACTTCCACCAGGAAGTTGGCCAAGTCCTGTGTTGAGGGATAAAGCGGCTTTATCCCCTTGGACAAGGCGAAGGTGGCCCAAGCTCTCCAGCGTAAGTCGTAGAGCTGATTAGTTGATCGCCTCTTAGCGTTCAAGGAAAACTCTACTGAACTCTTGTGCAATCCTAGTGCAAGCAGTTTGGAGCGCACAAGAGCCATGCGGTCAAGCACAGACTCTCTGGACGTGGATGAGGGAGGCATGATCGAGGCTGGAGCAGACCTCCCCCGTCCAGATCCAGAGGTAGAGGGTCTACGTGGGTGAGACCGCGAAGATCTGGAAACCACGGAGCTGTTGGCCAGTAAGGCGCGACCAAAATCAGTCTTGGTCGTTCCTGCAGATATTTTGCCAGCACCCTCGGAATCAGAGATGTCGGGGGATAGGCGTAAGCATCGAGGAGCCTCCACAAGAGAGTGAATGCGTCCAAGTGGAACGCATTCATGTCTCGAAAGGGGCTGACGTACCTGGGAAGCCGAGCGCTGAATCGAGTTGCGAACCGATCGATCAGAGGACGGTCCCACCTTGCCCACAGACGCTGTAGAACGTTGTGAGCGATGGTCCATTCTGTGGAGAGAACCTGATCGCCCCGACTGAGAATGTCGGCCAGGGCGTTCATTTTCCCCGGAACGAACTGGACTGACATCCGGACCTGATTGGTCTGGCACCAGAGCAGAATCTCCTCCGCCAACAGGGAGAGGGACCGAGAATTGGTGCCCCCCTGGTGGCGAAGGTAAGCTAAGCATGTGGTGTTGTTGTCCCCGTTGAAAATCAGAGGGGCCAAGGACAGGCCGAATGGGAGGGCCCGAAACTCGAACACTGTGCCCTCCCAAACGAACCGGAGCAGATGTCAGTACCCCGGGGCCACCAGGATGTGGAAGTAAGCATCCTGGAGGTCCCAGACATGGCCCAAACGTTTGGCCGGATGACCAACCGGACCGACGAAGGGGTTTCCATCTTGAACTTGCACCTGTGAAGGTACAAGTTCAAGGTGGAGAGGTCCAACACCGGCCTGAACCGGCCGTCCTTTTTGGGGGCGGTGAACAGGCGGGAGCAGAACCCCCGAGAAGGCTGAGAAAGGGGGTAGACCGCCTTCTTCTCGACCAACGAGTTCACCTCGTCCTGAAGAGCCTGCCATCTGGCAGGGTCTCGAGGAGGGGGGAACGTCCAGGGTAGAGCGGACAATGGAGGTTGTGACGACAGCGGTAGAGAAAACCCCGACCACACCACCCTCAAGAAAAACTGGTTGGAGACCAGTCTGCCCCACATGCCGCGGGCCCGAAAAAGGGAACCGACGGACGAAAGAGGGGCAACTTGAGGGGGCGTCAACGTAGGGCCGGGACTCACTGAAAATTCTGCTGGCGGGCAGGCGCAGGCTTGCGACCACCCCCCCTGGTGGTGGTGCTTCCCCTTACCTGTCTGAGCACCCTTCGTCTTGCTTGGGAACGCAACAGGCGCCTAAGAGGAGGAAGAAGGAGGCAGTGAAACTGGCTTCTTCTTCTTCTTCTGAGGCTGGGAGCTGGAGGTGACTGTAGCACTTCTCTTACTCCCCGCCGCCGTCGCCGAAGCAGCGAGGCCAACCATCAGAGAATCAGTGTTCCTCTGGCGTGTGGACTCCACCACAGAACGAACAGTGTCCGGATGAAAGAGGGAAGAAGGCTGAGGAAACGTGTTCCTCAGACTCTTCCTCATATCCGGAGGCACTATAGAAGTAGGCAGAAAATGATCACGGAACAGGGCCAATAAAGTGGACCCGTGTTCCAATGGCCAATTCTGCCGCAGACGTCACGCACGATCGCACGGCATGCAAAGCCCGATCCACTCGAACCGTGTCAAGGACCCGAGTGGAATCGGACTCTGCCCGATCGGGAGGGTCCAACAGTGTGGACAGCGTGCTCATCCATGTCAAGGCCTGTGATTGGGCCTCGACTGTGGAAGAAACGGTGGCCTCAAGATTGTGGAACGAAGCAGAGCTCAGTTCCACCTTCTTGACCGAAGGCACCTCCCCAACGAACACATCACCGTCAGCCCCACCCTAAACACTCGAAGTCTGGAAAGGGAGAGTTCGAGAGTCAAAGGGAAAAGGGAGGGACGAAACAGATTGGACACGAGGAAACAGTGGAGGTGCGCCTCCCAAAGGAAAGCATGGCACTGAACCCGCGTCCTCCCGAGGAACATAGGTCGCGTTTGCACGTGAATCTGTACTCCTCAGGCGATGTGCTGCCGCTTCCACCGTGGCACTAAGACTAGGGTGGAACGCGAATTGCCGGCGGACGGATCGTTCATAAAACGAGCCGCCGGCAGACGCGGCGTGAGCCTCCTACGCCCGGGCCGAAGCGGACTCAAAGGACGAGAGGGCGTCTCAGGGAAGGACGTCCTGAAACTGTTCAAACGTCCTTCTAGCTGTGCGAGGACGAGCCTCCTGCCTCTCGTCCTCAGACCCCGGGTCCAGGTCCTGTGTGTCAACACTAGACGACAGACGCTTAAGAGAGGCATCCGTGACGTCAAGACGCCGCGTGATGTCTGTCATGTACTGTTGGAAAGTACGAAGCATAGCTTCGGAAGTTCCATCAGAAACCGGCAAGGGTAGAGGATCAGTGTTAACCTCAGGGCGACCCTGATCCTCCTCCCTATCGTCCTCCGACTCACTCTCCTCTTCACTTCCCGACAACTCCTCAAAAGCAGGAGTGTAGGGAGCTTGAGGGGGAAGAGCCGAAAGCGATGAAGCAGGCTGTGAAGAAACGCCCACAGAAGCAAGAGGCCGCGAAGACCCCTGCCCCAAAGACGAAACGTCTCCAGCAGCCGAAGGGGGAGAAAAACAACAACCCTGCGACTGTTGGGTCAGCCCAGCCAACGAACCCCCGCCATTTATAGACTGAACAGGAACCCATCGGGTCTGATCAGAAAAGAAATGGTCCGGTCCGGTCGGGGGTGCCGATCCGGTCCGGTAGGGTGGTCCGGTGTTCCGGTCCGGTGCCGGACCATCCGGAGGTCCCGTTCGGCACCGAACCATCGTACCCACAGAAGTGTTCGGGTGGTTAGGTCCGGACGTGGACATACCGTACCATCCGGACCCGTGGTCCGGTATGGTCCGGTTCGGTGCCAGACCATCCAGACCAACAGAGGTGGTCGGGTGGTCCGGCACCGGGCCATCCGGACCCGTAGGTCCGGACCCGTAGGTCCGGTACCATCCGGAGGTCCTGTTCGACATCGAACCATCCGTACGCACAGAAGTGTTCGGGTGGCTCGGTCCAGGCGTGGACGTACCGTACCATCCGGACCCGTAGGTCCGGTTCGGTGCCAGACCATCCGGACCAACAGAGGTGGTCGGGTGGTCCGATCCGGTCCGGTAGGGTGGTCCGGTGTTCCGGTCCGGTCCCGTACCATCCGGAGGTCCCGTTCGGCACCGAACCATCCGTACCACAGAAGTGTTCGGATGGTTCGGTCCGGACGTGGACATACCGTACCATCCGGACCCGTAAGTCCGGTGGTCCGGTGCCAGACCATCCGGACCAACAGAAGTGGTCGCGTGGTCCGGTCCGGACCGGACCACCGGTCCAGTACCGGACCATCCGGACCCGTAGGTCCGGTCCGGTCCCGTACCATCCGGAGGTCCCGTTCGGCACCGAACCACCCGTACCCACAGAAGTGTTCGGGCGGCTCGGTCCGGACGTGGACATACCGTACCATCCGGACCCGTAGGTTCGGTTCGGTGCCAGACCATCCGGACCAACAGAGGTGGTCGGGTGGTCCGGACCGATCCGATAGGGTGGTCCGGTGGTCCAGACCGATCCGATAGGGTGGTCCGGTGTTCCGGTCCTGTGGTCCGGTCCCGTACCATCCGGAGGTCCCGTACGGCACCGAACCATCCGTACCCACAGAAGTGTTCGGGTGGTTCGGTCCGGACGTGGACCTACCGTACCATCCGGACCCGTAGGTCCGGTGGTCCGGTATGGTCCGGTTCGGTGACAGACCATCCGGACCAACAGAGGTGGTCGGGTGGTCCGGTTCGGACCGGACCACTGGTCCGGTACCGGACCATCCGAACCCGTAGGTTCGGTCCGGTCCCGTAGCATCCGGAGGTCCCGTTCGGTACCGAACCATCCGTACCCACAGAAGTGTTCGGGTGGCTCGGTCGGACGTGGACATACCGTACCATCCGGACCCGTAGGTCCGGCATGGTCCGGTTCGGTGCCAGACCACCCGGACCAACAGAGGTGGTCGAGTGGTCCGGCCCCGACCGGACCACTGGTCCGGTACCGTACCATCCGGACCCGTAGGTCCGGTGGTCCGGTGTGTTCCGGTTCGGTGCCAGACCACCCAGACCAACAGAGGTGGTCGGGTGGTCCGGTCCCGACCGAACCACTGGTCCCGTACCGTACCATCCGGACCCGTAGGTCCGGGGGTCCGGCAAGGGCCAGAGGTACTGTCCCGCACCGGACCCTAAGGTCCGGTACGGTCCCGTACCATGGGTCCCGTCCGGACCAAACCCGGAGGTCAAGTCCAGTCGGGACCCGTGGGTCCGGTTCGATCCCGACCCGTAAGCCTGGAACGTTCCGGACCCTTGGTCCGGACCATCCGTCACCCGAACACCAGACGCTAAGGAATGGCGTGGGGTCAAGACGGTCCGGTCGGAGGTGTCGGTCTGAGCAACAGAAACAATGTTCCCGTCGCCCTGACCATTCGACAGAAGTACCACGTTCTGTCGAACACCTCCACGTCCAGTAACTAGTCGGCCGGAGCGTCTTAACAAGAGGGACAGCCACCAGTCACACGGACGTCAGAGGGAACCGTAGTAGCAGTGGTCGTAGGCACGAAGCCTGAAACCCCTGCCCCCACAGGACCGCCCTGAACGGGGTCAATTCGCATCCCAACCCCAGCGGGGAGGGAATTCAGAGACCCCGTCATCTCCTCCGATCTCCCCCCCCCAGGAGGCCGAAACTACTGTCGAAACAGCAGCAGACGACCCAGCGAGGGAGTTCAGAGGAGGACCCGTGTCCCTCCTGGCTTCCACAGCGGTGGAAACCGAGGAGGGCACAGGAGAGGCACCGGAAAAAGGAAGATTTTAATGCCAACTGCACCCGGTGTTCCCAGGCGGTCACCCATCCAAGTACTAACCGGGCCCGACGTTGCTTAACTTCGGTGGTCGGACGAGAACCGGTGTTTACAACGTGGTATGGCCGTTGGCTGTCAAAACCTGAGTCTCTCCAGTAGCCCCTAGATCGGATTCACCAACCCCCAAAGAGGGTTGGGAATCGACCTGCCCCCGGATTCGAGCCAGGGAGGAGAAGGAAACCTTCCCCCCAGGCTTGAAACCGGGAGGAGCTGAAGCCTGAGACTGAGGGCCGGACAACGGCGTCGAAGGGGGGGAAGCCTGTTCCACTGAAGGAGAAGGAGAAAGAAGCTTTTTCTTTCTCCTCGACCTTCCCCGAACCTTCGACGGCGCAGCCCCGCCCGAAGTCCCAGGCTCAAGCCCAGCCTGTTTGAGCAAGCTCGCATTGAGCTTGCTCAAACAGGCTTTCTCCGCCCTCCCTCGCCGCAAACGCAAAGCGTTTGGGGAGGGAGAGTCGGAGCGCCGAAAGATCCCCTTCTCCGTGCGTAAAACATGACGCTGGGCGCCCGGAGAAGGGTTGCCCCCGGCAGACTCTGGTTCCGTAGAACCAGAGCCCAAAACAGGACGAGACATCCTACCTCGCCCTGTACGTACCCTTAAAGACCGAGAATTAACAAAATTCAAAGAAAATTTAGGTCAATACTCAAGTGAATGCGGCGAAACGAGAAGCAGACGACCGGTCACCACGAAGTAGGACGGGAGGCACGCCGAGTCCGCCACACAAAAACGGAGGCACAAGTTGAAGGAAACACAACGTAGCCTCAAGCCAGAAGTGGAATAACACACAATAATCCAACAGGTGATAGTCCACACAGAAAAGAAGCCTCTTAGTCCAAAATAATCCGGGAGCGTAGCAGAAACACAGCCGGTCTGACACGCGCGAAAAAAGAAAGAGGACGCGCCACCTACATCCTGTAAGGGGGAAGCACTCGGACAGTGCTTGGGATCCACGGTGGCGCATGGTTATGGGAGATAATTGTACCCACTCAGCGTTTTGTCCAATTTTTTCGGCCTATAATAGATAATGTGCAAGAATAGTACTGTCGAGGTAAGTGTTATATTGACAGACATATTTTTCTTTTTGGCCTTACCGTTGTGTGAGGCTCATGGTCCCACTGAGTGAATTTTAAACAGTAGCTTGTCTTTCAGTATGTGACATCACTTCTACAGGGTTGATTAGGGACTATGCCAGGAGTTTTACAATTTACACAACTTATGAACAAAAACTCTGAAAAAACAGGGTCCTAACCCTTTCTACCCCACCTATGTTGACCAAGTTTTTTTCAGCCGAGACCAGCTGTGCTGCAGCAGGTCACTCAGAATTGTAGTAACTGTGAAGTAACTGTATCAACACGCTGGAATGCAGGCGTTAGATGGACGTTACAGGAAGTGACTGAAGCTAACAGTCTGAGAGTATATATATATCCGCACCAGGTCAGATAGAGCCATATGAGTGGGTACGGATATATCCGTACCTAGGAGACAATGAGTTAAAAAGGAGGGAGTCTTAAAAAGGGGTGTTCTGCTGTGTTTGAATTAGCGTTTCTGTATCAACAGGCTCCTTTACGGACCGTTTTGCATTGACAGTCTTGTCAGGAAAAACCCACCCAAGACAACAGTAGCGATGAACAGTACAGTGGAACCCCCTTTTAAGACCTCAAAGCATCTGACAAACTCTGGTCTTAAAATGGGGGTACATTTACAGAGGTTAAGAACAGAAAATGGGGGTACATTTACAGAGGTTAAGAACAGAAAATGGGGGTACATTTACAGAGGTTATGAACAGAAAATGGGGTACATTTACAGAGGTTAAGAACAGAAAATGGGGGTACATTTACAGAGGTTATGAACAGAAAATGGGGGTACATTTACAGAGGTTAAGAACAGAAAATGGGGGTACATTTACAGAGGTTAAGAACAGAAAATGGGGGTACATTTACAGAGGTTAAGAACAGAAAATGGGGGTACATTTACAGAGGTTATGAACAGAAAATGGGGGTACATTTACAGAGGTTATGAACAGAAAATGGGGGTACATTTACGAATACGAATACGAATACGAATACTTTATTATCTCATACAGAGAAATTTCAGTGTGGTGCACATTAAAAGACAAAACAAATAATAAGACAACAGATAAAAATACCATACGAAGCATACTACACTCGCGCACGCATATGTACACTAACAGGAATAGTAACATGATTCCAAATAGGTTAATTGCCATCAGCTTTAGCTAAAAGTTTACCGCTAAAAACTATCATTATCACAGGACTAGATATGTCATTGAACAATATTTATCACCTCCCTCTGTAAATGTACCCCCATTTTCTGTTCATTTACAGAGGTTATGAACAGAAAATGGGGGTACATTTACAGAGGTTATGAACAGAAAATGGGGGTACATTTACAGAGGTTAAGAACAGAAAATGGGGGTACATTTACAGAGGTTATGAACAGAAAATGGGGGTACATTTACAGAGGTTATGAACAGAAAATGGGGGTACATTTACAGAGGTTATGAACAGAAAATGGGGGTACATTTACAGAGGTTAAGAACAGAAAATGGGGGTACATTTACAGAGGTTAAGAACAGAAAATGGGGGTACATTTACAGAGGTTATGAACAGAAAATGGGGGTACATTTACAGAGGTTAAGAACAGAAAATGGAAGAAATGAAGGTCTAAAAAGGGAGGGAGTCTGAAGTTCAACTGTAGTAACGGACAGAAACAGACGTTGTAACTCACCGATCTCCATGAAGTTTTTGGCCTTATCCTGAACAACTTCAGTCAGTCTGCCAGTGGCCGTGAGATATTTGAGAACGTAGATGTTGGGCGTGAAACCGACCATGTTCTGTTCGCCACAGCCTGTGGGCATGCGCACCAACCCGTCCAGGTTGGACAGTGCCGGCCCCATGATGTCACCTGAAAAAGGTTTCACTAGCTGTTAAGAGATTTTAAATTGCTCACTGCAAATTATTCCAACGTCAATTGTTTGGTTGAGACGCGTCACCATCATAAAGCGCTTAATCGTCGACTTCACTCCCTTGCTGGCGGTGTAAAGGCGTGTAAAGCTCATATCTCCTCTTTTACTACAGGTAGGAATCTAATTTTTGCCAAACACGGTATGTACCCCAATTCAACTCAACTCAACTCAACTCAAATTTTATTGGCTTCAATTTTCATAGAAGAATTTGTCTTGCGCTTGGGAGAAAGTAAGAGTATAACATATAAAAACAGCATTCATATCACATTTCATGTATCACACACAGTAATCACTAGTATAAGCCTACAATTATCACATTTGTACCTGTATCATACATGCAAATAAATAGTATCACATTTCCACGTATCACACACAATATATACATTACATAACATACAGCAAGCTTCCATCTCCCGCGCCCCCCTCCCCCCCCTCCCACACATACATATCCTCGCACGTGCGTCGACTCCATACAAATGACATCATCAGTCCATTAACTAAAATGCACAATGACTAGTAGTGGGTACATGATACTTAATACGTGCTCAACTAGACCTGCTAACTAAAATAATAACAGAAACAAAAACAAGGACTGGGCACAACATTTACACGTGTGTGACCTACTTACATCAGGTGCCTGTGATCTATAAATAACAATGATTGCGTTTAAAGTAAAACATGAATAATGCCGATGTTTACTAACAATGAATACATAACAACTAAGATAAGAATGTATGTGCTTTCATAATATGATTATTTTATAAAACACAGTGGGGAAATTTGGAAAATAATTTTTATACGAAACTGCGCACATCGAGTCGAGCTCTGTAGCGTGTGTGTTCGGAGGCAGGAGACACACATGGCTGTGGATATTAATTGTTCGGTGGATTAAAAAGGATACCCCGACTTCGGCAGGGCAGAAGGAGGTACAAGACGGTGTGCTGTATTGCTGTGTGTGTGTGTGTGCTGTGCAGACATTCTGTGTTATGTGCATGTTCTATTCTAGTCTGTCCGTAGGCTTCCTCTGAAAGCTACACGCCATATTTCAGCTCAATCGACCCATAAGTACCAGAGATACAAGTCTACAGACAAATAATGAAACAGACAGACAGACAGAGTGAAACGAATACACAACCTGTATATATACGGCTTTGTAAAAACCAGGGTTCGACACTAGCGGGGGGCGAGTTTTGTGTTCCGCCCCAAACATTGCCGAAGCTTGGGGCCCACTCCGCCCCAGAATAAATTCCAACAATGACAAAAAGAAAATTCTAATGCCAGAGCCAATCACTAAAAATCGCCAGTCAAAGTCATCACTGAAATTTGCGTTACGATCAATGCCGCAGTCAAGAAAAAAAAATTGAAATCGTCGAAGGACAATGCCGCAAGGGAAATAACTCCCAGATTGCGCTCTTTAGCGTGAGAGATAAGTATCGCCTTCAAATGCCAAACGCAAAATGTGGCGACACATCCCTGGTGTAAAAAGACATGGAAATGAAGATGAAGAACAGGGTGGAGAGAAACGAAAAAAGGAGACTGATGCAGCCAAAAGCGCGAAGCGCTGTCGTAATTTCAATGTCAAATGGTTGAAAGAATTTCCCTGGCTTCAGTACGATGAAGAAAAACAGACAATGCATTGCCGCACGTGAATACTGAGAGTGGGCCCCAGATTTTTGTTTTCCGCCCCAGCAATGTCCATCTCTGGGGCCAGTGTGGCCCCAGGCCAAATAAGTTAGTGTCGACCCCTGAAAACACATACCTGGTTGGACAGACTGCTTTACACTTCTAGGAATGACTGAGACTTATAGCTCAGAAATGATGGACCTACACTATTTGAATACCTGATCTGTACATATTTTGTGATAATCTCAAACAAATGAGGCCGACTGCTGTTTAGAGGTCTGATAAACAAAGGGAAGTAAGCGCTCTAAATGCATACCACATGTGTAATGAGTAAGTGACAGTTATTCGGAACCAATCTCCTGGCACCAGCATTGAAATGAACAAGCGACTTTCATCGGATGGGTTCCGAATAACTCTCACTTGCTCTATTACACATGTGGTATGCATTTAGAGCGCTTACCTCCCTTTGTTTATCAGATATTTTGTGATAGTCATGTGAGCTCATGGATAGCAAGATCTGACTGCTATGAAATACACTCTCAGCAAATCAGTGCAGATTTAACGGCCTGAACTCATTAATTAAAGGAGCGATTCGGCCATACCTGAGGCAGTACAAAGACAGATAAAATCTAATTCTGCAGATGCTCACCAATGACAGTGACGTCCCCACGAGCAGAGTCGGGGACCATGTCAGATGGAAGGGGCAGTCGGAAGTTGTCTCTGTACATCTCATCTCCTGCACAGATAGATACAGACATACATGCGACATAGACAAAACTAGTGAGGAAGAGGAGGACAAAAGCATAAACAAACAGACAAGACTGACCACAGAAATATCAACGTGTACACTAGAAAGAAGAAGAGGAAGAGAGACACACTAAGAGAAGCTAGATTAGAACACCAACAGCCACACATCCAGGGAAAAGGGGAGACAAATAAATCAAAACTTGACTAAATGTAAAAAGAAACATACCTGAATTAATTATCATCAACTGCATAGACACTGACATCTTGACCGTGCAATCTCAATAACTTGCAATGGCAAACATTCTAACCCCACCCCCCCCTCTCCAACACACACACCACCTACATCCGTCTAAAAATTTTGAAAACTTCTGTAACAGGAAAAGTTGAGTCCCAAAATACCTTTAACCTCTATAAGGAAGGCCAAAAGAAAGACATACCTGTGGGACAGATGTAGTGGCTGTGACTGTATCTCTGGGTCACACCCTCAGCCTGAAACACACAGATACAAACACATTCTGAGTACAGTCACAAATACAGCACCAACCAAAAATAGATCAATCACAAACAAAACCAGCCAAGAGCTGATTTTGTCAGTTATCCCAAAACTAAGTCACATGAGCAAAGTTGTACATGCAGTTTTTGATTATGTATATTACGCTATTATCAAATAAAATCTAAATTCTGTGAATTTTAATAGAGAGCTGTCACAAGTCAGTCATCACCTATTTTCAGCTATAAAACTATAATGCAAACTTTTTACACACTTTTCTCTTAAATGTGCATGCATGAAGTGCAAAGCCCAAAACCGTACAAAAAAACCAAAAAAAGTCACAGTCTATGGTTTGACAAGGTAAATTTAGCTTTTCTGCCACAGAAATGAAAAAAAGTACTCCATTAGTTTTAACAGTTAATAAAACGAAGTTCATAACAAATAGAGGCTATATAATTGAGAGAGTTATTTCCAGAATTCGTCAATTGTTCAACAATTCTATTCTATAATGTGACAAAACATCTTGGCATACCTTGACCAGGACTTCCCTCTGCACAGCATCCGTCATACCAACGTACTGTGTGTCCATAACCACAGAGTTGCCGCACTCGCCCGGCACAATCTCAGCCTGCACAGAACAATATAATGCAATATATAATATAATACAGAACAGTACAGTAGAATACAATACAATACAATGTAATATATAATACAATACAACACAGTACAACACAACACAATACAATACAGCACAGTACAGTAGAATACAATAAAATACAATATATAATATAAGACAGCATAGTACAATACAATACAATGCAATGTATAATACAATACAGCACAGCACAGCACAGCACAACACAATACTATGAGTTATTTTTAATATGCTGACTGTTAGCAAATGATACATAACAGGCATGTCGAGAAAAAAGATATCAAGCATGAGCCTTTTAGGCGAATCCTGATATCGTTTGTGAGACATGTCTGTTATCATTTGCTAACAGTCAGCATATCAGAAATAACGAATTTATAACCGTTTAATTCGACCAAAACAAATTTCGAAGCAACCCCGCAAATTAGACTGAACAGCCACAATGGGAACTTGAGCGCTCCTACCTGATTATGCCTGTCAGTCAAAGAATTCTCGTGACCTTGATAAACAAAAGGGGTCCCTGCCTGAACATTATAACATTTAGAGGGTCACCTAGAATCCGTCCTGATTGGTCAAAAACCCATATGGGGCACTGAATTGGTAATAAAATACAATAACACAACATTAAGCAAGAGTATCATAATACAATCTAACACAATGCAGTTCATTGCAATTTCATTACCAATAGAATACAGACCAAAAAAAACCCTGCAACAACAAGGTTGCAATGTCCAAAATGACCAAATATAATGTAGTAAAATGCCATTTCAACACACATATAATCAAAGCTGTTTGCCTCTGCATTCTCTTATTATTCCTCTTCAGGTTTAATAGTAAGTATAAATCCTGTTTCCCATAGAAATGTGTCAGTGAAAGAAATGAAACCAGCCCCAAGCATGCAGTTATTTCTTATACAACTGTATGGACAAATCTTAAATATCAATGGTTAACCCTTTCATTGCCTGTATGACTTCAGTGAAAGAAATGAAACCAGCCCCAAGCATGCAGTTATTTCTTATACAACTGTATGGACAAATCTTAAATATCAATGGTTAACCCTTTCATTGCCTGTATGACTTCAGCGGAAGTCCTGGGTAACTTGCTTTAAAGGGCAAAAAACCTGTTAAATAACCTACAAAGAAGAACAAGAATAACAACAAAGAATGTGCGTGTGTGAGGTGTATTCATTTATACATCAAGGACACATTGTAAGCAGTCAATTCACATTATACAGGCAACTCTGTGTAAACAAAAAAGGTTAAGGCTGACTGTTTGAATTACCTGAGCAAAGATTGGCAGCTTGCCAATGTCCTGAGCAGTGATGAAGAATTTCGTGGTCTTCGACAAGCCGCCACACAAACAGAATGGATCTCTGTTGGCTCGTGCTCCGTGAACTTTGAACCCCTTCTTTCCGTCCACTCTCAACTGCATCTAATAACAACAGAGCGAAACGTACAGATATCTATACAGTGGTACCTGCAGTGTAAGGCCCCTCCGATGTCAGGACACCTCAATCAATCAATCAATCAATATGAGGCTTATATCGCGCGTATTCCGTGGGTACAGTTCTAAGCGCAGGGATTTATTTAATTTTTTAATTTTTTATTTTATGCAATTTATATCGCGCACATATTCAAGGCGCAGGGATTTATTTATGCCGTGTGAGATGGAATTTTTTTACACAATACATCACGCATTCACATCGGCCAGCAGATCGCAGCCACACCTGCCAATAAAGGACACCTTTTGTCACTTTGTCTATTAACTTCATCAGTATATACCTGACATGTAAGGACACCACTTCCGTACAGTCATAAGAGAGCTCGATCCTTGTACCACTGCAGTAATTCTGCGTCTCCGTATTCAAAACAGCAACTGCAAAACTCAGCTTCAGCAGATGCTTGTTGATGATTTAAGTCTGCCTTCATTTTGTATCCCCAAACATTAGACAGTTTACATTCTGTTTTGTATGACGGCCAGCTAACTTTGAAGATTTGTGACAAGAAAAGCAGCTCCTTTCATCTCAAAAAGTAACGCTTCAAATGCTCAAATCCACACCCACTTTTCTTGCTCGTTATCACGCGAGCACAGAATTAACCAGATAGTTACAGACAGGGGCGTGAGCGTGACAGTTTTGAGAAGCATGAGAGCTAAAACGAATATATTAAAATGTGACATTGAGCGTGGGGCTCTTTTCAGGTTAAAATGTGAGCGTTTTCCTCATGATCTGCGATAATTTACGTGTGCAGGACTCAAACTGCGAGAGCTGGAAGCAAGCCATTTTAACATAAGATAGTACTGATCGTTCTAAACAACTTTTCTTCTTGATCAATTCATAAAAGTTGCCTTGATGATTTTTTAAATAATTAAAAACGTCCTCCGCTAGCCCCCCGGACAGACTATACTTACGCTTCCTGCTTTTGCACGCACTTTATCCAGATAGTTTATAGATAGTGACGCTGATTGCATAAGATATGCTGAACTCGTACAGCACTGAAGGGGAGGTTGACCTTCTTCTTCTTCTTCAGCGTTCCAGAATTGTCTGGTTACGTGTGAGCTCGTTTGCCCACTCTGAGAGCTTAGTCAGCTTCACTCCGCTTTCGTTGAGTAGGTATGCTGGGTATTTTCGTGTTTCCATAACCCACCAAACTCTGACATGGATTACAGGATCTTTTCCGTGCGCACTTGGTCTGGTGCTTGCGTGCGCACACGAAGGGGGTTAAGTCACTAAGCAGGTCTGCACATAAGTTGACCTGGGAGATCGGAAAAATCTCCACTCTTAACCCACCAGGCGGCAGCGACCGGGATTCGAACTCACGACCTCCCGATTAGGAGGCCGACGTCTTACCACCACGCCACTGCGCCCGTCATAGGTTGACCAACAAACAGCACAAAAGAAAAAGTTCATCCCCCAATAGTGACGCTTATATGAAGTCATATCGCGCGCGTATCTCCAGACTCGGACTCAAGGCGCAGGGATCTATTTATGCCGTGTGAGATGAAATTTTTTACACAATACATCACGCATTCACATCGACCAGCAGATCACAGCCATTTCGGCGCATATCCTACTTTTCACGGCCTATTATTCCAAGTCACACGGGTATTTTGGTGGACATTTTGTACTATGCCTAACCAATTTTGCCAGGAAAGACCCTTTTGTCAATCGTGGGATCTTTAACGTGCACACCCCAATGTATTGTACACGAAGGGACCTCGGTTTTTCGTCTCATCCGAAAGACTAGCACTTGAACCCACCACCTAGGTTAGGAAAGGGGGGAGAAAATTGCTAACGCCCTGACCCAGGGTCGAACTCGCAACCTCTCGCTTCCGAGCGCAAGTACGTTACCACTCGGCCACCCAGCTTATCAAACACTCATGTCCACACCATCTCTCCCTTCTAACTTACGTGCAAGCCCTTGTCCAGATAGTTATAGATGGTGACAGTGATCATGCCCACACCATCTCTCCCTTCTAACTTACGTGCAAGCCCTTGTCCAGATAGTTATAGATGGTGACAGTGATCATGTCCACACCATCTCTCCCTTCTAACTTACGTGCAAGCCCTTGTCCAGATAGTTATAGATGGTGACAGTGATCAAGCCCACACCCACTCTCCCTTCTAACTTACGTGCAAGCCCTTGTCCAGATAGTTATAGATGGTGACAGTGATCAAGCCCACACCATCTCTCCCTTCTAACTTACGTGCAAGCCCTTGTCCAGATAGTTATAGATGGTGACAGTGATCAAGCCCACACCCACTCTCCCTTCTTACTTACGTGCAAGCCCTTGTCCAGATAGTTATAGATGGTGACAGTGATCAAGCCCACACCATCTCTCCCTTCTAACTTACGTGCAAGCCCTTGTCCAGATAGTTATAGATGGTGACAGTGATCATGCCCACACCCACTCTCCCTTCTAACTTACGTGCAAGCACTTGTCCAGATAGTTATAGATGGTGACGGTGATGGGGAGCCGCTCGCCTCGGACAGCATTGTAGGGGAGGTTGAAGGACAAAAAGAAGGGCTGGAAGGTGGTAAGGGAGGTCACCGAGGACAGCCCGAAGCCAGCCTTTTCGTTGATGCAGAGAGAGTTGCCCACCCATTGCGTGATAGTGTCTGGCACGGTGACAGAGATGTTGCGAGCTCCACTCTCACTGAAATAAAATTAAGGGTAACAGTGTACGCCTAGTCCAGCGTCATATTATTTCTCAACAATGTCATTGTAGAAGGAACACTTTTGACCAGCCCCTTATGACAGGTACCGCTGTATTAGCAACAGAGTAACACTGATTTCTGATCTGCTATTCCAATTTCTTCTTTTTTTTAAGTGACAATCACTGGATTGCTCAAAATAAAAATAAATATTCACAGAGCTCATTCAAGTACTCGACAGTTGTAAGTGTGACATGGGATCTCATCAAAACAGTAAAATACTAGCGCAGCAACTAACTGATGTTTAAAACAAAAGAAAAGCATCAACATCTGGAAAACAATTAAACATTTCAGGAAAGGACAACTGTGCTGTCTATCTAAGCTACCCAAAGAGTAAAATCAAAACTAATTGTTTTCTGATAGGACCACTTTCTGGATATGCACATGGCCATATATATAAGAAAAGGAAAGGAAAACCTGGGCTGTATCAATTCCAGAAAACTTGTTAAAATGGCAGCGTATCAGTAAACACCTCTGAACAGGGCTTTCTGAGCAGGAACAGAGCCCTTCAGTGCAACCCTCCATTAAGGACCCCAACCCCCGACACACACACCATTCCTTTTACAACTTCCCCCCTTCCTATTTTTTAGATTTTTTGTTTACAATACAATATAACATTGTGGAAAAGGGGTGGGGGTAGAGGGTCATAATATGTCTTAAAGGAACCAATGGTAAACACATTGTCTTCAGCACCTATACACATCACAGTAGTATACACATATCAGAACTTTCTTTATCTATTTATATATATTTATCTATATATATAAATTCTTTATTTATTTATTTATATATATTCTTTCCATAAGCTTACCATCCCGAAGAAGGCAGCAACGTGCCGAAATATTGATTATAGATATAAACGTACCTAACCTGGTTACTGGTGTGTTTTCATTTTATTAACATATCAGAACTGTCTGGGTGCACGTACCCAAGGGTAAACAGATCCCAGAGCCAAGTTTCAGGAAAGTGAGAACGAACATCCGCTTTTGCTGAAGCTAGTGGAACTTGAAGTCCTCTCTCATCCTCAGA
This sequence comes from Littorina saxatilis, assembly GCF_037325665.1. Classification (NCBI taxonomy): domain Eukaryota; kingdom Metazoa; phylum Mollusca; class Gastropoda; order Littorinimorpha; family Littorinidae; genus Littorina; species Littorina saxatilis. Next base: position 105,081,002 of record NC_090245.1, read on the forward strand.
GTCTTGGATTACTGAGGCCACAGGTCCCGGAATACCCGAGTCTACGGCATAGGCTGCATCATTTCCCAAGCAAAACCACAGATTCAAGATCACATGCGCTTGCCTCATGTTCATTTGTCGTTGCTCCGGTTAGTGAAACAACTTTTGCAAACCTGTCAGTGGCATGCATGGTACACGAGATAGTTCATGCTGCCAATGAGTGCCTATCACACTTGCCTTAATGTTAATTTGCTTGCAGTTACTGTGGTTAGTGAAACAGAGCTTTTGCAAACCTGTCAGTGACATGCATGGTACACGAAATAGCTTATTTTCATCGCCCCAGAGTCGTTTTGTCTCTAAAAATCACAAGGCTACAACGAACTGATGTCAATAATTGTCTCCAAAGACAAAAATACACAAACACAAGTGCACATCGAGTGATGGGCGAACTCTGAACAAACAGCGGGAGGTGCACGGAACAGCCACGGCCGCTGTGTTGACCCAGAACCGCTCCCAACACCAACTGCCACAAAAGCACCTGTTGCTGCCAATACCCTACGTCCCTACTTGCAGGCAAAGTGCAGCGATGTCTGTGACTTGGATATGATCTCCAAATTGGAGTGTACAGTGGAGAAGTGTGCCAGTTCTGAGCAGCGTCAGACAAACATTCTGGATTTTTTCAAAACAGCTTAGTACGTGTGTCGCGGCAGTGTCAGTGTGTGCAGTGTCTTTTTTGACGAACACGGAGATTGATCAGAATGTACATGTACATGCTTTTACACGACTTTTTAAATTTTACTTCTAAAATTGTGACAGTAAAGTGAACATTTGAACTATGCCTCTCTCTATGGATTATATTATGAAGCTGTTGAAAACATGCAGAGATTGTACTCTCCAAGGAAAGATCGATGGGACGATCATTTGAAGGTGAGTGGGAAAACTTGTCTTAAAGCCATTTAGGGTTGAAAACTCCACAGCGAATTGCTGATATAACAAACTAAAATGTATCTCCCTTGAGATTCGTTGTACCCGGACTCCACTGTAATGTAAGACTGTTGGTGGCATGCATGGTACATAAGATAGCCTATGCTGCCAATGAGTACCTAGCTATCAGACACTTTCCTGGTTTTAAAATGTTCTTGCAGTTACTGCAGTGGTTATAGTAGTGAAACAGAGTGAATGCAAGATTGTCAGAGGTATGGCAAGTGATGCATGTGGTAAAGAGCTGGACTGTTTCCAGAGGCAAGGTTTATGACCAAACACGTTCACAGCCTGGTGATCAGCACAGAATTAAGTCTGAGAAACAAGAATAATCAAGAGGATAATTGTGTCATCTATGTAAGGTAAGTGCTGAATATGGGCTGTGTGATTGTATGCTTTATTGTGTTTTCCCGTTGGTTTTTTTAAATTTTTTTATGCTTTATTTTTATTTCTTTATTTATTTTTTTTATTTCTTTATTTATTTCTTTAATTTTATTTTTTATTTTTTATTTTATTTTTTTGAAGATGCAGTTTTGCATGGTTGATGTTATTTGATGTTGCTGTCTGATGTTGATGTCGTGTACCAAAAAGAATTAAAAACGTGTAAAAAAAATAAATTGTAAGGTAAGTGCAATATTTTTCACTGTCAGGTACAGGAAAGGGATTATATCCAGAGGAAATTGTGAGGTTAGCGCACAAACCAGTCAGATTTAGAATAAACAGCAACCGTGGCCAATCATTCAGAAGACCACCCAGTTCTCAGCCTTTAACACTTTCTACCCCACCTATGTTGACCAAGTTTTTTTTAAGCCAAGATCAGTTGTTCTGCAGCAGGTCACTCAGAATTGTAGTAACTGTGTATCAACACGATGGAATGCAGACGTTAGATCGACGTTACAGGAAGCGACTGAAGTGACTGTGTGTACGGATATATCCGTAACAGGTCAGATAGAGCCATATGAGTGGGTACGGATATATCCGTACCTGGGAGACAATGAGTTAAAGGAATATTGTCTCCCAGCAAAAGTGTACCGGTATAATGTAAAAATGAGTCACTGCCAGACTGTAATGGTAAGAAGTAATTGCAAGTATCAAAAACAAAAGAGAGTTATACTCTGGGCTGACATATAGCATATTGCCCAGAGACCGAGGTTGTTGGGTTGGGGGGTGGTGGATGGAGAGAGAGTAAGCATGCATATGTCCATGTGTACACAGATGTTAGTTATCGCAAATGGTATTAGATCTGCTCATGCTGCAGCTGATAATTATAAGCCAATCTCAACGCTCACTGCACGTGTGTTGCAAAGTGAATCTTACCCTTCAAGTAGTCTCTTTACGATCTAGCTCTGGCTCATGGATTTAGAGTCACTAACAAAACCCACCCAAAACTGCTGCACATGACTCTCAACACCTACCCAATGGTATGCAGCTCCCAAAGCCATGTTTCCGGAAAGTGTGAACGAAGATCTACTTTTTCTGCAGCTGATCCACGCAGTATATCTGTAGCTGCCAATGGTACAATGGCTTCTTCAGGACGTTCATCAAAGCGACCTTCATCTTTCCCAAGCAGAAGCAATCATTTGAAACAGGGAATGGCAATAAACCCCACTTTCCAGTTGATTCAAACAGACATTTTGATCGATTGGTAAGTTGGATTAGTAAACAAACTTGCAGAGAAATAGTCTGAAGTGGAGCACAGAAATGCACAATCGTTCGTTGGGAACTTATTTCTGTGTAAAAGACTGAGTGAAAGAAAACAAGAGCACAAGTATTGGCAAAAGAGGAACAAGAGCTGCGTTGTTTGTGCCCAATGATGATGATGATGATGATGATGATGATGATGATGATGATGATGATGATGATGATGCCATTCTCTGGGGAAATGTACCACACATTTTTCAGCCAGGTCAGAAAACGCCAACGAGATTGAAGCTGCTTTGTCTAGCCAATGTTTGTTGATACAAAGACAGAACGAGGGAGACTGAGAGTACGATCCAGTAGCAAAGTTGTTTCAGTTTTCAACACACTGCTTGCAGACAGGATGTCAGAAACAAAGACTGCCAGAGTTTGAAAGCTTCAGTGGACGGGCGCAGTGGCATGGTGGTAAGACGTCGGCTTCCTAATCGGGAGGTCGTGAGTTCGAATCTCGGTCGCTGCCGCCTGGTGGGTTAAGTGTGGAGATTTTTCTGATCTCCCAGGTCAACGTATGTGCAAACCTGCTAGTGAGTTAACCCCCTTCGTGTGTACACGCAAGCACAAGACCAAGTGCGCACGGAAAAGATCCTGTAATCCATGTCAGAGTTCGGTGGGTCATAGAAACACGAAAATACCCAGCATGCCGCCCCCGAAATCGGCGTATGCTGCCTGAATGGCGGGGTAAAAACGGTCATACACGCTAAAAACATGAGTGAACATGGGAGTCTAAGCCCATGAACGAAGAAGAAAAAGAACTTTCTTTTTTTATTTAGTGTTTAACGTCGTTTTCAACCACGAAGGTTATATCGCGACGGGGAGAAGAAGAAGAAGAAGAAAGCTTCAGTGTAGTGTGAAGAATGTCAATGTAAGGCACACTGTTGGACCAATCACCCTGAGACATATACTCAACATCTTAATATTATACTCTCAACACAAGACCAACACATTTGTGCAGCACCGGGGACCAGGTAGCTCAGGTAGCTCAGGTGGCTCAGGTGGCAGAGCACTGGATTAGGTTCACGAGACCAACACATTTGTGCAGCACCGGGGACCGGGTAGCTCAGGTGGCAGAGCACTGGATTAGGGTCACGAGACCAACACATTTGTGCAGCACCGGGGACCAGGTAGCTCAGGTAGCTCAGGTGGCTCAGGTGGCAGAGCACTGGATTAGGTTCACGGGTTCAAATCCAGGTCGGGACAGACACGAGTCAACTTTATGTGCAGACTCAGAGATGGTATCTATGTCCCACCCCCGTGTCACCAAAGTGGAACGTAAAAGACCTGGGTCACTCCGCCATAAGTACACCCACACACCTGGGTAGCGCGACTCTTGTTGCTGCTAGCTTTCCACTGGGACGAATTAGCGACTCGAATTTCCCAGCATCAGGATAATAAAATAAATGAAAGAAAGTAATTAACAGTAACACCTTTGTAAGCTCTGAAGTACCTTTTAAGAAAAAGGTAAAATGTTGAAAACCGACTTAGTTTACACACATTACTCGTTATGAAAGCCTCCCCAAAACCATCCCCCAAAGCACTTTGCAGAGAGGACGCAGACAAGGTGGGCAGAGAAGGACACTTGGTTTTAGAGTGCACGCTCGACGGGCGCTGTGGCGTGGTGGTAAGACGTCGGCCTCTTAATCGGAAGGTCGAGGGTTCGAATCCCGGCCGCGGCCGCCTGGTGGGTTAAGTGTGGAGATTTTTCCGATCTCCCAGGTCAACTTATGTGCAGACCTGCTAGTGGCTTATCCCCCTTCGTGTGTACACGCAAGCACAAGACCAAGTGCGCACGGAAAAGATCCTGTAATCCATGTCAGAGTTTGGTGGGTTATAGAAACACGAAAATACCCAGCATGCTTCCTCCGAAAGCGGCGTATGGCTGCCTAAATGGCGGGGTAAAAACGGTCATACACGTAAATACGTGGGAGTTTCAGCCCACGAACGAAGAAGAAGAAGAAGAAGAGTGCACGCAAAAGGTCTCGACAGCAGGAAGAGACACCACTCCCCCTCTGATTAATGATATCCACACTTTCTCCGTCTACCGGACATGTTCCACAACCAAGTTACAGGGAAGTCAGTTCATATCCTCCAATCACCAGACCCCTCTGTTAACACTATTCACATATATATGGGGCGGGGATATATACTGTTCAAAAAAAGAAACGCATAGCTTGTAATATTTGGTTAATTTAGTTATATGGCTACAAGGATATCCACCAAACTGCAGAAAATGTTTATCTGGTCGTCGACCTTTCGTCCATTGCCACAAGTGAGCTCTGCACGTGACGCATGCGTTATCAGTGGCTACAATGTCAAAATTGCTCATTTGGCATGACCACTCGTCATGCTTCAGTGTAATCTCGTGAAACTCGGGGAATATTGAGCTCTCACCATGTCTTCCAAAACCCATAAAAGCGGATTGTTCGCCACAAAGAAATCAGACGACAATTCAGCGACGAAAGATGGCCCGATTGAGCAGAGAAGACCGCCAAATTGCATTGGGTCGTTTACAAGCAGGCCAAGGTCAAAGTGCAATCGCCAGGCACTTCCACGTGTCCCAGAGCACCATCAGTAGACTGTGGGTCAGGTTTCAAGCCACTGGCTCCGTTGCTGACTTGCCACGAGCGGGAAGACCAAGGGCGACAACTGCTGCTCACGACCGCTTCATACGGCTCCGCCACCTCCGGAATCGTTTCCTGTCGGCCTCATCTTCTGTCCAGGCTCTCCCCGGGCCACACCGATTATCGGACCAGACCGTGCGGAACCGCCTGCATGAAGCTGGTTTGAGAGCTCGCAGACCTCACAGAGGAGCTGTCCTCACCCGCCGCCATCGCCAGAACCGAGTGCAGTGGGGCAACCAGCACCTTCGCTGGACCGTCCGGAATCACTGGAGACACGTGTGGTTCAGCGACGAGTCCTACTTCCTGCTCCAGCGACATGATGGTCGGAGGAGGGTCTACCGGAGAGTAAACGAACGTTACGCGCCCAACTGTGTGGATGAGGCACCCGTTCATGGTGGTGGAGGCGTCATGGTGTGGGGGGCGATCAATACCGCTGGAAGGAGCACCCTGGTGCACGTCCAAGGGCGCATAACTGCCCAGCGATACGTGGAGGAAATTCTGCGCCCACACGCCCTTCCTCTTCTGGCTGACCAGGATGCCATATTCCAGCAGGACAACGCTCGCCCGCACACAGCACGACTCACCACCCAGTTCCTCACCGACCACCATGTCCAGGTGCTTCCCTGGCCATCCATGTCGCCAGACATGAACCCGATAGAACACCTCTGGGATGAATTGGACAGACGTGTGCGCAGGCGAGAAGAAGCGCCGGCAAATCACCGCGATCTATTGCAGGCACTTCAGGAAGAGTGGGACACCATCCCACAGCAAGATATCCGGCATCTGATCCAGTCCATGCCCAGAAGGTGCCGGGCAGTTGTTGCTGCTCAAGGCAGTCACACCCCCTACTGACTTGACAGCCTCGGCACCCAATCGTATTGATTGACTGATTGATTTGAAGATGCAAATGAACTGTGTGTGCATTCAACTGTGTCCATACCAAATTTCAAACAAATAATCTAAATATTGGATTTTCTGTTAATTTTTTCGAAAAATAAAACAAATTTGGCAAGTAGCAACTATGCGTTTCTTTTTTTGAACAGTATAGCTCAGTAGGTAGCGCGCTGGATTTGTATTCAGTTGGCCGCTGTCAGCGTGAGTTCGATCCCAGGTTCGGCGGAAATTTATTTCAGAGTCAAATTTGTGTGCAGACTCTCTTCGGTGTCCAACTCCCCCCCGTGTACACTACATTGGGTGTGCACGTTAAAGATCCCACGATTGACAAAAGGGTCTTTCCTGGCAAAAATTGCTTAGGCACAGTTAATAATTGTCTACCTATACCCGTGTGACTTGGAATAATAGGCCGTGAAAGGTAAATATGCGCCGAAATGGCTGCAATTACTGGCGATATAAAATTTCATCTCACACGGCATCACTGCAGAGCGCCTAGAACTGTACCCACGGAATATGCGCGATATAAGCCTCATTGATTGATTGATTGATATATATACTCCACCTACCCTACATATTGCACTCTTCAACCACACCTAGGGGAAGTCAGTTCATATCCTCCAATCACCAGACCCCTCTGTTAACACTATTCACATATATATACTCCACCTACCCTACATATTGCACTCTTCAACCACGCCTAGGGGAAGTCAGTTCATATCCTCCAATCACCATACCTCTCTAATTACAATAGTACCCAATATCAACCTACCCCACATATTCCACACTCCACAACCAAGTCTCGGGGAAGTCAGTTCGCACCCTTGTATCATCATACCTCTCTAATAACAATAGCGACATATATCAACTTACCCTACATACTCTACTCTTCAACAACAGCTATAGGGGAAGTCAGTGACATAGCTTTGAATCACCATACCTCTCTAATTACAATAGTACCCAATATCAACCTACCCCACATATTCCACACTCCACAACCAAGTCTCGGGGAAGTCAGTTCGCACCCTTGTATCATCATCTCCACTTTTCAGAACCCTACTGCCAGCTCCCACGTTTTCCATCCTGGCAGCTGCTTGCACGATGAATTGAAGCAGCGATGGATGTGTGAGTGAGTGTCAAGGAGAGGACAGAGAGATACATTTAAGTGTTAGGGATAGACAAGACTTGCAAGACCTTGTACACAATGCAAAGTTAAAAGAGGCATGCACAAAATGTGTCCTTCTCCGTTAAAAGTGTGACAGAGAAATTTGAGAGTTCGATCACCAGAGGGAATATTGCTTAGCCCAGTATTGTGGGTTTCTACCAAGATCATATGATTTTTTCACTCTCACATTTTCGATGGAGAAGTTCACAAAGTACCCAATAGGAACTGTTCATGTTAATAGAGTATATAGTAGAGTCGAACCTGCCGTGGTGACCGCCTTTTTGTCTCCAAACTTCTATGTATGTCATCTTTGAATCTTTTTCTTATTTTTTTCTTTTTTTTCCTGTGGAGAACAGAGATTTTTCAGTCACGTCCTTTCTAGTCTACAACCAGGGGAAGAAGGCTATCCTCTTGATAAGGCCAAAAAAAAAAAAAAAGGTGTGGTTACGGTAACATAGCCAAAAAAAATAGGGTAGGAAGGTAGGCAATCACTTTTTTTTTCTAATGTGTACAAATTAAACCTACTTGACAGGGAAATAATAAGTGTGCGACTCGGGCGCTTTCGCTTTCATTGTGTTTTCTGCACTCATTTTCTTGTGTGTGGTTTTGTTTTTGGCTCACGTAAGTGTAGCCTATGCGATGGTAAACTTTGTCTGTCTGTGCGTGCGTGCGTATGTATGTATGTGTGTATGTCTGTGGTAGAAACTTTAACATTTTTGGCTAAACACCGAAATACTCATTTCACGTGGTTAATTTTCAAGCACCATCTTCAAATTATTGAAGCAATGATCAACATTGTGTCGGCATGTGTGTAGTTAAAGCGTGTATCCAAAGAAAACGGGTGGTGGGGGGTTTTGAAGGGGTACAAGCAGTTGACTGATTTGTGTCGTGTTTGGCATGTAGACGGCAGGTCAGGTGTCAAGATCAGGTCAGGGGTCGCGCGAAGGATTGTGGTCCAGTTCTCACCTCGCCGATTCGCCGGGGAAGACGATTTCATGTTGTTCGGTTTCTAAGCTCCAGAAAAGTAAATAAAGAAGATACCAAAGGGAGATTTCCTACAATTTGATCTGCACAGCGTGTTTCCAATGTCCACGCGAGGAAGAGCTGTCGAAAGCGCGGCAGTCAGTGTCGATCTTGCAGCTGTATCCCGGTAAGTTCAGAGACAGATCTAGTGTCTCCCACTCTGATAACGTGTCACCTACTGTTAATCCGTTTTGTTTTAATTTCTTTTTATTTCAGCAGACACGGATGTCAAACACAGTGCTAGGCAGTCACCTCTAGTGAAATGAGTTGATCTAAAGTGCCTGTAATGTTTGGATGTCTTTGCTCGTGGTTCGATTTATGTGAATTTCAAGACTTGCAGTAGAGTCTCAAGTTAAGTTTACTCTGCCCGAAAAAAACTGTCCACCATTTACTTGAACATGCAGATATAAGGAAACGGAATGAATCTGTTCTCAAAGTCAAAATGATCACGATTTTTTCCTCAGATTCAAAACATGCACTGTCATGGTTTTGTCTGTACAATTTAGTAAGTCTTAAGTACTTTGCAACAACTTCCTTGAACGTGAAAGACAGTTTTTGAATGCTAGATCTGTATCGCGTTTCATTCCAGACTCGATCCTCTCTTTGATTGTAGATCTACTGTTTGCTGTTTACGCACTATCATATGATTCGCTATGTAACGTTTGGTAAGCTTACCTTGCCACAGCTTTCTTGTCTTTGTTGGCATTTCTGGCTGTGTTGACCGTCAGAATTATTTTAAGAACCAGGCTGCTGCAGTCGACATGTTTCGCATATTGTAGGGTTACCATGCTGCATAGGTAAAGTGGCTTGTATAACCTGACTATTCTGTTTCAAAACACTGTTTATATTTGTGTAGGTTGTAGTCATCATAACTAATCGCATTTTGCCATTTGTTTCAGAAAGGAGGTTAACCTACAACAAGATCGACGCTATGTCAGATATATGCCTCAGCCACATGAAGACTTCCGAATTTAGATCTACTCGGCATGGTGACAAGTCTTGATGAAAAGTATAGGACTGAGGACAGCAGTGGAAAAAGTGCCCACATGGCAGGTACCTAACCTATTACCCTAGTCATTTTATCTGTTTGCCTTCTTTTGAAAATTATACATGGAGTTGATATGATGCGTTAGTTTTAACTGTGTGTGTGTGTGTGCGTGTGTGTGTGTGTGTGTGTGTGTGTGTGTGTGTGTGTGTGTGTGTTTGTGTGTGTGTGTTACGGAGTGAGTGAGTTTGTGTTATGTTACTGTTTGTCGATTTCTTACGGGAGCCTTGAAGGCTTCGCCTCTTGTTTTTGTTGTTGTTGACAATTGTAATAAAAAGTTATAGGGTCGGCCCCTAAAAATAGGGTAGGTCGGGTTACCGTAACCACACCTATTTTTTTTTAGGCCTAACAACCACCTGCCCATTACAACCACTCCAAAGGGTTTCCAAGGACTTGTTTCCCTGTTATAATTCACCTTTCCATAGAAACTACCTGTCTAGCAGGACCCCTTCTGGTTGGTCCCTTGGGTGTTTATTACAGACAGGTGCAACTGCACTAATAGAATAAATAGACACAATCCAAAACAGTTCAAATGCAAGAAGTGTTAGTAGAGAGATCAGTTATACTTGTTCACATGAGAAATTTACAAGAGAAGCAAACCATCCTTCAAAAGAAAGAAAATTGCACTCTGAATGATAACATTAACAAGAAACAACATACAAAATTCAAACACATTTTAAGCTTTTCTCAGCATCTTCTATGAAAAGAAAACATTTTTTTCTAAATATAACTTCTACAAAATTTATATATATTAGACACAAAAGGCCAAATTATAATGAACTTAACTGAACTGTACACAGATTGTGTAGTATACTGTACTATATATCATTAAGAACAAAAAAACAAACAAAACTAGCCAAACAGAGCATAGAATAATGTACTCAGAATTTAGCCCATTAGGGATCCAGACAAAGAGAGAGCTATAGACAGAAAGACAGAAAGCCAAGTCCTTGTAAAAATAAGGAAGAAGAAATTGACATGCCAGCACACAAACACACACACACCCTCAAAGAACAACACAGACTCCTATTAATTCAAGCGAGACACAATACAACTACAAAACCATAGCACTTTACAAGCAAGTGGCAAATTAACACATAGGATGTGAAACACAGACATACAAACAGACAGATGGACAGACAGACATAAAGCATGATTCAGTCTGAGATGAAGGACTCACCATAATAGACAGGTATGTCCTTGGCACATGGCCGTGTTTCTACAGCAAGATTAGTCAGGACCAACATGCCCATTTGCTGCACAAACATTTATTTTACACAATTGAAACCACTGAAAACACTCACACACATAGTAACACATAGTAACACACAGTAACACACACCCACCCACAAACAACAGCTTGTGCACATACTGTTGTCAGTATGCAGACCATGTTTGAAATCATTGAAAAGGAGCCTGACATCCATACCCTCAAACACATCTACAACTGCGTGTGCACATTCATTTGAATATGCATTTGTACACACATACACACTCACAAACACACACGCACAAACACACATACACATCAAAACATAAGAATCAACTGACCTTGAAAGCCTCAATGGCATCAACGTAGTTGGACCTGTACCAGTAGTCGGGGAATCGAACAAATCCCTCTTCAGCATCTTCTTCTTCCTCGCCTTCTTCACCATCCCTGTTCGCAGCAGCCTCCAACTTTGCTAAAGTGAAAATAAAACATGCAGACAAAGTTGAGGATAGCGAAGCATGCTTAGCTGAGTTATCGTGATGAAAGTGAAGATGAAAATACAGTGGTGCCTGAGATGCGTGGACCCTCCGGTGAGAGGACACCTCCCATGAAAGGACACATTCCGTTGTCCCTTCCGTCTATAACCCAGACCGAAATATACCTGTCACGACTTGACACCTCCAGTGTATGGACATTTTGGCTGGTGCCCTGGGTGTCCTACATGGCGGGTACCATTGTACAAGTAACAAACAAGCTTAGCTGTTTGGCTACCACAGCCAACATCCAGAATGCATTACATTTACCTTCTGACGAGGGTCTCGACCAGCAGGAGAAATAATTCCATCATCAATCAATCAATATGAGGCTTATATCGCGCGTATTCCGTGGGTACAGTTCTAAGCGCAGGGATTTATTTTTATTTTATCATTTTATGCAATTTATATCGTGCACATATTCAAGGCGCAGGGATTTATTTATGCCGTGTGAGATGGAATTTTTTTACACAATACATTCCGCATTCACATCGGCCAGCAGATCGCAGCCATTTCGGCGCATATCCTACTTTTCACGCCCTATTATTCCAAGTCACACGGGTATTTTGGTGGACATTTTTATCTATGCCTATACAATTTTGCCAGGAAAGACCCTTTTGTCAATCGTGGGATCTTTAACATGCACACCCCAATGTAGTGTACACGAAGGGACCTCGGTTTTTCATCTCATCCGAAAGACTAGCACTAGGTTAGGAAAGGGGGGAGAAAATTGCTAACGCCCTGACCCAGGGTCGAACTCGCAACCTCTCGCTTCCGAGCGCAAGTACCACTCGGCCACCCAGTCCTTGATTATCATGATTAGTTTCCATCAAAAAGTGTGAATGTTTTGAAAACAAATTTTATAAATAGCACTCAGTTGCACTAAAACCAGTTCACCACACAAGTAGCTGGTCATGTTCTGTACCATGAGATTACCATGAATTTGAGTGTTATTGAAATTAGCAAACATAAGCATGGTACTCTGAAAAACAATAAGCTGGTAACAAAAAGACCAAAAAGCACTGTACTCCCGTTAAAATGACAAACACAGAACAAATAACGGCGACGTTTCGACCTTTGGGTCACGTGCAGTCGCCATTGTTTATTTGCTTTCGCCATATCACCTTGACTATACCCCTTTGTTGTTTCGTATCCGTCGTGTTAGTAAGTGTGCACTTCTTTCCTTCCTGAAGAAGACCCATAGGTCAAAACGTCGCCGTTATTTGTTCCGTGTTCGTCATTTTAACGTGTGTACAGTGCTTTTTGGTCTTTGACTCTCACAGAATACAGAATACAGAATCTTTAATTGCCCAAGGTTGGGAATTTGTGATGACATTGCGGTTAAGAAACGACATTGCGGTGCAGTCGCCATTGTTTATTTGCTTAATAAGCTGGTAGTCAAGCGGAGGCTTGTGCAACAAGATCAGGAAGGGGGAGAATTGAATTGAATTGAATTGAATTGAGTTGAACTTTATTTTACAATGATTAAGATTTAAGGCTCGGCCTTTTCTTACAATCTATCATTGGGGCGCACAAACACACAATACAAATTTTGTTTAAACTTAAAAACTAAAAAAGGTGTGTAAAAAATAAGCATATGATGATGATGAGGAGGATCAGGAGGATCAGGAGGAGGAGGATGGAGTGGGATAAACGTTACACCCCACATATCCCCACATATTTTGGGTGCCGAACCCCATGCAACAGAATAATTATATGCAACCTTTGTTGTTAGTGCAGGCAAGGCATTAGGGGAGTGCTCACCTTTCTTCTCCATCTTTTCTTTGCAGTAGTTGTTGTCATTCCTGAAGTATGTGTAGCGGTTGCGCGAGGACAAACTGTATTCTTTCAGTTTTTCAAACACCTGCAATGTTCAAACATGTAGTCTTATTTCAGTGTAAACAATGTTTTGTGACCGCTACACAGAGTGGGAAGCAAAAACACCTTTTTCAAATACAAGAAGAGCAAACGCTCGATCGAGTCACTTTCGCAGTTCTGAATATTATATGAGGTATCAGATGGACAGGAAGAAATTGCTATTCACAACACAATACAGATGTAAATAATTTGATGTAAAGAATAATCCTATAAAGTTTGAATCAAATCCGATGAATAGTTTCAGAGATATGATATTTCAATTTTTTTCCTTCAAGACATACCTGTGACCTTAAAAAAGGTCAAAGGTCACCAAAGCAGACGTCAAAGTGTAGAGGTCACTGGGAGTCACGTTCACATAAAATTTGAGCCCGGTCACTTTTATAGTTTCCGAGAAAAGCCCAACGTTAAGTTGTGTGTTGCCGAACAGAAAAGGCTAGTTATCTCCCTTGTTTTTCTGATAACGTTCGTAAAAGGCTACAGATGTAAATACTTTGATGTAAAGAATAATCCTACAAAGTTTCAATCACATCCGATGAACTTTGTCAAAGATATAAAATGTCTAATTTTTCCTTTGACGCTGACCTGTGACCTTGAAAAAGGTCAAAGGTCAACGAAACCATCGTTAAAGTGTAGAGGTCATTGGAGGTCACGACTAAACAAAATATGAGCCGGATCGCTTTGATAGTTTCCGAGAAAAGTCCAACGTTAAGGTGGTGTCTACGGACGGACGGCCGGCTGGACGGACGGCCGGCCGGACAGACTAACACTGACCGATTACATAGAGTCACTTTTTCTCAAGTGACTCAATAAAACAGAAGGAACTCCATCCTTGCTTCTATAAGCAAAAGAGCTAAAAGTAAAAGGTAAAAAGCCACAAACAACAGAGCAGTACCTGTGCAGGTGTGATCTGGTGGTCACCCCCCAGGATGTTGATGCTCTTGTCCACCACCCCCACACCACACACTGAGCCTGCTGCCGCTTCCAACTGGATCACCGTCTGTTCCCCTGGTGCCACTGTCTTGTCTGCAAACTCCATTTTCACCTGGAACAAAGAAGAATATGCTGTCAAACACTTTAAACAGACAACAGACAAAAAAACACAGCAACAACACGCTTTTCAGAATTGTTCGTAAAGATTGGGAACGCAGAAGAAGAAGAAAAAGAAGTTCGTTTAGACATGACATGTTCAAAAGCGCAACGCAACCCAGTGGAAAAAACAAACACCTCATTCTGAAAACAGGGTTCCACTGAGAACTCCATACTGTCGGCGACTGTCTCCCCATCATCTCGGACGTAGAAGAGAAGGATGCTGAAGGAAGGTGACATTTCGGCTGTGACTGGAATGTCCAGTTGCACACTGGACACCTGGTCGGAGATGCTCTCTGACCGCACGATTTTCTCCTCTTCTCCACCGCCAAAGGGTGGCACTGGAGAAAAAAAAGAGGGCTTAAGTTTCAGGGGGCCTTTTTTACACTCTTTAAAAACAAGATCCCAAAATGTTCTGGGTACACAAGTCAACTGCTATTGCCTTTCTCCCTGTCATTACTCCATGCTGTGGTCTACTGATAAAACAAGGTTCCACTGAGAACTGAGGTAAATGTGAGCAGGGAATCAGTGAAATACACATTCTAAAAGGAGAGAAGTCTAACACCAGTGGATCTATAAGGGCACAGCTGTTCCTGGCTTGCATATTAGTTGGGGAAGGGACGAGTTACAAATAGCCAAGGCAGAGGGAATCATTTGGCTACCAACAGCTGCAGCCAGCACACTGTTAAGCTCGCTTGCTTGTTTTACCCAAATGCTTCCCCACTGCACCGGGAGATGGGACTTATCAGTGGCTGGCACCAAGCTGCTGTGTTATGTCTGCTGTGGGATAAGGGTGGGTGCTAAAAAATAGCTCAGCCTGCCTGCAGCTAAAGAGGCAGAAGTGAAGCCCTGGGAACAGCGGTGAGGGGCATTCCACTCTACTAAATCTTGTCTTTTTTCACACTTACTGATGCTTCTCTTTCGTCGCACCTGCTCATCTCCAAGGTCCAGTGACTCGGAGATGGGCTCAATCCTCATGGGCTCCAAGAGAGGCAACTCCGGTGCAGTGACCATCTCCGGCTCGTTGTACACTTCCGCCACTGCTGCCGTTCGTTCTGGGGGAAGCACCACCGACAGGGACGATTCATCAAAGGCTTCCGGTTCACCTACCATGACAGGAGGGCGGGGGGCCATCTCTGATGAGTCAGTCATATTTTCATATATTCGGGGTTCCGGAATATCGGTGACCAAGGGGGGTCGCGTGGGTTCCTCCCCGACCTCCAGGCAGTGTTCCATTAAGGGCTCCATGAAATCCAGAGGTCGTGGCAGTGTTGGCGCTGTCGTGGTTCCTGTGTGCACGATGCGCCCTCTCGACATGACCTGTGTCACACAAAAACAACGCAAGGAAATTGAGAACAGAAACTTACTTTCTCCAATTTCGTTGGGAATGTCAACAACGTGTATGGCACATGCGCAGTATGACCCAAACAATTGTATGCTCCTGATTGGTGCATAAACTACCCACTTAAAGAGATGTGTCTATTCCGCCGCAAAAATTCGTCTGCTACTGAATGGGGCCCATCCAACCACATTATGGTTTATGGTGTAAAAACTTTTAGTTGCAAGTGTTTTCTTCCCCCAAAAAGCTCTCTCAGATTAATGTTGGTTACCCAACTACTTGCTATAGACAGAGGTGTGAAAAAGCACATGCACCAATTTCACCATCTCTCTCACGTGAGACCAAAATCAAAAGACAAGAAAGGTATATCACTGGAATGTTCCAACAACATACCGTTCTTGTTTTTCTGTCTTACATTGTTACAGAATGTTGATTTCACTGTATCAGTGATTTATATAGTTATCAACTGTGATTTCCTGCCGCGGATAGTACGTTGGTTCCCCTTGAATTATGGGGCAGGAGGCACGAGTACCCTGTACATTTCTGGCCCAGAGGTTGATACCTCTAAGGCCAACAAAAAAAAAAAGTCTGTTTACGGTAACATAGGCCAAAAAATAGGGTCGGTAGGTCGGGATTTTTTTCTTCTTTTTTTCCCCCCAAAAACATATTTTCAAGTTATTTTTCCAAAAAACAGATTTTTTTTCTTCTTTTTTTTCCCCAAATGCCAAAAAAAAGTCTAGGGTCGTGCGAAAAAAATAGGGTCGGTCGGGATACCGTAAACAGACTTGTTTTTTGCCTAACTATTTCACCGATGTCAGGGATGGCCAAATTGTCTGTGCGATCGCCAGGAGCGAGTAAACAATCCACAGGGCTGGTAAAAAAACACCTGGCAACTCGCCCAGCTGGCCAGTGAAAATTCTGGTCCAATGCAACACTTTTTGGTTGTAATATCGAGTTTCAAAGTCAAATAAACATGCCAGATGCAGCAACTGTGGCATGTACCGGGTCAGTGAAATTTCTGATGGGCTAGTAACTAAAACTCTTGAAGTAAGTCGGCCGGATGGCCAGTGAATGTTTTCAGATTTGGCCATCCCTGGATGTTAATTAAAAAACACAAGAAATCTTTATTCACCTAGACACGAGACACAGCACTATTCCCATTTTTTTTTAAAAGTACTATTTGTATTTTTGAAAAAATCAGAAATTATACTGGAATTTTACTGTGTTTCTTGGCGAGTAAAGATTTGTGTTGTGTTATAACATTATGAAATATCTCAGCTAGGTTTGTTTTTTTAATATAAATATGATATCACGGATGGGTGACATTTCTCACCTGGTAGTGGAATTTGACGTAGGGTTTACTGCCGTCGTGTGTGAACGGTATGTTCAGACTGAGCTCTTCTCCACACTGTATGGGAGCTCTCAGTGATGGGATCTGGATGTAGCTGAACGATGGAGAGAACCACTGGCGGAAACTGCCGTGGGCGGTGGGCGTGTACAGGCGACGACCGTAGGAAGCCTCTTCGTTCACTTTGAAATTCTTGGCCTCCGCCTGCATGGAACCAAAATACTACCTGTAGTTTTGAAAACAGGTACAAAACAACCCACCAGATTCCCAGAAAACTACACCACAGATCCTCACGCAACTATACATGTAAATTCATCCAGATGATATCTCCAGGCCACAGGTTTTGTCTTTTTCCATTTTGTTGACATGGAACTAAAATACTCCCTGTAGTTTTGAATACAGGTACAGATCAAACCACCTTTCAAGACTTTCTTTACTTTCTTTATTTGGTGTTTAACGTCGTTTTCAACCACGAAGGTTATATCGCGACGGGGAAAGGGGGGAGATGGGATAGAGCCACTTGTTAATTGTTTCTTGTTCACAAAAGCACTAATCAAAAAATTGCTCCAGGGGCTTGCAACGTAGTACAATATATTACCTTAAGTTTCCAGTACAAAGGACTTAACATTTCTTACATACTGCTTGACTAAAATCTTTACAAACATTGACTATATTCTATACAAGAAACACTTAACAAGGGTAAAAGGAGAAACAGAATCCGTTAGTCGCCTCTTACGACATGCTGGGGAGCATCGGGTAAATTCTTCCCCCTAACCCGCAGGGGGGGGAGGGGGGGGGGGGGGGGGGGGGAACCTTTCAAGACCTTTACATATCTGAGAAAACCAGGTCTTAAAAAGGAAGGATTTTTTTTAAATGGTGGTAAATTTATGAGATAATGAACAGTAAATCTCAAACAGCAAGTTCTTAAAAAGAGGGAAGTCTTTAACTAGAGGAGGGGGGGGGGGATCTTAAAAGGGGCATTGGGATGGGGAATGGTATGCTACTGTGCTATGAGTAGAACTAACAATAAATACAAGGAAAAGAACAGAAAAAGGAAGAAAAAGATGAAGAATAACTTTATAATTGTATGAGACCCAAAACAGCTCCAAGTACTTTACAACATTAAATTTGAAATCTACGTGTGTTTTGCGATATAGAAAAATATTGTCAATCTTTGGGCTTCAAAATAGAAACTGAACTGTAACACTCTTCACCGAAACTGTGTCTTGGCTTGACCATAACCCATCAACCAAATAAATTAAATTTTCAATACAATTGATTCAAAAAGCAGCCTTACCAGCGTCACATACATTTTTCAGAACAGACGGATACAACCGTCAACGTCATCAAAGACATTTATCAACAATATTTTTCTCTAAAACACCTGTTGGGATATCATCTGGATGAATTTATATGTTAAGCTGCATGAAGAGCTGTGGTGTAGTTTTCTGTGAATCGCTCTACATACACACACATATACACCCTCACCACACACTTGATTCCGGGTCTATAGCATGACAATGAGTCAAATGTTGACAGAATGTGAAAAGGAAAGGACCAATTTAGAGTGAGATTAAAGTAAACATCATCAATGCTGTGTTA
Source organism: Littorina saxatilis (assembly GCF_037325665.1). NCBI lineage: Eukaryota > Metazoa > Mollusca > Gastropoda > Littorinimorpha > Littorinidae > Littorina > Littorina saxatilis. Next base: position 105,099,398 of record NC_090245.1, read on the forward strand.
AAACACATTAAAAAAAACCTGCTTGATTACAACAGGCGACAAGTGGGGATTCCCTTGAAAAGGGGATTTCACAAGTAAAGAAAAACAATACGGAAAGAACCTTTTTTTTTCAAACTTCTGTTTGATAGACAATGGTATCACTTCCATAAAGGCATTTGGTGCCTCCTATATGTAACCGAGTGCCAAAACACCACAATCACCTTTGGAGGCGAAGTCCAATCAAACAGGATTGAGAATTTTAGAGCTTATTTCTAAGTCCTATAAAAACTGTTATGCATTCGCAAAGGAATCCATGAACATACAGAGAGACAAAAGCCGCCAGACCCCATCACAAACAGAACTCTACAATCCACAGGTGTTGCCTACTTCTAAGGCGAACAACTCTGCAGAGTCTGCTGTGAAGGGCGACGGTAGTCTCCCTGTCACATATTATACAGACCTGTTTACCCTCCACTCGAGGCAAGAGTACTTTCCCAAAAAGTTGAGTGTATTTTTCAAAAAGTTGGTGTACTTTGCAAGCAAAGCCATATGGGCTAGGGAAAATGTACGCGTGGGTGCAAACGTGTTTGTGTAAGAATAGCATGTCACTTGTGAACACCTTCAGAATTTAACTCCTTCCAATACAACAGGAATAAAACAATTTTATTTACCTGTCAGTTTATAGCATTATCATAATAACCAGTGTCTTCCAAACAGATTGATAATGAAAAGATGAAGTTCGTGAAATAACATCTGCGGTTGACAGTGGCAAGTTCATTTTTACTATCATCTCAGAAAACATTGCTTCAGCGCGGACTACAGCCTTTTCTTCTGGCAGGATTTGCTTTGCGGGAATGAACTTCATAATTCCTTGGCAGCAACCTTGTCCAGGTAAGTTTTGGAACTGCAGTGTCGTTCGATGTCATATTTCCCAGCCATGGGCAACGGAGAAATCTGATTTACAATACTTGCAGTGTGCATGACTTTTTCCCATAGTAGACTCCACAATTCCTGGCTCTTTCTTATATTTCTCCAAGAAAATCTACTGCTTCTGCTGTTTAGACTTGGAACAGTCATCCAAAATGGCACATTGTTCCGTTTCATTTTGCCACGATTGTCCAGACGATCGCACGTGCTAACAACTGAACAAGGTTTCCACAGCTGAAGACTCGCTGTCATGGTTATCTCCCTTCGACCGAAACCGGTATCAGTTGTACCATTCCGTAATCAGCACACCAACAACGGAAAACGTATTCTAGACTTTTTCTTATGCGTATTTTGTGCGTGTGTCGCGTATTTGCGTACTGATAATAATTTGGCATACAAAATACGCCCAAATCGTACTGGTAAACAGGTCTGCATATATATATTAGGGGTTTTTTAGCAGAGAAAGTATGCCCCCGCACATGTGAAATGGCGACTCTGTCAACCTAATCTCCAAAGCAAAAGCCAAGTGTAGGCGACTCTGTCAACCTAATCTCCAAAGCAAAAGCCAAGTGTAGGCGACTCTGTCAACCTAATCTCCAAAGCAAAAGCCAAGTGTAGGTGAGTGCAAGTGCAGGCCTTACACCTTACCCCATACATGAACTTGACTTTGACTTGATTTGATCAGTGGTTGAGGCCTAGAGGGCCGGTTCATGGTTCCAAAGTTGATGAAAAAATACACAAAAAGGTGGCAATGCACGGCGGTGTAAAAAGAAATCTCTGTCACGATCTGGCAATGTGGGTAATATTTTGAAGGAAGATTGTGCCAGTGTGCATCCAGTCTACACTTGAGGCTGTAGACTGTGGGAGCAGTGACCACTGAGTCGACATTTAAATTGACAGAGATTACAGAGACCACATGTACTTACAAACATGGACAGAGAAGACGTGTTCTCCATGACGCCCTGGCAGACACTGTAGTGGATTTCCCCCAGCTCGTTAACCTTGAACACCTTCTCCAAGTAAATGCTGTTGCTGTGGTCACGTGCAGTCACCAGAACATCCTCTCCCTCGGCCGGACTGCCGTCGGGTTTTGACACCTTCACCTGAACGAGATAGCCGGTAAACGATTAAAATTATCTAACAAAAAAGTTGGGTAAATGTTTGTTACTGCATGACTCTGAAATGAAATGTATTAGGGACAGCAAAGTCATCAAATGATTTAAAAGAAATATTAGATCAAGGGTAAAAAACTCAGAAGTGAAATGCAAACACTGCTCACTGTAGTAAGCCATTCTACTCTCTGTACGAGGCAAGAAACTAAAATAATACAAGCTTGGTAAACCTGCAAACAAATCTTCAACAAAAAAAATGGCTTGCAGATTGAGCAAGTTTTAATGAACAATGAAAACAGTATCAACACACACATACACTATGTAAATGGAAAACAAAAAACATCACTGCATGAAAGCTGTTTGTATAATGTGTGTGTACATCTCATTGTGTGAGTGTGTGAGGGCATGTTTGTGTGAGGGCGTGTGTGTGTGAGGGCGTGTGTGTGTGTGTGTGTGTGTGTGCGTGCATGTGTGTGTGTGTGTGTGCATGTGCATGTGTATGTACAGGGCGGGAATGACACTATGCAAAGAACAAACTCACTTTCCCATAGACAGGCAGGCCAGGTTTGAAGTAGCCATTGGTATCATCCAGAAATTCCATCTTGAGTGGATCGTAGGACACCTCTGGTCCCTGTGCAGTCCCGTTCACCTGCACACCTGAACAAAACAGTTCGTTTTAGTTGGAAGTAACCTTTTCTGTGGAAGTAGATCATGATTTTTCTTTAACAATGATAAATATGCCTTTTCACCTTGCCTTGTTTATGTAGGAAAATCAGACCTATTAAATGTGATAGCAAAATGCACAGGAAAAAAGTTTTAGGGGCCTGCTCAGTAGCACTATTTTTTTCATTTGCCATCCGGCATGAAAACTGCACTAAAAATAAACACAGACAACATGTGCCTCGAGCAGCAAGCTGAATCATCTTGCCAAGCTGCACAAACAAGTACCTCAAAATAACAAGGTTTTTATAACCTCAGACGAGTCAGAGCGGGTACACAAAGGATTTAGCATAGCACAATAATAATGTAGCTTTCTGTGGAACAGATGCAGCTGCAAGTAAATGAGATCAAACTTTTCACATAATAAGTGATGACACAAAGAGTACATGGCGTTAAAACATTTCATATTCTAGGTGTTGACCCAAAGAGTACAATATGCAGTCAAAACTCTCCACATTCTAACTGCTGATGCAAAGAACAATAAGACACAAACCAGTATCAGCCTCCCTGACAGAGGCGTCAATGGAGAAAGATCTGCCGTAGAAGTATCTGTCTGTCGATAGAATCTCCGAGGAATTGATCGAGAACTTGTGACAGCCGTCAATCTACACCAAAATTAAAAGAGAAGAAAAAGAAATTAGGAAAAATTAAGAAACTTCAAAAGACAATTTTGTAACATAAACTTGCATCAACTATTTAATTTTGTTCCATTGTTCATTTGCATTTACACACAACATTCTGTGTGCGATGTGAATTTAAGTAATCAATGCAAAAGAAATCATGCACACAATAAGTATACACGCATATCAGACAGAAAATCTTCAAACATTTCTGCACATACACACACACACACTACACCTCCAACCACTCCACACATTTGCTCTCTCCCCCTCATTACACACACACATCCTCACTATCCTATCCTGTTGAAGATGCACCAATGTGATTTAAATTCAGTGTACAAACCTGTGTCTGGCGTATAGCACAGGCCTGACCAAACGCCCCATAGCCAGATGGGCACACCTGGACTGTTAGGAATCCTTTGACTGGTTTTCCATACGTGTATCTAGAAGAAAAATGAAAATCATAGCCATAATAGAAAGCAAAGCAAGATGCTTACAATAACCTACTGTGCGAACCTTGTGCATCTCCATCAACCAGAACAGATTGAAATGGAACCGCCCTATTTAATTACACAGGGTCCTAAATGGGGGGTTCCACATCAGATAAGAAAAATACGTTCATAATCCATATATAATACAAATACAATACATATATAGGCATACACAACAGACAGCAAGAACTTTCAATGATAAACCACCTCGTGGCTGGTTAGAGAGATCAACAGAACATACATTGCATACTCTATCTCAATCTCATGATAAATGTCCCCCAAATAATTGTTTTCTTAAGAATAAGCTCAACTAAAGCACTTTAACCACAAACAAATTCAACATGATTGAATGTACACGACGTAGACAGAAAGTGAAATGACTTCATTTAACGAAGCAAACAGAACACAGCTGCTACAAACGAAATAACACCTACTTGGCACAGATTGTTCCATCAAAGGTTTCTGACGTGACAAGGAAATAAGAGGGTGGCTCAACTGTCACTTCAAACCGCGGTAAAACTGAAAATATACGAAGGGCGATTTCACATAACTCACAAGAACAGTTCTGCATGAAACAATACATCAGGCATATGTATGTTACAGGTAAATTCAATTTTTGTTCAGCATGCAGGTAAAAAATGTAAAATTTAATGCCTCCACTGAAAAGAGATCTGTACATAAAGTTACTTCAGCAAACACACTACATATGTATATTAATCTCCCACATGTACAGTTTGACGACTCCGACCCATGCAAGTCCACATACATACATTGTAACATACATGTACGTATCAGCAAAGTGTATTCAGGATACTTATCTCCAGAAAATGGACACATATACAAGATACAAGATACAAGAAATTTAATTGTCCTCATCAATACAAGGAAATTTGGCATGTGTGTGGCAAGACATAATACACCGATACATAGACATTTACAAAGCAACAACTGAAGTTCAATATCAGCACACCCTTACGCACACATACCCACTACTTCAGACACACAGGCTACATGTGCCCCTCGGACGTACGCAACCCACAATTCACCCAGCCATACAACTCCACATGCACTTACTCATTCATGCAGCACTCTAGCGCCCGGCCATGCACAACTCACACACTGGAACCCTCGTACGGCTACATATGACACCCGCACAAACATTACAGCCTCAAACATCGTACTAGATCTACAACTAACAAGCATACATCCACTATCAAACACCGAATACATCATCACACATTACATCATAACATATTGCATTATAACACACGCACAAACATTACAACATCAAACATCGTACTATAATCTACAACTAACAAACAATCATACACTATCAAACACCAAATATATCATCGTACATTAAATTACATCATACCCCCCCACCCCACCATACATTCACAATCGACACAGAATACATCATCATACATATACATTACATCATAACCCCCATACATACGCAATCAACACATAGTACATCATCATACATTACATTATAACACCCCCCCCCCCCCCCCCCCCATCATACAAAGTAAACAGACGTCAACATTTCACTCTTACCCCCCCCCCGCCAATCACACGTCCTCTACTCTACCATCGCTCACACCTACTACACATCACCCATAGTCCTCCAAGTCACAGTTCACAGCACTCATTGTCCTTCCGCAGTCACAGTTCACATCACCCATAGTCCTCACATCACAGTTCACATCACCCATAGTCCTCACAGTCAAATTTCACAGCACTCAAGTCTATCTAGCATACTGTCACATTCACAGGGACTGGTTGTAGAGTCGTACAGCCATCGGGAGGAACGAGTCCCTCATTCGGTTCGTCCTGGCCCGCCAGCACCCCAAACGGCGTGATGACTCACGCGTGGGCTCGCACGATGCGAGCGCCTGGTGCAGAGGGTGGCGGTCGTCAGAGCGGATCATGCTCAGCTTCTTCAGCGCCACACTCGGGAATCGAGTGCTGAGAGGCTGAAGCTCAGAGCCAATGATGGAGCCTGCTCTCTTCACAATCTTCTCCAACCTTTCCATGTCGCCTTTCTTTGCACTGCTGTGGTAGCAGAGCTGGTTGAAGGAGACGACACTCTGAATAGTCGCCTGGTAGAAGAGGTGGAGGATCTGTGGGTTGACGTGGAACTGCCGCAGCTTCCTCAGGAAGAAGAGCCTCTGGTTTGCCCGCTTGCACACGGCGTCCACGTTTGGCGACCAGTCGAGCTGGTTGTCGATGATGGTGCCCAGATACTTGTAGGTATCCACCATCTCGACTGGTTCGCCCTTGATGATGATGGGGTCGACGGCGGACACATTTATACATATCTAGTATACTGAACTACACTACAGTAAACTCTCAACAACAAAAAAAGGATCGAAAACAGTTACGCTGATTTGATACCATCATATAGTCCAGCAGTAGGACATTTACTGTGAGAAACAAAGACAACTCACCATATTCTTCCACTTTAAAGTGCTGCGTCGTTACTTCCCCATCCATTGTCACCTCGATAGCCCATGTGCCAAGTTTTGCGTCACTGATTAGCTGGAATTCTAGGCTGGCCATCCCTGAAGATAAAGTGAAACAAGAAGAGCAAACGCTCGATCGAGTCACTTTCGCAGTTCTGAATATTATATGAGGCATCAGATGGACAGGAAGAAATTGCTATTCACAACACAATGAGTCACGTTCACATAAAATTTGAGCCCGGTCACTTTTATAGTTTCCGAGAAAAGCCCAACGTTAAGTTGTGTGTTGCCGAACAGAAAAGGCTAGTTATCTCCCTTGTTTTTCTGATAACGTTCGTAAAAGGCTACAGATGTAAATACTTTGATGTAAAGAATAATCCTACAAAGTTTCAATCACATCCGATGAACTTTGTCAAAGATATAAAATGTCTAATTTTTCCTTTGACGCTGACCTGTGACCTTGAAAAAGGTCAAAGGTCAACGAAACCATCGTTAAAGTGTAGAGGTCATTGGAGGTCACGACTAAACAAAATATGAGCCCGATCGCTTTGATAGTTTCCGAGAAAAGTCCAACGTTAAGGTGGTGTCTACGGCCGGCCGGCCGGACGGCCGGCCGGACAGACTAACACTGACCGATTACATAGAGTCACTTTTTCTCAAGTGACTCAAAAAGATATATATATATATATTCAGTTTCAATTTTTGTTCAGCATGCAGGTAAAAAATGTAAAACTTAATTCCTCCACTGAAAATAAGAGATCTGTACAAAAAGTTACTTCAGCAAACACACTACATATGTATATATTAATCTCCCACATGTACAGTTTGACGCTGATAATTATGCTCCAACAATGATAATTATACTATTTCATACAATGTTATTATCTAAACAAAAAGAGGACACAACAGGAAAGCAAGTTTGGTTATTCTTCATCAATATTTTGGCAGCGATAAACTGCCTTCTTCAGGATGGTATGATGAAAGTACAGTATGATGAAATGGGCGCTGTGGCGGGGTGGTAAGACGTCGGCCTCTTAATCAGAAGGTCGAGGGTTCAAATCCTGGCCGCGGGTGGGTTAAGTGTGGAGATTTTTTCGATCTCCCAGGTCAACTTATGTGCCGACCTGCTAGTGGCTTATCCCGCTTCATGTGTACACGCAAGCACAAGACCAAGTGCGCACGGAAAAGATCCTGTAATCCATGTCAGAGTTCGGTGGGTTATAGAAACACGAAAATACCCACCATGCTTCCTCCGAAAGCGGCGTATGGCTGCCTAAATGGCAGGGTAAAAACGGTCATACACGTAAAAATCCACTCGTGCAAAAACACGAGTGTACGTGGGAGTTTCAGCCCACGAACACAGAAGAAGAAGAAGAAGATTATCTTTTAAGTTTACAACATGCAGGAACAGTTTATAGAACATCCTACTTGTGTTTTCTTGAAACTCTTTTTAGGTCATAGCATTCAGACTGCAATTGGAAAAATAGAGGATAGCATCAATACTTCAGCAGGTCTGATGCTACCCTGCACAACCTCAATAGTAAGTTTTTGTTGTTGTTGTTTGTTTGTTTGTTTGCTTAACACCCAGCCGACCACGAAGGGCCATATCAGGGCGGTGCTGCTTTGACATAATTATAACGTGCGCCACACACAAGACAGAAGTCGCAGCACAGGCTTCATGTCTCACCCAGTCACATTATTCTGACACCGGACCAACCAGTCCTAGCACTAACCCCATAATGCCAGACACCAGGCGGAGCAGCCACTAGATTGCCAATTTTAAAGTCTTAGGTATGACCCGGCCGGGGTTCGAACCCTTGACCTCCCGATCACGCGGCCGGTATTACATTTACAACTTGCCTACAAAACTGTCAAATCTACTCACCTTCTGATTCCACATTTTTGTACTGCTTCACTTTGAATGAGTTTGGATCTTTGATAAAAACTGTCTCAATCTGCAAGAAAGTGAGATTAAAACTAAAAGGGACAAGATCAAAATCAAACACATTTCCTACAGACGTTGTTGTAGCTAACAAAAAATAGACCCCCCCCCCCCCCGCTTGCAGCTGCTCCCAATCCCCTTTTCTGTACAAATACAAACACACGTACATGTATGTATAAATAAATACACTGATTATCTTTTATTATCACCACTAAACACCCATACCACATCCATTACTGTCCATCTCTATTATGCAGATTGAATCCATCCACAATATTCTAGATACAGTATAGTCACACGGGAAATTAGAAGGAAAAACATCATACCTCTCCAACTCTTGCGCGTAGATTTCTTGTCATCGTCAGTATCCTGAATTTGACTGATAGAAAAATGTACATACATATTTATTTCCAAAAAGGCTTGAAATCTTCTTTATTTTAAAAAGTTTTTAATCATTTTGTGTTTGAATGTAAAACGAAGACGGGATACTAATTCGCCTACGGGACGTCGCACATGTCGACCACATAATCCGGACTGTATAGTCCAACTGCGTGGTCCCGTGTAGGTTAAATGCCCAGTAGCACCCGCTAGCTATTAGGTTCTCTTCCACTTGCATTTCTGTCCCTTCCACAATGCAATACAATGATCATTAATTTTCCTTTCAGCTCTGCATGCTTCCCTCCATACAGATAAGTTGGATTCTCATCAAGGGGTACTGGGTTAAGAAAAAAATTGGGAGATATAATTGAACTAAAATGTCCATGTTACACTCAAAACCTTTTATTTACAACTGAAACACTCACAATACAAAAATCCTTATTTATTTGGATGGGAGACAGTAATACAATTTTCTAATCTATCACCTCAAAAAAATTTCCCCATATTATGGGTCACTAATTCAATCACAAAACACACAACAGAGAACTAAGTGAGCAAGAACACAGGCATAGTTTGTCAGACTATTCAAATTGCAAACATGTCATGCAAAGTTTATTTTAAACAAATAACTCAAGCAAGAGCGAAAATTGGATCTGTTCACAAATTAACTCACCTGTCTGGCCAGGTTTATACATGGGTTTGTCAGTCTGTACAAAGGTGATGAGGTTGTTTCCCAGCACCTGCACCTGGGAGGTGGCAAGGGTGCGGGTGTCATCCTGCAGGTTCACCTCGTAGGTGCCAGGTTCATTTGGCACTGTGAAAGTGTTGCACTGACTTTCACCTGCCAAATAAAAGTGATCGTTGAAAACTGGATGTAACGACTTCCTCCCGCATTAATGCGGATGAATTTCAATGATTATTTTAACCTGCCTTCAGAAAGCTTCTAACATGCAGTTTAAAAACAGGAAAATGTCAAATTTTCAACTCAATAGATTTGTGAAGTTGAAGTGTGTACATGTACTTATAAAAATTAACTAACTATCACATCGGATTCAGACACCCTTGAAGTTTCTGTCAATTATATATATGACAGCAAGACTGCATACAAGAATGGGTGCACACTTCCAACAAATATTAATATATTTTACACACGAGTTTCCAGCTCAGTAAAACAAACAAATGACGCCACACATCTCATTTGTAAGCATGCTGGTTGGCATACATTATTTAGTACACATGTATGTAAACATCAACACAGTTCGGACGTGTCAGAAACTTTAATTTGTCAATTTAAAGCGTCTGAATTTTAATCTTTCTCAATGATTTACAGAACAAACACAAAGCTTTAGAATTATCAACAAGCTATTCAACTTTAATACTGTCATTGCTTAATGTTTCATTTTAAATGTACATGTATATATAATACATACACATAGCTTGGTCTATGTTCCAGCTCAATTAATTTGCAAATTAATGCATCAATTACTAAGCAACACAATACCATGGTTATTTCAGTTACGAATCACAAAGCAAATATGTGACCCTCCACCACGGAATGAGTCGCATGTCACCTTTGCATGATTTTCATATTTTTACATTTTCCTGAAGAGTGTTTAACTTTTATGCTCTATCCAGTGGTGAAAACTGTTTTAGAAAAGAGCGAAAATCTTTCGAGTTATAAGCCTGTGACTAAGGTGACCCTCAGGCCTCACACTGTTACCACAGTCCCCCCGGACTTATATTAAGCCTAGCGCAGAACCGCGCGAGGTGACATGTGACTCACTCCGTGGTGGAGGGTCACATATTTCAAAGATAACATTTACATTCAAGCTTAGATCTACTTTCGTTTTGATTGTAATCAAAACAAATGTACACGTGCGAATTCCAAAGTTATTACGTCAAAGGTATACCTATCTTGTAGTGACGTATTCGTCGCTGGTGACGTAATTTCAAAGTTCGAACAAAATGGATACTTTTTCGCGTGAACAGGCAAAATTATCATTCCAATGTCTCTTCACTTATGCATAAGTACTTTAACGCATTTTTTTATGCCAAAGGTTTGCATAAAGATACAACACTTAACCCTTCGGACAGAATAGATAAACAATAATGTATCGCAACTACAGTGGAGTCCAGCTATAACGAACCTGGGTATAACAAAATCCCGCTTTTAACGAACTGCCATTGATTTCCCGGCAGACAGCCTTCTATTTCTTACTTGTTACTTTCCGACAACGAACCTTTTGAACTCATTTGCATAACGAACCCCTTTTATAACAAACACGTTTTCATCGCCCCAGAGCCGTTTTGTCTCTAAAAGTCACAAGGCTACAACGAACTGATGTCAATAATTGTCTCCAAAGACAAAAATACACAAACACAAGTGCACATCGCGTCATGAGCGAACTCTGAACAAACAGCGGGAGGTGCACGGAACAGCCACCGCCGCTGTGTTTTCACTATTCCAATCAGCTGCTAAGCTAAGACTGTGCTCTAAAAAGTCACAAGGCTACAACGATCTGTGTGAGGCGAGATCAAAAGCAGGTCCATTGTGATAGCTGGGTGGTCTTGTTTATAGACACTGACCTTCTTCCCAGGGGTCATTGACCCAGTTTTAGCTATGAGAGGTGGTTCCCCTTTCATATGAGAGAGGAAACACTTCCTGCACCCCGGTCAGTGGGGAGTTTAACCTATGGGGCAGTCTCTTTGATGTCTTGAGAGGAAACTTGGCCAGGGTAGTACATGCACCAGAACTGGGACACCATGAAATCGGAGATTGATCAGAATGTACATGTACATGCTTTTACACGACTTTTTAAATTTTACTTCTAAAATTGTGAATTTGAACTATGCCTCTATGGATTATATTATGAAGATGTTGAAAACATGCAGAGATTGTACTCTCCAAGGAAAGATCGATGGGACGATCATTTGAAGGTGAGTCGGAAAACTTGTCTTAAGGCCATTTAGGGTTGAAAACTATACAGCGAATTACTGATATAACGAACTAAAATGTATCTCCCTTGAGATTCGTTGTACCCGGACTCCACTGTAGATGTATTCGAAGACCGATACAGAAGATACACTAAGATTTAGACATCTTCATGCTCATGGACTTTTGATAAACATTCGGACAACCATCTTCGATGACAAATTCTTATACTATCTCTCTCCCTCTTTCTCTCTAACACACAGACACACACACACACAAACACAAATTGCATGGTCTAAACGAAAGCTGTAAAAGAGTGTTTACGGATCAGAATTGAGTCCACTCGGCACCAAAGTTTTTAATTTTGTAATCCAGAAAGACTCTCTTTTCCACCTCTCATCCCGGGTATACATAATACAGTATTCACAAAATAGAAGAAGAAGAAAGAAACTCTCACCATTAACATAAGTGTGGGTGAACTCATCTACAATGCCCTTTTCGACCTCTAAGAGCTCCAAGGTGATGGTCGTATCCTGGGCGTTGCCTTGCAGGGTCACACAGTACTGCTCCCTAGAACCTGCCTGCAGTGTCTGTGGCATGGTCAGCAGGTACCCCAGCTCTTCTCCCCCCATCTGTGATGGGGCTGGGGGAGTTGGGGGTATCAAGGTGGGCCTACAAGAAGAACATTATGCAACAGGTGTCAATATCAGTATATCTATCTATCTATGTATATATATACATATACGACTTGTGTCTGTCTGTCTGTCTGTCTGTGTGTGTGTGTCCGCGATGCACAGCCAAAGTTCTCGGTGGATCTTTTTCAAATTTGGAGTCCGTATTCAGCTACACCCCGGACACAACCTCATCGATGAGATATTTCAACACATGCTCTCAGCGCGCAGCGCTGAACCGATTTTGGTTTTTCTCTGGATCCATTCCCAGTAACTCTTCCTTATCTTCTCCAGTGTTTTCAGCCGCGTTTGTCTCCCTTCCTCTGTGCGGTGGTCCCCGGCGCAGCCGGGTATTCGGCTCGACTTCTTCCCGGCGCAGCCGTACCCGGCGAAGCGGGTATTCATCTAGTATATATATATATATCACAATCACTCATTCAATCACACGCCATTTCTGCTCTGAGGACGGGTCACATGTCATCATCTTAATGTCCCACATCCGTAAATTCTATTGAATATATTATCAGGCAGTCTATCGACATGAAATTAAAAAGCATACACGTGCATTCTCAAATCCTATGCTAAAGAGAAAAACATATAATAATGTATCTGGATGTGATAGTGCATGAGGCTATAAATACCTACATACAAATTTGTGCTGAAACTAGTGACACCCTGACAGAATACTCATCTTCATCCTGAGGGATTATTTTTGCAACTGCATGTGGGAAGGTAGGGGAGAAAAGGTGGGGTGGGCGGGGTGGATGTTGGTGCAGGGCAAATGCACAGTAGGATTTCACAATATAATTTGCAAAGCAGGAACAAAGTAAAATGGCATTCTTACTTCTGCCTCTTAGTCTTACCAACATTAACAAAAGAGAATACCAGTAAGCAATATCACCAAGTATAATACAATATCGTACTCGTAATAAACTTCACGTTAAACTCAATATACCCTTTTCGGCATCTGAGCAGCTCTCGCGAGATATCCATGAGACACTCTTTGTATGCTTTGAACGTCGCAAGAACGTCAAACCTCGTCTTTTGCAGCTCGCGCGAGATAGCTGTACCACATGCTTAAAAGTTTGCGAGAGCGTGTAATACCATAGGGGGAATGGCACTTAGAGGCTAGTAACAGTAACAAAGCACGCCTACTTCCCAAATGTACCAAAGGTGACATTTAAGGGTTTAACCCCAGCACAGCCACCCAATTACCTGGACTGGGCAAGACTTTGCTGGTGCAGCTGTCTCTAGCTATAGAAACCCAGCAAACACTCATAATTTCTCAAGGGATGGAGCTTTCCTCCTGGTCTCAGCTGGAAAACTAAGCGTGGGATACAAATGTTTGGTCAGTTAGTACCTCCAAAGTCAGACTTGAAATTTACTTCTCGACTCCACTGTCACTAAGTCTCAGAAGTTGGAAACCATTGGCTAATTTGTTCTTGCAGGGATGTTGTTCAACGCTGGAAGAATGCCAAATCTTATATTTTAGATTGCGAAAAGAAATTCATCAATTTTGCACAGCCGCCAAACCTTTTCATGGTTGGGGAAAGATGGGAAGGTTTCTTAACTTTCCAAAATTGCAGTTACTTTTGTGGCCACTTTTATGAGGCGCACTCCATTGTTAAGGTAAAGGCAACCAACATGAGATCTTGTATGTACTAGACAGGCACATTCATGATGCTGTCAAATTCAAGGAATAAAAGAAAACTGAAATTGCAAGATATGCCATTCGGGCATTCCTCCTCTTTCTGGAAGGTTCAGTTTACTGCTGTCCGCCACTCCAAGTCCAAATGAGCCCAATTCTCTGATGGGATTTTCAGTAATGGGCGAGTGTCCTCTGTAACAGGCCCCATGTCAAAGGCAATTAGCTGGGAAACAAAGTCCCTTGACAACCTGAATCATTTATGTGTACTGCTGACCAGTTCTAAGGAGACAAACACTCTGCAAATGCAACTGTTAGTCCAAGCTGACAGATCTCAGCTACAATCATGTCGTTGTTACTGTGTGTGTATGAGAGAGAGAGAGAGAGAGAGAGAGAGAGAGAGAGAGAGAGAGAGAGAGAGAGAGAGAGAGAGAGAGAGTCTGAGTTTATCAGAGAGTTTGTTTAACGCCCAGCCGACCACGAAGGGCCATATCAGGGCGGTGCTGCTTTGACATTAATTTTAACGTGCGCCACACACAAGACAGAAGTCGCAGCACAGGCTTCATGTCTCACCCAGTCACATTATTCGACACCGGACCAACCAGTCCTAGCATTAACCCCATAATGCCAGACGCCATGCGGAACAGCCACTAGATTGCCAATTTTAAAGTCTTAGTGTGGAGTGGTGCAGAGGAAAAAGAGTTTCTTGAATTCTGTGTATATATAAATCTATCTACATATATATATATACTAGATGAATACCCGCTTCGCCGGGTAGCCGACTTCGCCGTTTTTAAATTGATTTGGACAATTTAATTTTGATAATAATTTTTATATATTTAATTTTCAGAGCTTGTTTTTAATCCGAATATAACATATTTATATGTTTTTGGAATCAGCAAATGATGGAGAATAAGATAAACGTAAATTTGGATCGTTTTATAATTTTTTTTTTTTTTTTACAATTTTCCGATTTTTTATGACCAAAGTCATTAATTAATTTTTAAGCCACCAAGCTGAAATGCAATACCGAACCCCGGGCTTCGTCGAAGATTACTTGACCAAAATTTCAACCAATTTGGTTGAAAAATGAGGGCGTGACAGTGCCGCCTCAACTTTCATCGTCAACGCCTCAACGTCATCAAAGACATTTATCAAAAAAATGAAAAAAACGTTCGGGGATTTCATACCCAGGAACTCTCATGTCAAATTTCATAAAGATCGGTCCAGTAGTTTAGTCTGAATCGCTCTACACACACACACACACACACACACACACACACACGCACGCACATACACCACGACCCTCGTTTCGATTCCCCCTCGATGTTAAAATATTTAGTCAAAACTTGACTAAATATAAAAAGAAGAAGAAAAACAAGACAAATGAAAGATGCAAAGAGACAAAAGTAAATGGAACGATAATGATCATCAACAACAACAAAATCCAGCCATCCCAAAGCCGCGGCAAGGTATCCGGACAGCCACGGACTCCTGTTTCCATTCCAGTTCAGCCTGCGAGTCGGAAGAGGAGGAGTCAGCTCCCGTAATATTCTCCACTGATTTAGAGGAAAACTTCCAATCCGAATCAATAAGTTCTTTGTCCCACCATTCAACTTTAGTGTGTGTCGACACCGCACATCGGAAACTTCTTCCACAAATCAAGTCAGAGAACCAGAAGAGAACGGAGGAAGAGGAGGGGAGGGGGTCACTGGACAGAAGAAACTTGACTGCGTCGATGCTGCGAAGGAAAATCCAAAATACACACAAGTACGAAGGGCACAAAATACAAAAAATAATCCATAGCACTTACGAGGCATTACTAAGACCACAGCATGTGAGACACAATGCTGCAACAGCTTGGTAAAGAACGTGGTAATTCTCCATCCTCGCTCTGTGTACAGTGTGGACGAGTCGACGATCAAACGCCGTCTGCTACTCGCGCGCTGTCGGCCAGGAAAGTCACGTGATTAGTGCCGGTTAGCCCCGTTCCCGGTTTTGTGCGCAATTGAGAGTGTTCGCATTGAGTGTGGGATTGGCCATTCAGCTATGGGACTGCTTAGCTAGAATTTGTTTCCTCCTCAATTTTCGAATCGGATGTTTTTGATGGTGCAGCAGGCAAACAATTCCGTAGGTGGAAACTCATTCAAAAGGAACGTTCCCAACTGGGAAATAAGCCGAGAAAGATCAAGTTTGTTGACTGACAAGTTTAAAGAAAAGGATACCACCCACACAAACTGACACTGGCTTACTTTTTACATTTAGTCAAGTTTTGACTAAATGTTTTAACATAGAGGGGGGAATCGAGACGAGAGTCGTGGTGTATGTGTGTGTGTGTGTGTGTGTGTCTGTGCGTGTGTGTGTGTAGAGCGATTCAGAGTAAACTACTGGACCGATCTTTATGAAATTTTACATGAGAGTTCCTGGGTATGATATCCCCAGACGTTTTTTTTCATTTTTTCGATAAATGTCTTTTATGACGTCATATCCGGCTTTTTGTAAAAGTTGAGGCGGCACTGTCACACCCTCAATTTTCAATCAAATTGATTGAAATTTTGGCCAAGCAATCTTCGACGAAGGCCGGACTTCGGTATTGCATTTCAGCATGGAGGCTTAAAAATTAATTAATGACTTTGGTCATTAAAAATCTGAAAATTGTAATTAAAATTAATTTTGTATAAAACGATCCAAAATTACTTTTATTTTATTCTTCATCTGTGCGTGTGTGTGTGTAGAGCGATTCAGACCAAACTACTGGACCGATCTTTATGAAATTTGACATGAGAGTTCCTGGGAATGATATCCCCGGATGTTTTTTTCTTTTTTTCGATAAATACTTTTGATGACGTCATATCCGGCTTTTTGTAAAAGTTGAGGCGGCACTGTCACACCCTCATTTTTCAATCAAATTGATTGACATTTTTGTAAAGCAATCTTCGACGAAGGCCGGACTTCGGTATTGCATTTCAGCTTGGTGGCTTGAAAATTAATTAATGACTTTGGTCATTAAAAATCTGAAAATTGTAATAATTTGTTTTATATAAAACGATCCAAATTTACGTTCATCTTATTCTACATCATTTCCTGATTCCAAAAACATATAAATATGTTATATTTGGATTAAAAACAAGCTCTGAAAATTAAAAATATAAAAATTATGATCAAAATTATATTTCCGAAATCGATTTAGAAACAATTTCATCTTATTCCTTGTCGGTTCCTGATTCTAAAAACATATAGATATGATATGTTTGGATTAAAAACACGCTCAGAAAGTTAAATGTTTGATTTAATAAAACATTGTTTAAACCAAGAGAGGTACAAACAAGTCGCGTAAGGCGAAAATACAATATTTAGTCAAGTAGCTGTCGAACTCACAGAATGAAACTGAACGCAATGCCATTTTTCAGCAAGACCGTATACTCGTAGCATCGTCAGTCCACCGCTCATGGCAAAGGCAGTGAAATTGACAAGAAGAGCGGGGTAGTAGTTGCGCTAAGAAGGATAGCACGCTTTTCTGTAGCTCTCTTTGTTTTAACTTTCTGAGCGTGTTTTTAATCCAAACATATCATATCTATATGTTTTTGGAATCAGGAACCGACAAGGAATGAGATGAAAGTGTTTTTAAATTGATTTGGACAATTTAATTTTGATAATAATTTTTATATATTTAATTTTCAGAGCTTGTTTTTAATTCGAATATAACATATTTATATGTTTTTGGAATCAGCAAATGATGGAGAATAAGATAAACGTAAATTTGGATCGTTTTATAAATTTTTATTTTTTTTTACAATTTTCCGATTTTTAATGACCAAAGTCATTAATTAATTTTTAAGCCACCAAGCTGAAATGCAATACCGAACCCCGGGCTTCGTCGAAGATTACTTGACCAAAATTTCAACCAATTTGGTTGAAAAATGAGGGCGTGACAGTGCCGCCTCAACTTTCACGAAAAGCCGGATATGACGTCATCAAAGACATTTATCAAAAAAATGAAAAAAACGTTCGGGGATTTCATACCCAGGAACTCTCATGTCAAATTTCATAAAGATCGGTCCAGTAGTTTAGTCTGAATCGCTCTACACACACACACACACACACAGACAGACGCACATACACCACGACCCTCGTTTCGATTCCCCCTCGATGTTAAAATATTTAGTCAAAACTTGACTAAATATAAAAAGCGTGCTATGCAGCACAGCGAAACCACTACCGCGCTAAACAGGCTCGTCAGTTTCACTCCGTTACGCACAAGCGGCGGACTACGGTCATTGTGAAAAAATGCAGTGCGTTCAGTTTCATTCTGTGAATTCCACAGCTTGACTAAATGTAGTAATTTCGCCTTTCGCGACTTGTTTTTTCTATAGGCCTACCGATTGTGGACCACACCGCCGCCACTGAGTTGCGACACAGCCTTCACTGAAAAGGGACCCGCAGTATTTTCTACACTTCTTTGCATGTTTCAGTTTTGGCCTTCGTTTTGTTTTCTTTATGCTTTGTGTTGTTTGGTTTCAGTTGTTTTCGACACTACCGTGGGACAGCCAACCGGCACTAAGAGCAAAGAGTGTAGAGTGACTAATTGGCCGCTGTGTGAGGCGTTGTACATCAGTACAGTTCCCCTCAGTCTGGGTCAGTTGTGTCAGACTCAGTCGTCAGATACTGTTGACGCGTAAACACGTAATACGTACTCAAAATGTTGTTGTTACCCAGACAAGAGCGTTGCATTCATGGCTAGACACATATACCGATCAAACATGGCATTAATCAAGTGCTATTCATTAAAGTCTTCACAATCCGCTGAGGTGTAATACATATATGTACAAGGCATAACCTGAGTTGGGAAAACTGACTTTGGCCGGGGTGGCCGTGGAAACTGACCCGGCTAAACACTGAGGGTATAACGGCCTAGCCGGCTTTTACCTAAGGTTACGTGTCCCAGTGTCAATTTGACTTTGAATACATTGTGACTCGACGTTAACTTGAAGTGCCATGGACTGATGTCAACTTACCGAATCATGGAAGACGGCCAGCTATTGCGATATTATGGCAACTGATTGAAAGCTTTAGGCCTAAGTCTTTCCCCGCCTTCGTGGCGATTGATTATTTGTGTTTCAGTTTGTCATTTTGTCATAACGAAAGCGTTAGTTTTCCTCGACTGTCCCGATCAGTCAATGGCTACAGTCAACCTTAGTTATTATCCTTCAGAGCTTAAAAAAAAGTTTGTTGTTGTTGCTTCAATTAGGCTAATCACTCAAGAAGTTAATGCTCTTTAGAGGAAGTGCATGGACAGCAAACCAGTAACAAACCCTGCCGCACTAAGCTGCTTTTCGGCGAAGTAGCTTCAGTTTAAAGTCACAGTCACGATGCATTATCTTTTCTCGGCGTTGTCTTTCATTCGTCCAGCAAATTGCAAGTTACACGACCATTACTGTTTCGACGGCCATACCGTTTAACTCACAGCTCGGTGCTGTATCGACTGCCAAATATTTGACTCAAATACACATCAAATGATGCTGTATCGACTGCCGTATGTAGTTTGGTTCGCCGATCACAAAAGCTGTGTTTTGACTGCAGTTATTTGCCCAGTTTCGTTGCGACTGCCATATATTTGAATGACAGATCGTTTCGACTGCAATATATGCATAGCCTGTTGGCCCCCAGATCATTGCTGTTTTGACTGCCATAGTCTGTATCAGTCACAGCCCAGTTTTGTTGCGACTGCCATATATTTGACTCACTGACAGACCTTTGCTGTTTCGACTGCCATACATAATTTAGTTGGCTCACAGATCAATGCTGTTCTGACTGCCATTATTTTGCTAACATATCACTACCGTGTCTACTGCCATCCATTTGGCTAGAAGAGCAATGCTCTTTCGACTGGCACGTATTTAAGCAATTCTATTTTGACTGCCATATTCTTTGTTTACACATCGACGCAGTTACGATTTCCATATATTTGGCTTGCAGATCCATCCTGCTTCGACTTATTTGACTCATACAAGGTGGCTGCATGATATTCAGGAATAAAGCGAATATTAGGGAAAATAGGTCTTCTGGTCCATTCATTATAATATCAACGGGTCATTGCAAAACTAACAAGTAAGATTATAAATATAAACCTTGACCGTTGATCATTTTTCTGACTCCCAGGCGAACCTGGTTGGGCAGGTGTATGTTTACAAAAGTTTCACATGCGTGAAATGACACGAAATTGATCTTATTCAGTAACCCCCATGGAAGACTTCAGCTCAGAAAAAAAACAGGCTGAGAAAATGACGTGTTTGAGTGGAAGGATGCTGTTATAGCGCTTGTAAAATCCGGGACGAATTTCGGCTATGGTTTACACCGGAAGGATGCTGTCTTTGAGGGGTTATTTGCTTTGGTCAAATCACGAACACAATATTTTAGAATCAGTCAAATCATCATTACGTAATGTTGCGTATCTGACGCCGGGGTTCAAGGCATTAGATGTGTATGACTATTTTTCTCTCATTAGTAAGTCGGGCTAAGAACAGACTCTGTGTTTAGACGGTCATTTTGGCCAAGTATGACATTTGAACATATAGTTTCCACAGGGTTCAAAACACGTTTTTCAAACCAATCTTCTCCTAAATCAATCTAAGTTTGTCAGCTAGCTTAAAATAGTTTCGAAATCGAACGCGTCGTTTTCGTTTCTCGTTATCATTCCGCGGGCAACACCACGTCTAAGACTTGAAGACCGTGAGCCCTCTTCGCAGCCAAGTCGACTCGCTGAAGCAGACGACTTCCGGCCGGAAGATGGCGCCCGTCCACAGGGGCTCAACTCCGACGTCAAGGCCGGAACAAACAACAATGTGGAAAGTCCGGAACTTGCCGCTTGGACCAACAAGTGAGAAAAGCTTTCAGACACCGTCGCTCCGAATTCTGTCACAAGAAAAAAGTGCAGTCTAAATCAGTCGCAGGGTGGCAGCCAGGAATTGAGGATGAGGCGATAATCTTGCCGGCTTACTTCTTCGACATAAACCTTATTCCTTTTGCGCGCGAGTCTCGCTTGACAGATATATATCTAAAACAAACTTTTTTTTTCTAGATTCTTTTGATCGATCATTTCTACGACAGTCCGGAAAATTCGAGGGGGGGGGGTGGGGGTGTTGAAAATGGGGGTCAGGGAGTGTACGGAATCATTGTTGAGGGTTTGGTGTGCAGCGGTGCCTCTCATAACTTTGATACACTTGAGCCGGATTGTCAATTTCTGTATGATGTTAGCGATAGAAACCTACTGCAGTCAAAAATTTACATAACGACCACGCAAGAGACCGACAAAGAGTGGTCTTTATATACAGGTGGTCGCTATGGAAAATGTGCTGTACAGAGACAATAATCTTGCACACACATAATCTCTCTCTCTCTCTGTTTCTCTCTGTCTCTGTCTGTCTGTCTACAGTCTCTTTCTCCGAGCTCTGTCTCTCTCTCTCTCTCTCTCTCTGTCTCTCTCTGTCTCTCTCTGTCTCTCTCTGTCTCTCTCTCTCTCTCTCTCTCTCTCTCTCTCTCTCTCCGTGTGGCAGTGCTCAGACGAATGTTTCTATATTTGGTGTTTAACGTCGTTTTCAACCACGAAGGTTATATCGCGACGGGGAAAGGGGGGGGGGGGGGGGGGGGGGGGAATGGGATAGAGCCACTTGTTAATTGTTTCTTGTTCACAAAAGCACTAATAAAAAATTGCTCCAGGGGCTTGCAACGTAGTACAATATATTACCTTACTGGGAGAATGCAAGTTTCCAGTACAAAAGACTTAACATTTCTTACATACTGCTTGACTAAAATCTTTACAAACATTGACTATATTCTATACAAGAAACACTTAACAAGGGTAAAAGGAGAAACAGAATCCGTTAGTCGCCTCTTACGACATGCTTGGGAGCATCGGGTAAATTCTTCCCCCTAACCCGCGGGGGGTATCTCAGACGAAGCAAAGTTGATGCCGTTATGGAGTAAAAGAGTAAGAAAAAGAATTATGAGGGTTGGCGGAGGACACATAAAGCATGAGCTTATTCAGTAGTCCTTATTGCCGACATGAAAATCCATATCCTGGCATTTGGAGGCAATACAAACACTCCCCCCCCCCCCACCCCAACAAAAAGCGTAGGGATAAAAGAGATAAAAACACTAACGTTTGCAGTAAAAGAGTCTGGAAGCGGGCGCCTGGAACAAGGACCCTAATGGTGCAGTCACACCATCTAAGTCCCGTAACAACCACTCACTCACACACGTGTGCACAACTAAACGTTATTCTGCAATTGAACAAAACTGGCTCCCTGTTACGACGCAACAGCAGAGTCAACTCAGTACACCGTGTATCAGTAATTATTACACCCCCGGTATAGGGGTGTTTACACCCCCGGTATAGGGGTGTGTATAGGATTCGGTCGATGTGTTTGTTTGTTTGTGTGTTTGTGTTCGCATATAGATCTCAAGAATGAACGGACCGATCGTCACCAAACTTGGTGAACAGGTTCTATACATTCCTGAGACGGTCCTTACAAAAATTGGGACCAGTCAAACACACGGTTAGGGAGTTATTGGTGGATTAAAATTATACAAGGACTTATAGAGGGACATATTAATGGTCAAAGGGAAATAACCATTCTCACTGCCACCAACTGAGAAGGTTATTTCCCTTTGACGGGGGTGGTTTTCCTACCTCGGAGGAATTTCTTGTTTTGTATGGTTATACCCACTTATAATGTGTGGCTCTGTTCCAAGTGACTATGATGTGAACGATCTCAATGCGTTTTACAAACGGTTTGACAGGCATGATTTCAGCCAGACCAGGACTGAACTGACCGATCGACTCGTGAACACTCCTATGAATGAGCAGGGCGAAATCATGTCTGTGACTGAGGAGGATGTTGTGAAACAGCTCAAGAAGTCTAATGCTAAGAAGGCAACAGGCCCGGATGGTATTACACCAAAAGTCCTACATTTTTGTGCTGAGCAGCTTTGCTCAATAGGCACCGAGCGTGTGACGTCAGTCAATCCCAGCACGCATTGCGCGTCGCCATGTTGATAAGGTCCATAATTCAAAAGTACGCTATCTGTCTGTTGTGATCGTCAAATCTGCCACCAAAATGCCTGAGAAAGGAATGCGTTGCTGCGTTAAAAGCTGTTTTATGGGTTCGAACAACAGTGCTGTAAACCGAATCAATGAGAATGTTCAGTTTTTTTGAAATCCGAAAGTAAAAACAAACCAAGGATCGCAAATGAAAGATGTGTCAAGCAGGAGGAGGTTGGCGTTCCATTTTGCTTTACTTTTCATCTACAAATTCACTCTGTTATCAGTCAGTTTTATCCGGAGCTTCGATCATAAACAGACCTGAACTTTGAACTGCAAAGATCGACGATTTTGTCGTTCTTGTGCACTTGGTGTTGTTTCGTTTGGTTGTTTTAGTGTTGGGGCAAATGAGAAAGAGAGTAGCCTACTGGATTCGAAGAAGTGTTGGTAATAAATGTCTGTCTGTGTTTGTTCGTTTCCTGGCTGTACGTTTGTGGGGAGTGGACAACATTCGCCATGTGCTGGAAGTAAAAACTGTATCCAAGTTAAAGTTATGAAACATTTTAAATAAGACACACACAAAAAACACAGACCTTAGGATCACAAGTCCAGTGCTCTACCTATACTACTTGGGTGGGCTTTATCCATTTCTCACGATTTGTTGGTCGACAATTAGTATTGGGTATTCCAAGGTCACAAAAAGTGTGCTCCTTGTGGAAGCCCGGTACAAGCACAACATTAATGCACCGATGCTCCAGAAATAATGCATATCAAAATATCATAGAAAAAGCAGCAGACGGGCCGGAAAATGCACACAGTGAGACACACACACACACACACAAACGCACGCGCGCATGCACGCACGCACGCACGCACGCACACACTCACACACACACACACACACACACACACGTGCGCAGTGACGCACGCACGCACGGCACACACACACACACACACACACCGGCACACGCGCGCGCGCGCGCACACACACACACACACGCGCACACACACACACACACGCACACGCATACAAACACACACGCACACACACACACACACATACGCGCAAATCAAACAGAGAAAAGCACAGGGCCTATACCGCTTCTGCGTCCCTTTAGGCTAATTGCATTAACCATCATCAGTGCAGTTTCGCTTTCTGTTGGCTAATTGCGAGGTCTCCTTCAGATAACACCATGCCCTTTGATGTTATTAAACTTTCATCAGCAGCGAGTCGAGATCGTGCTTCTGATCCGGCGAACGTTTGTAGTAGCGGCCCACTTCTGCGGAACCAGGCGCCATGCAATGCCAGAGCCGTTTGAGATGAGAGCCCATAAATGGACTTCATTAACGCGCCTCTGGGGTGGAGTGGACTTCACAAGAGGATGAAGGTCGTATAGAGCACAGGCACATGAAGAAAGAACACTTTGACAAGAAGAGTGTAGGTCATTAACAAACGCATATCCTGTAGGCTGAGCATTTCGATGGCCTGTAGGCTCCAAGCCAGCTAGGCCTACCGTGCACCCCCCTCAGGATCCAGCTTCATTAGGCTAGAGATATTCATTTGGGTCTACTGAACACGTTTTAACAAGTTCGCCACGAAAAAACTCATTCCCACTACTAATTATGCCCCTTTGTTTAAGGGTACCCCCTTGAACGCTAAATTTATCTGTGCAATCACAACAATGCACAGCTGCAATTAATGAACAGAGAACCACTTTTTGAAATCAAAACAGTTAAGTTGATCATTAATCTTGTAAAAAATACCCATTACAGTGTTCAATGTTTGATAGGTTGGCTGTAGTGATGCTTGATAGGCGCGAACCGTCATTTTCACAGTGCGCAAAGCTTGTCAACTTTGATAAGAAAAAGGTTTCAGCAAATTTGGGTTTTCTGCTTCATTTTTTAGAAACTACAATGCCTTTGGATCATTTCAAGCCCCATTTGGAATTCCTGAGAGGATTTGTTGCGACACCAGATGAGATATTTCTCCCCTACCCCCTAAACGTGAAATTTTAGGAAAATGTCAAAAACATTTTTCATCAAATATTCATGATAACTTCTCACTGTTTTCCAATTAAATACCAAAAGTAATCACATTGACGACCAAAATAGTTCCTTTGTCCATCTTTTAACAGAACTACAACATTATTATTCTCTTCTCAAGACTAAAATAAAACAAAGTGTTCAGATATAGACATCTAATCTAACTGTCCCTTACATATAATTGCTCTTGCTTTATTGTTTCCATATATATACAAGGTAGATTAACATAAGAAAGACAATCTAAGAACTAATGTTTCTTCATGTAAGTGCAGAATGTTTGTTCATAAATGCAAATGTCTTATGAATCAATTTCAGCTTTATAGAAATAACATGAAAAAGTCATTGCAAAAAACGTTTTCTTTCAAACACACACACACACACACACACACACACACACACACACACACACACACACACACACACACACACACACACACACACACACTCATAAACAGACACCCACACACACACACGCACACATACAAACACACACACACACACACACACACACACACACACACACACACACACTCACTCTTAGACTGTTTTGCTGAAGTTTTCTGACCTCCTTTTGATGGTAAACTTTTTAACTTTTTAATTTTTGCAATTTTATCATTGTGTGTCTGTGCGTCCCAAGGACAGATTGTAAGAAAAGGCGTAGCCTTAAATCTTAATCCTTGAAATAAAGTTCTATTCAATTCAATTCAATTCAATTCAATTCTCTCTCTCTCTTTCTCTCTCTCTCTCTCTCTCTCTCTCTCTCTCTCTCTTTCTCTTTCTCTTTCTCTCTCTCTCTCTCTGCACCTGTGACATAATAATAACAATAACAGCACTTTTTTGTCCATTAAAATATTACATAAAAATGGAAAATGTTCCTGATGGACGCCATGCTGTTAGTCGAATGATATAGCTGGCAGCTCGTAACTGACAACAATGTGCACGCAGCGAGAGACAAAACCATCTAAGTGTTTTGCGTGCTTTTGCACTTTGCTTGCTGATGTATCTGGGGACAATGGCAAACGAGAGAAGAATGGAGGTTGTTGGGCAATGGTTGATAATTAGCTTTTGGGAAACAGCAGGCTATATAATCACAGACCAATTAACAACAACTTAAAATGTAGTGGTGTGTGACTGAACAAACGTTTCATATTTGTTTCCATTTGCACGGATCGATGTATTTACACATGTTGTCAACAAAATGACATAAGCATCCTTTAAAAAGAAAGAAAGCGTACAGCGGGAAAGTAAATTGGTGGACGAAATTAAACATTTAGAGACAACTTTTAGTGAAAATATTTTGTTTATTTTGCAATTCGACAAAAGAAAATTGACGGAATGATTATAAGAACCCGTACAAAATGGATTTCGGACGGTGAATATTTTTGTAATTTAAAACAAATTAGACATGTAATAATAAAGGACTTGACTTACTTGACTTGACTTATTCCTGTAGACTCCCTGTGGAGCATAGGGCCGCAAATAATAAAGGAAGTACAATCATGTTATGATGATTTATATACATTCGATGAGAAAGGTGTTTTATTTGATGATCAGATGCCAGTGATCGGCAAGGAATCGGCGGAGATTCGTTGCTCTGATGTGCATATTTGCGAAAGATAAGGGTATCATAGTGAGAGCACACTGCATAACATAGACACAGAGACTGTAAAGTACAAGTTTCTGATACACATCAGACAAAGTTGATCGTCGTAATGCGGGCCGGTCAATAGCGAGCGAATTGCTAGAGAAAAAAGCTTTGGTCACTAAAAGGGGCTCTTACTATGCCACACCGCTTAAACCCCTAACAAAGTTATTTTCGG